>NC_134700.1:78197249-78519332 GCF_043290135.1 Rhipicephalus microplus | reverse complement strand
AAGCCAATCCTGAAACTGAAATTTCTTCTATCACAAGAAAAAGTGGGACCCATATGCTACACTTAGGCCACTTTTATCAAGTGTGACTCGATTGTCCCGCTGTACACTTGATCCATTATGGTGTAAATGTAGCGCGAAAAAAAAAGACAAGGACAAGAAAGTGTACGCCACAACTTTACGCCGTAATGGATCAGTTAATGGACCAGATTTACGCCCTAATGGATCAGTACCAGCTCGCTCGCCTCTCTGTAATGCTTCACTTGAGACAGTTTACGTGTTTTTTGCAGTTTGCGCATAGCAGAATGTTACACACAATGCACATGTACTTCGTGTGCCCCTCTTTTATTGCTACTCGAGTACCAGCGGCATTGCTGTCACGTGCGAGTAAAGTTCATGTGGCGAGTGTACCCGGAGAACCGATGCTCCATTGAAACACCAGTCATCGCATCAACACTATATTTGCTAGGGTTTTCTGGCTAGCTCCAAGAAAGCTCAAGTGCTTCCAAAACAGTACGATAGATGCCTATTATCATTAGAAAATGCATCGGGGCTTGTGGTGTGAGGAAGCAGCGGAGCTGGCAGCATTGCCCTCCTCCTTTCCCTTCTGTCTCTCGATTCCCTTTTCCAGCCCTCGCTATGATATGCAACACACAGCTGTGATTTCTCTATCTTTTAAATGGGAAGCATTTCTTAGCGAACTTTGGCAACCTTGAGCGACCTTGAGCGCATCCATCCATCCGTCCATCCGTGCGTCTATCCGTGCGTCCGTCTCTATCTATCTATCTATCTATCTATCTATCTATCTATAAATCAATCAATCAATCAATCAATCAGTCAATCAATCTATCTATCTATCTATCTAGCCGCCTATAACCTTTAGCTCGCCTGGCCGTTTCAATAATGGTGTCGATACCAAACTTGCTATGACATAACATGACTGTATGAAGAGCATATCTGACTAGTCATGGCATGAAAATCATGATAAGTATGTCATGAATGTCATGATTTACATTTCATGGTCCTGCAACTCTTGCGGTGGTTTCGTTTACATGGCATGCTGCAAAACTTGTATGGTATGGCATGAATGCATGGCAAACACAAGCGACAGACCCTAACATGAAAATTATGACAGGCATGTCATGTAACAACGTGACTACTTTCCATGCTCATGATGCGCTCGTGGCCGTTTTGCTAGAGTCACATATACCAAATTTGGTATTACAGCACGTGAATGGATGACGAAGCTATGTGACTGGTGCGAACATGATAATCACGAGATGCACGTCATGTAACAACATGATTACATGCCAGGCTCATGATGCGCTGGAGGCCGTTTGATATTACGGGACGTGAATGAATGATGAAGGTATGATACTGGTGCAAACATGATAAGCATGAGGTGCGTGTCATGTAACAACATGACTACATGCTACGCTCAGGCTGCGCTCGCGGCCGTTTGGCTAGCTAGCTACACTTGTACCAAACTCGATATTACGCGACGCGAACGAATGACATAGGTAAATGACACATCGAAACAAGATAATCATGACATGGGTGTCCTGTAACAACATGACTGCATGCCACACTGATAATGCGCTCACGGCCGTTTCGCTAGCTTTACATATACCAAATATGATATTACCTGACGCTAATGGATGACAAAAGTATGTGACCGGTGCAAACATGATAATAATGTAATGCGTGTCATGTGAGAACATGACTACATACACAGTAAAGGCGCCAATACATTTCGACGTGACGCGGTGCGTGTGCTCGCCAGCATTAATTTCGTCGTGTCACGCCGGCGTTGCCACCCCAGGCGCCCCATACACTCGCAGGCACGCGCCGCGCTGCATTTCTTTGACGCATGCGCATTTCAGCACGTTTGGCGTCCCTCCGCCACGAAAAGAGAGAGACGCGGTGTTGTCTTATTAACGCATCGGTGCAAAATGCAGCATATCGCATTTTGCCGACGGGCGCTGGTCGCGCCTGGCGTCAGACTATAGAGTGCTCATGTTTTGCTAACATTTCATCGCTGTGCCCAGCGTGCACACGCGTCACCGCTACATTGAAGTATTTTGGGCCCTTCATGATGCACTCGCTGCCGTTTTGCTAGCTCGACATATACCAAATTTTGTGTTACGTGAAGTCAATGGATGACAAAATACATGACTGGTGCAAACATGATAATCCTGACCTGCGTGTCATGTAAGAACATGACAACATACCACGCTCATAGTGTGCTCGTAGCCGTTTCGCTAGCTCCACATATACTAATTTGGTATCACGTGACGTCAATATCTGACGAAGACAAACGACACATCCGAACATGATAATCATGACACGGAAGTCATGTACGGCATCATTTACCTTCACCTTGTAACGTTGTGCTGAGTTTAAAGTTACATATCAACATTTCTCATTCGAGCTTCGCCTATCATTGATTCCCACTGTACATGGGATCTGCCAGTTTTTTTTCTATCTTTGTTGGGTATGTTTCTATCTCTTTCTCAGGGTATGTTTTTACATTTGTATCTGCTTTTCCTTTTCTCCCTCTCCGTACTCATTCTCTTGCCCATCAGAGTTATTTCATCTTATGTGAAAAAAAATTCCGCCCATGTGCGTTGAGAGTAAAGAACTTGAAGATGATAGAGAGGACGAAGAGAGTGCGAGCCCAGTTCGCAATGCTGAGTTTTCTGGTGTCACCACATGGTGCAACAAAAAGATAAGCAGCTTCTCTGCAAAATGATGTAAATAGTATGAACCGAATAGTCCCACAAGCTATCACTAAGCATCCCACAGCTAACATGAAGCACATGAATCATACTGGTTTTCTTGAAACACGTACAGTTTATATAACCATGCTTAAACATCACCAAGAATCGTTGGTACTTTTTGCTTAGGGGCTACTCTGGTTCAACAATGACCATATTCACTCAGCCGAAATCTTTGACTTGCTATAAGTTAGGTCACAAAAACTGCATAGGGGATACCATGAAAAAAAAGGCGCTCCTCGACTTGTGTGCTTTCACCTAATAAAACTGTCCCAACACAGCATAAATAATGTTGTAGTATGCTCAATGAATGGAATTATGGGCTTGGACATGGTAGCACGAGCCCTCTTAGGGAGCCACTGCTCAACAAATAGAAAGGCTCGTGCTGATTGCGCGATCAAACCAATGTCCGTGGTTTAAAATTTTAAAAACTAAGAAAATTACATTCTGGGCTTCTGTGTGGTAAAGCCAAGCTCTGACTAGAGACACAGCATAGTGAGGGACAGCAGGTCATCTGGATCATTGCATGTTCTTCGACTGGGCCTCTGCATGTACCCTGCGGAACACATTACGCTCTGTTTCGCAAAAGAAGAAAGGGCACCATGCCCTTCATTTTGGAAGATTCAACAAAGCCCCCCCCCCCCCCCCCCCCACAGCATGAGCGAAGGGAGACCTTGTTATCCAGCCCTTCCCTACCCTATCAACTGTGATGAGTAAAGGAGAGGCGCGACGGTGCACGAGGAGAGGAGAGTCACCAGAGTGCATGCGCACCAGCCACATAGACGCAAGAGATTGGTCAGAGAAAAGCTTGTAGCGCAAGACCTGGGGGGACAGAAAAATCCCAGAGGATGAGTTGGCACTGTGTGTTGGGGCTTCGAACGGTGAAGATAAAAGGTTTTACTGCCTCAATCGCTATACCCAGACGGAAGCGGTAGAACCGCCCTGTTCTGAGGCTGTCAGCGAAGAGGCTCAGGAAGTGGCTGTCAATATTGGAAGAACCAAGTCAGACTGCCTGGACTTGCCGCAACCTGTGACAGCAGTTCCTGGGTGGACTACAACTCCTCTGCTTCAATCCAGAAGGTATGCGGCCCGCACCACAGTCAAGGCGCCGTTGACGAGTTAGGCAGAGCCTAACTGAGCCCGAGAATACGACGAGGACCAGTATACTGGTGATGAGGACAAGCGGTTTGAGCAGAGGGAGCAACCGACAGCGACCGTAAAGAAGTAGAGCAGCCCATCAATGACGGAAGACTCGACGAAACGTCAACACAGCAGGGGGCAATGAGTTGCAACGCGACAAGCTATAAGGACATTTGATTGTTGACGCCATATCGGCTTAAGGCTAGCAGCTAGGGCTAGTAATGAATTGGAATTGAGCTACAGCCAGTTTGTGTATGTCCATGTATGCAAATCGTTATTAAGATATTTATACTTCCGAGTGTTATTGAGTGATCTAACGTTAGTTTTGTGTATTTGGGTCATCCGTCTTTTGTATAAAGTGTGTTTGTTTTGCCATGCCCATCTCCTGTCTGTCTAAAATCCATCCTACACAAGTGCTCCCGAGATAAGTTCGTGACACCAACTCAGCTCGGGACCCATATGTTCCCAGAAGCTGCTGGGAACATATGGGTCCCGTAACTCGGTAAATAAAAGTTGATTCATCAAAACAGAGAAGACAAACTATGTTAATTTTAGGCAATTCTGCTGTTGTGTGTGGCACATGTGAGTGGACAAGCAGAGTTGCCTTACAAAAAGGCCTCTTTCCAAACAGAGCAGCCTTTTGGTGGTGGGACACAGGCTGTCCCTTCAAGACACTACACAGATTAAAAATATATATATAGAAACCTACCACGTGAGATGTTCATACCTTAGCACTTCTTCCTACTTTAACCGTGCATATGTATTCAAGAAGCTAACTAAACAGGCTGTAGTGGTAAGAAAGTCTGTGTCAGTCTTCATTAGAATTGCCCCTCTTCCAAGAGAAAGCAACAGTCAATTATGCATGGACTAGTGACCGAGTATACTCACCTGTTGATAACAACCGTTTTGGTCTGCCCCACACGGTGAATACGATCAAATGCCTGTGCTTCCAGAGCAGGGTTCCTGGAAGGAATGCCAAATGTTTCGGTCACTGCCTGATGGTGTGTAGAAGTCCTCAACAGTCTAGCCTACAACACTTGACAACAATTTTCATTAATGCTAAGAGCCATTTTAGTATTTACAGTAATGGCCGATTTCGGCTCATGCATACCAGTCTGTACATCACTCATTCTCTTACCAATGCTGGTAATCTATTTTCCATTAATCGCTTCATAAAAATCTGCTGTTGAACAAGTTCAGTGATTCCATCAGACACTAAAGAATGAGAACAGATTGTGCACTTGTTTTGTTATTAGACACAACTTAATGAACATAGCAAAAAATGAACTTGTCAAGAGAAGCATCGGGGTGATTATTTGTGGTTGTAAGCTGCAGTATACTTATTGTCACATAAACGGAATAGAGCTACCTGCACCATAAGGGTCCCAAGCCACAGCCTTCAGATAACAAAACCGGTCACTAGATAATACTAGGCACTAGACTCTCAGAAGTACACACACATATTCTGCATGTGCATGTCTGTGCACATATACATTCCCACAAGTGTCACACATCTTCCAAGCAGTGCAGCACAGCTTTACATAATCGCCTTCAAAGACACACTAATAAAATATTAAGCTGCATGTTTACAGAAAAACAAACTCTACTTAACACGTTCACTGCAGCATGGGTTGCCAGTGAGTCATGGCTTGTGCTCCTCCTATGCCACCGCAATGTTACGAGCATGCATCTGCTTGCTGATGCCATAACATCATCACACATGAATGTAGAGGCATGATTCTTATTGCAAGTGGTTATAAATAATCAGAAGAAATTTCTTCTGGTGTTACATGCCATTACCCACTGGTGACTCACGATGCACCTGGAAGACATGCCCAGTTGCCTAAAGGTGGATCACTCGCACATAAAATGAAACCTCAAGAAAGCTTGTCGCAGCGAATGTGTCAAGATAGTATTCATATAGAGAAGTACTCATGCAAAATTTTACACTTCAAGCAAATGTAACAATGTAATGCACACCATTTTCGGCATTCATTACCCTTTTTATTACAAACAAAGACCATTAGACTTTGCTCACACCATTATTAAAAGAACAGGGTAAGCCCTATACATACCATGTATTTTAGGCAGAGTTTATGTACAATGTGGGGGTGCTGACCCCCCTGTAAAGATGTTTGCGCTGCGTGACACACATGTCTTGCCAAAGCCGCATTTCGGGTGACAACCACCGGCGATACATGGCGTTGTGTACGCGTTGAGCACCGCTATCATCATCATGGTTGTTACAGTGGGAGCGCCGGCGGTGACCCCTGGCAGAAAGCAAGCCTTGGTGGCGGGAGAGAGTTGAGCGAGGCTCTTTGGCGCGTGGCGGTTGCCGCGAACGGTTGTCTCTAGCTTGGGTTCTCGACGCGTGGTACAGTGGCCTGCGCGCCAGGGGCCCTCGTGGTAAGTCAAGCGTTGGCGACGACTTCTTGGTTGTGTTATTGTGTGTTTGTCGTGTTATTGTGTTTGTCATAGAGGGTATGCTAATAATGTGTACGGATGTCTGAGCGTGTTGATAACGTTTCATGTATCGATTCAGCGGACGATATCGTCGTTGTAAATTAGTTAAATAAATGAATGTCGTTTGGTTTGTACCAACTGTGTCAACTGTGTCCGTTCACTCCAAGAGCGTGGCGTGGCGCTCGCTCGCCATTTCGAGACCCCACAACCTTTTTCTCCTTAACCGTGAAAGTTACAGTAATTACTTTACTATAATTGTGATTATAAGCCCTTTTTCTTCTTCTTACTCAAGCAGATTTAGCACTGGATCATCATCATCATCATCCTGACTACGTCCACTACGTCCCATCTTCTGCCAGTAAACTCGGTCCTGTGCTTGCTGCTGTTATTTTCAACCCACAAACTTCTTAATCTCATCTGCCCAACGAACTTTCTGTCTCTCCTTAACCCGCTTGCCTTCTCTGAGAAAACAGTTATAGTTATCCTTAATGACCAGAGGTTATCCTGTCTATGCGCTACGTGCCCGGCCCATGTCCATTTCCTCTTCTTGATTTTAACTATGATAATCTTGACCCCGATTTGTTCCCTGATAACTCTGCTCCCTTCTTAATTTTTTTTGCTTTGGGTAGCTAATTATCACTCAGTAATTGACAAAGAGCACTTTTTCATACAACAACAATACTACTTCAGTATATTCCCTATTATGAAATCCAAATACTGGCCAAAATCTATGTTTCTAGACATCGTAGTTGCTGAGATAAAGGAACAAAAGCACAAAAAAGCATTTGTTCAGATAATCACATATAGTGGGGCTGTCTACCGTCCTTCACTTCCTCTCTGTTTTGTTTTTTTGTCGCAATAAAAAGTATTATCTGAAGTGTCCAACCTTGAAGCCTCCAGAAAGTGTACAAAATTTTGAAACAGAATTTTTATATCTGTGTTTCGCCTAGTTCCATCAGTGGGATGAATGCCCACAACACTGGTTGGTGGAGGCGATGACAATTGTACTGTCGGTAAAGGTAAAAAACTGGAACTGCGTGCGGTTTCTGCAGGCTTCATCAAGTTTTGTTTATTGATAAAACAGATTCTTTATTGGTAGTTTAAAGCATCTTGAAAATGTTTTGTTCTTCTTATGAACGATGGTGGACGCCATGCTTGCATTTCTCCACTGTTTGCAGGCAGGCATGCAAGCAAGCAAACACACCTTCGACAGTGCCAACGAGTGCTTTTTTGAACACGTGAGAAAAAAAAAAGGCAAAATTTGGTCTCTGGCACAACCAAAAGCTGCCTGAAGTGCATAAAATACAATTTCAAGTTATACATGTTTGTTTTCAAAATAAGTCTATCTGCGATGATTTCTAGTCCTACCAGTAGACTGACAAAATCACTGTTTGGTGACACTAGGAGTCACTTTTTATGAATTTCCAACATCGCGTTAAAGTTATACAGTCGAATCTCAACAATTCGAACTCAAGGGGGCTCGAAAATTTATTTGAATTAATGAAAGCTAAGTAAACTGAGGGCTCCCCCATGCAGTGGCGCATGTGCATTGACATAAGACACGGGGGGGAAGTTTCAGAAGACTTACATTTATTCACAAATCACAGGACATTCATCATTAATTGAAGTAATCGGTGATGCGCGTCTGCACACGTTTGCCTTACAGCGAGTCAATGAATTTTGCACGCAGTTTGCAAAGCATGTATAATTCGGCTTCAGCATTTTCCTGGGAAGAGAAGTTGTGCGCGACAATGTCCATCGCTGACACGCGAGGACGACAACAACGACTGCATCGCCGCCACTACCCTCTGTGCGCCAAAGCCGCAGCGTGGCCAGCACGTGACAAGAAAGGAGGAGCGAACACTCCGTGGCAGCTTTTTTTTTTTTTTTTTTTTGCTCTCTTTGCACGTGTCCTTGAAAGAAGGGTTACGTAGCAGGGACGAGAAAGGGGGAAGCGTGGTACCAGCGCGTGAGGGAGAACCACACTCCGCGACAGCTTTTTTTTTTTCTCTCTCTCTCTCTCTTTGGGCGTGGCGTTGGAAAGAGAAGGGTCTTTACGTGGCGGGGGTGGGAAAGGTGGTGGTGGTAGTGGTTAGAAGAGGAAAAAAGGCACCTAATTTCAGCAGCTCGGTCGGGAGCACGGCGCAGTGCCTTGAAAAAGTAGAGAAGCGTGCACAGGCACGTTGCAAATCGGCATTTCAGAGAAAGCAAACATTCGACCGCAGCCTTTTCTTTCCTTTTCCTTTTCTTTGCGCTCAGCGTTGAGGTGTCGGAGGTGCCGCCGCGGGATTGGGCGGGGTGCTGAGAGCATTTTAGGAGCGCGGTATGTTCGAACTAACCATAAAAAGTGCTTGCGCGTTCGTATTACCGGGTGTTTTCGCCCACTGAACTACACACAGCTTTGTTGTGACCTCATCGTAAGTTCAAATTAACCGAAAGATTGAATTAAGCGTGTTCAAATTAATGAGATTCGACTGTTTTTCCTTTTTATGGGACAAAAGCATGCTCATTGCTGCCTATGTGATGAACGATCTTTTTATTTGCACCACAATCAGAAAAATTTTTCCGAGGTTGACAGTCCCTTTAAAGTTGAAAATGTGCATTATGTCAGAAGTACAATGAGATTACAGGAAATTTATTAACCTGCTGCTTAGTTATGAAATGCTTAATGTACATTGTTTTTTACAATTAACGAGCCACTTTGTCTTTGCTTCTCCGCAAGATTCTCGTGCTGTTCAGTAGCAGTTCACACGAGCACTCCTTACAATGATACGGCAAATGCGAACCTGTGCCACTTCTCATTGACAGCACATGCTCTCTTAGGCGATCATTTATACATCGGCGTGACTGACCAATGTGCACCTTGCCACAACTGAGCAGGATCATGTACACAAGGTGTACATTGGCCAGTCTATAGCCTACTAACTATTCAAAGCTATTTAAATGCACCATTTGTCGTTTGTAGTATGCACATCATGGAGGTGATTTATCACGACAGAGGCTTAACAATCATCTGCAAGAACGCAAAGGGTCCATGGGCACAATTTAAATCAGAGTTCTTCGATCATGCCATTTGCAAACTCCTCCCCATTGGCCCCACATATCAAAATACCAACTTTCCAATGCAGGGGTGGAACAGGTACATAGGTTTGGGAGTAGTCCTGGAAGCAGGCAAAAGTGCTTATTGTAGCAGGCTTGGAGCAGCCAGAAAAATATTTTGGAGCAGGCTTGGAGCAGCCAGAAGGGCCTTTTCGAACAAGTTTAGAGCAGTAAGAACATTCAGAGAAGATTTAGCCCTGTTTAAAGCACTTGTGAAGCATTATTGATTCATGCTGAATTTGACGAACTCACCTAAATTGCGCGATAACCTCATTATTGCAAAAGAACTTATTTCGACACCCTCAACGGGTTTTTCCATTGCAGTCATGTCCTGTGAAAATTCTAGACTGATAACATGACCCTGCACATAGCATGTTCACAGTTGAAAGCGCACGAGCAGGGGCGATTAAAACGAAGATCAAACGATCTGACTCATCTCCGCCACTCGGAGAGCGCGAGCAATAACATTCGATACCCCCGACGAAGCAGACAGGGAGCATTCCGCCTATCTTGGAAGAGCATAAAAAAAAAAAACGAGGAGGAGGGGGGGGCAGGTGTCACTCGAGCAACTTTGCTTCTAAGGACGTAGTCGTGAACGCTGGCGCGCACGCTACCTCGGCAACCAACAGCGGGCGACTCGCATACACTTAAACGTGCTGCACTCTTACCGCGAAGAGACTTAGCGAAAAGTTTTGCTCTCGTTGAAGAGGTCATATTCTCGTACACCAGCGTTTTGTATAGCAACGTGAGATCGGATCCAAAATAGTTGGCTGCCACCCTCACTTCGTATAACGTTACAATTTACTCTTATCGCATTCATTGCTTCCCCCTTGCGGTGCAACTGGAACTTTAGTAATGAACAGCCACGCATGTTATTATTTTTTTTTTTTTACCTAGCCGTGCAAGTGTCAACCGTTGAGTCAAAAGGTGCAAAGCCGAGTGACCAAAAGAACGAGAATATGCGCATTAGTTTGATGAGCAGTCATGTGCACCTGTGATTGCTAGGCTGTCCTGTTCCAAAAAACTGCAACAACCCACTTCTTTCGAGCTCCGTGATTGCCATTCTTTATTTCTTTTCCAAACACTGCCATCATGTTATACAAAAACAGTTTTGCCGGAACGCCGACGCAATGGACGCGATAGCAACAAATTGTAAGGCTGGCCACCAACTTTTTCAGATCCGATGTTGCGTAACTCTAAAAAGCATTGGTGTAAGAGAATACAGCTGCGCCAGGGAGAGATCCTCTTTTCGCAATCTCTTCGCGTTGACAACGCGGCCTGTAGAACAGTTAACGAGCTATTCGCACTGATGCCTACCGTGATCGCGCATGCATAGCGATAGCGACCACGCCCTTGGGATCAAAGTTCACGGCTGCTCCTGGAGAGATCACAGCCTTTACGAAACTAAAACTATAACCATTTGGATGAAACCAAAAAGACAATGTTTTAGTCACGTTTCCGGGTACAGCACTTGATGACTTTTGCACTTTGCGACTAAAATATGGTGCTGCGGCGCAGTACGGCGCTGATAGGCGAGTTTGGCGCAACAGGAGTGGTTCGGCACAAGATGGTTGGTGTAGGTAAGCAAGTTTGGCACGCAAAAGGTGCAGCTGTTGCACCCCTGCCAATGGCTGAAATTGTGGGGTCTAGCTGATTATGGCGGGATCTGTTTACCAAAAATCTAACCAGTAAACCCTATACCTAACGTTGCACAGCCATATTTGAGAAAAGTTGGCCACTGAAGTAATATATGTATTCAAAAACTAACCACTTCACATTTGTTCTACTCACCAGTGCACGTCGAGGACAAACATGTGATTGCCCCCTACCAGGTTAAGGCCCACGCCACCAGCTTCGAGGGAGAGCAACATTACCTGCACACATGAGGGCCAGCATTGCCTACTTGACGGTCATTTCTGACTCTCGGACAGCCTGTAAAGGCCGGGATGTACAGAACAAACTTTCATCACCAACTTTGTGGTGTGTCAACAGAAAATGTGTCGAGCATAACAGGTGCACATTTACCCCTTCGCCTAAGTAAACTGATGAAACAAAACACAGTTGCGTAGCTTCAGAGATGAACATTACAGACGGGGCAAACTTTTACTGTCATACCGCCACAGCCAATCACTGTGCAGAACTGGTGGTAAGCTGGTTGCTTGCCGCTTTACAGTACTCCCTGATGATGCACTTTCCGGTATCTGTCCTCACAATGTTGTTAGAAAAACAGTGCAATGCATTTCCAACAAATAGTTCCCAACTAAATAAAGCAATCTGTGTAGTGATGTGGTGGTTTTTTTCAAGGCAGCAGACAGCATTAAACCACTTGAAAAATCAGGAGCTGTGATGAAAGGAAATTTTACGAAACCAACCACCTCATGGAGGGGGTTCACTTTGCTTCTGTACTCCCTCGAATATGAACCCACAAAATATAGAATCAGTGTGAATTGTGCTGACAAAAGCGCCCTGTGATGAGCTCGTGCCAAATTACAAACAGCATCTGGCTGGCTAAGCCTATCGTCCTTATTTGAGGCTGTCAGTGGTGCTGTTAGTGATGGTGTGCACTGCTGTGACACGATCGTCTGTCTCACAGGTACACTTTTATTTTATTGATTATACTTGAGTGAAATGAAGAAATGTTTTTTTTTTGCTTCTCCTTTTTTTTTACTTCACAAGGACTCAAAATGTTCGAAGCACACATATTACTGGGCCACCAGACCTGGCTGTAGCCTATCGCTCTTTTCGGCACCCATGAGATATGTCCCGAAAAGCTGCACGCCGGAACATTCAGCCAGAGGACACCTACAGGCTACTAACATATTGTCATGTTCCTTCCTCAAATTTTCTGATCACCCCATTATTAGACAACTAACATATTGCCATGTTCCTTCCCCAAGTTTTCTTATCACCCGATTATGTTGTACGCAATTCTCAGCGCAAACCACGCCTACAGTGTTCGAGAAGCTTCAGGACTGCACTAGACCATTTTGTTAAAGTTACGCCTACATTGTGAACATTTCAGATTATTCTGGCAGCTATGTCACCGCTAGTGATAATGCTAGAATGTTTGATGGCAAGTGTATAAATGTTGACACGCTCCGCCACTCGTCAGTTGATTGATGGCCGACGCTCTGCCCGCCGCTATCAGTGCCAGTGTCTTGCTGTAATCTGGCTTTTATTTTATGTGGCCACAAGTTTGGCCCAAAATAAACAGTTCATTAATTGACCTGCAGTCTGCTCCCTTCGTCCACGTCACGACCCCATGACAATATGGTGCTACACAAACGACCGGACACCATGTTGTATTGTGTGTTTTGTACATTCAGATAGCCACAGACACTCGCATCAACGTGATTACAGATGACGTGAGGTAAGTGCATGGAAGAACACTATGCACAGCAACCCGAAATCATGCTTCCTGGTTGACTGAGTATGTTGCTACCCGACAAATGCGTCTGGTAGCCACTTTCACTCGACAGAATATCTGGCGATTGGTGCCAGTGTCAATATTTCTTGCTGTCTGGCATCAGGTGCTTGCCGTTAGATGAAGTTCGTCATTAAGGGGAGACGCGGGTCGAAAAGTCGCGGTTTTCCGGAAAATTTTCGCTTTTTTTTTCCGGCTGTATTGGCATCCTTGGACTATAATCTATTACTTCTGAAAATATCAAGCTGAAATTCGCACGAGAAATTATCAAAAAATGCTTCCAAGTGGGCAGCGGTGACGCGAGAAATGCGCGAAAGTCGTGAAAAACGGCGAAGTTCGCGTCGTCCTGTCGCGAAAACGACGCGTTGGCCACCATTTGCAATCGTGCACGCATGCTGCGAAGGCCGTATCCTTCATAATCCACTAGTAGCCAGTCTCGTGCCTTCACGCAGAATAAACAAAAAACGAGAAAAACAACGCGTACGTCACGCGTTTTGAATATCGCGGCACACAGCGCGAGGCCGCCATTGGACGGCGGTGCGCTCCACGCTCCTCCCCCTCCTATCTCTCCGGCAAAAGAGCGAAGCCTCGGACGTCGCGATCGAGTTTTTCTGCGTTTCTCTGCATTTTTGCGTCATGGCAAGCCCGAAGAAGTGCAGTTCAGATAATCGAAAGTTCAGAACTCGCCACAAGTATCGAGGGAAACGGCGTCGGACGCTTCGCAAAGCGACAGCGAACGACGATGTCGCCCCCGACCAACGCCCCGACGCTCTGACTTTGGATAGGCCTAACACCGTCACCGAACCCTGCGACAGTGGTTGTGAAATAGCCGCTGCCGTGGAATTCGTCAGTGCATCCCAAAGAAAGATTGGATTCTTCGAGAGTGAACGTAGACCGGTAGATGCTGCTACTGCGAACATGCTGCTTTGCGAAATCGATGCGCTGACGGCACTTGTGGCGGGTGCGCAATGCCCAACCTGCCGCGAACGGAAGCTCGGCGTGCGAGAGGCAGCTGGAAAGCGCAAAGGACTTTCGGCATTCCTCGAACTGTGCTGTCAAAATTCTGATTGCCCTGAATCTGCACTTTCGTTCACGCACACGTCGAGACGTACTGCTTCGGCCGGGGACCAAGGAACGAGCGCTCGTTTTGACAGCGGCAGCTCGCGTGACAGCTTTGCTGTAAACGTGAAGGCAGTTCTGGCAGCACGCGCTATAGGCGCAGGCCACGACCAACTTTCACGATTTTGTGCGATTCTCGGTCTTCCGAGCCCGATGCATCACAAGACATTCAACGGCATTTGCAAGAAGCTCCATGGTGCGGCGATGACGGCAGTGAGCAAAAACTTGCACCAGGCACGAAACATCACGAAGGACGCAGTCGGCGGCAGAGATGTGCCAGTCATGTTTGATGGCACCTGGCAGAAAAGAGGTCATAAAAGCCACAATGGAGTGGGCACAGTCGTGTCCCTGGACACGGGGCTCTGCCTCGATTTTGAAGTTCTTTCGAACTACTGCCATGCTTGCAGTATACACAGGGACCTTGGGGAGGATGAAGAGATATGGCGAGCTTTTCATCTTCCAGTTTGCCAAAAAAACACTGACTGCTCATCCCATGCAATGGAACCTGCGGCAGCTGTCAATATATGGCAGAGGACCTTGTCTTATGAAACTCCACTGCGATTCGCCAGCTTCCTAAGTGATGGTGACAGCAAGGCCTACACTGCAGTCTGCGAGGCAAATGTATACTGTGACACCCCCATTGACAAAGAAGAGTGCACGAACCACGGTGCAAAGCGCTTGGGAACTGCCCTACGGAAATTGGCAACGCCACTGCCACGAGGCGAAAAACTGAAAGATGCGACAATAATAAAACTACAAACATATTACAAGATCGCCATCACGAGCAACAAGGACAGTGTCCGAAATATGTACACTGCCATATGGGCATCGTATTTTCATTGCTGCTCCAGTGATGGTGCCAGTAGCCACAACTTTTGCCCCGCGGGACCAAATTCGTGGTGCAAGCACAAGCGTGCAGAAGCACTGGGGGAGCCTGCACCACGCCACACCCCACTGTTGACGAAGGCTCAAGGATTGGCAATTATGCCTATCTACAAGCGCCTTACAGAGGAGAAACTCCTTATTCGGTGCCTTCATGGCAAGACACAGAATGCAGCCGAATCGCTGAACAGCAAGATATGGCTGCTATGTCCAAAAACAAAGTTCGCCTCCAGAACAACTGTGGAGACAGCCACCGCTCTTGCTGTACTCTGGTACAACAAAGGCCACAGGGGCTTTGAAGAAGTGCTCGAAGGCATTGGAATTCTCCCCTCACAAAATCTGGCCACACAAGGTGACCACTGTGACGTCATGCGCATCAGGAAGATGAACCTGAAGCAAACTGCAGAAGCGAGGGCACACCGTCGCAACACAGCGAAGAGAGCTCGTGTTGAGGACACTGACCGCAAGAGCCGTGAAGGACCAAGCTATGGTGCAGGGGACTTCTAGACACTTGCAGTGCATTCAAGGCAAGGTACTTTTCATTGTGCCCCAATTTGATGCAAAAAGAATGATTTCGTAATAAATGCCAACTTTGCGAACTTTCAAACTTGTTTTTCTCATTTTCATTTTTTCTGACAGTTTCACGTTTTCCGGGCAGCCTTTTGGAAACTTATATTCATTGTATAGTAACGAAACTTGGCACACATATTCTTCAACACATGCAGAATGCAAATATCTACTCTAAATTGCAATGCCTACCAGCATTAGTTGTGAAAATATTAGCTTATTGTTTCAAGGGAGATTGAAAATAATAAGTCATTCAATACAATTTTTTTTTCTTGGTTCCAATATTTCTGTGACATATCTATATAGATATTTGCACTTTTCAATCTACCAAGAGTCAAATAAGATCAGACACAGTGCTTTTACTGAAAGTTTAGTACATAAAAGAGTGCCCGCAAAAAATGTAACTTTTTGCTATTGTTTATGGCATAACTCAGTAATTATAGCAGCTACACAAAAAATGATTGCATATTTGAAATCTGCAGCCCCGCCGCGGTGGTCTAGTGGCTAAGGTACTCGGCTGCTGACCCGCAGGTCGCGGGTTCAAATCCCGGCTGCGGCGGCTGCATTTCCGATGGAGGCGGAAATGTTGTAGGCCCGTGTACTCAGATTTGGGTGCACGTTAAAGAACCCCAGGTGGTCAAAATTTCCGGAGCCCTCCACTACGGCGTCTCTCATAATCATATGGTGGTTTTGGGACGTTAAACCCTACAAATCTATCTATTTGAAATCTGCATGAAAAACTATACTAATAACAAACTTTTCAAGTCTCTATTACTAGAAATAATAAAAAAACTTTTTCGAGGAGCGTCTCCCCTTAAACATTGGTTATTCGCTCCATTAATCCCACCCTTAACTCCTCTGTTTTCTCTGCCAATATGGACACACAGTGCTGGTCACAGGAGGCCATGAGCAGATTTAACAATCTGGGGTCTAGGGATGCATGCGTAAGCATGCCTTCCTTGCACCTTTCAGACAAAGAACTTTTGTTTTTGACGAGTCATGAAAAGGAGGGCGGTGTCTCAATTTAACAAACTTTAGTTGGAAGAAGGCGCTGTGTCTTCATCCCCTCGCCCGTTTGTTGTCTGCACTGCACCACATTATGATTGAAGATCTAACAACACTGTCATACCTCATTATATCGAATAATTGAATGTAACTAAGCTTAAATAAAAATATTTATGGCTAATGTAGCTTTGACACACCATTCATAACACACCATAACAAGCTCCTCCGATGTTGCCAAAACATGTCAAATAAGTGTCTCTGTCTTCCTTTTTGTAAACAAGCCTAATGCCACGTTCCTTTCCTCAAGGTTTGTCGTCACCCCGTTGAACTGTTCACCGCAAACCGCGCCTACGATGTTCGAGAGGCTTCAAGACTGTAGTGGATCATTTTGTTAAGATTACGCCCACTTCATGAACAATACAGATTATTCGAGACCCTATGTCGCCGCTAGCGATAACGCTAGAATATTCTATGGAAAGGGTATAAATGCAGACACGCTTTGCCGCTTGTTAGTTGATCGGCGGCCGACACTCTGCTCACCGCTACCAGTGCCAGTGTCTCACTGTAATGTTAACTTTTCTTTTACGTGGCCACTAGTTCGGCCCAAAATAAACAGTTTATTATTCAACTTGCAGTCTGCTCCTTTCATGCACGTTACGACCCCCATGACAATATCAGGTGCAAAAAATATGCACTAGTAATGATAACGATGCAATTGCTGCGTACAAGAGCAATATATTCCCTGCTAGAGATACCACTCCTGCATATTAAAGAAGAAGATTTCTACATGTCCAGTTTTCTAAGTGATAAACCTCACCACAAATCTATACCAGCTTGCCCAGAAAACCATTTTGCTTATTCCCCATGTTTTTATACAGGGGCACACCGCTCTTAGCCATTTTTTTGTTTATTTTTCAGTTATCTAGATCAAATCGCACAGGAATATGCAGTTTTTTTCTGCTGATTTCAAATATTTAATTGGTTTTCCTGTTACTCATTTTGTTACTGAGACAACTTAAGATCACCCCCATTGTTAAAGGCCACGAAACAAAAAAAGTGCTTAATTAAAGGTGATATTTAAGATTTGCCAACATAGCCTATGACTATAGATTGAAAGTATGCCAGAGTTTTTGTCTTTAGGCCTTTCTTGGTTATTTTACAGCAAAATGAACTAACCGTTTGCAAAAGCAATTGGAATTGTGTTACAATTTTTATGAGTAATTAATTAAAAAGGCTTGTACTCTAAATTGTGCTCCCATACTTGCGTTCTACTGCCATACAAGTTTCCATTGCAAAAAGAATTAATGTTGTACCTGCCCTAGCTGCGGAGATAATTGAGGCCTCATAATTGAACAGTCGTAAGTTAACTTTTTTTGAGCAAAATGGAAAAAACCGAAAACACACAGCTTCTTCAAAAAGCAAGAATCATGAATCATGGTGCGCATGTTATGAGCATCCTCATAAGGGTGCTCGAAAATTCGTAGCAGAGTTTCTAACACAGGTGCCGGAAATTTATAAAGAAGCCTCGAAGTTGGTTCACCATTTTTTTTTGCATGTTCTGCATGTTAACAACACCAAGAATCTGGACAGTTAAAATGACATTACAAAAAATTACCACTTCCTGGTATGTGAAAATTTGCAGAGAGATAGAAAATTACTTGCAGAAACCAAATATGTCAATTTTTAATAATGAATCTTTTTGTCACTTTTTGGTCCCAAAGACTAGTCTGACCCCTTAAAAGGCCACTTACCAGGTTTGACAATTTTAAGCTGACAAGCGCAATGCGTAGACGAGGCGTTCATGATCACGTCTGCCAAAATTCGCAACGCCACGCCCCCCGGAAATGGGTCAAATTACAGGATGAACGCTGCTTCCCCTGCCTTTTGCGGGCGCTCCCAGAGAATGAGGGCATGATGTGCGCGTATGAATGGCCCTAAATACACGGCAATGCAGTGACATTGGTCCTCTACGTAGACCCTGCTCTGACGTTGCAAACAGTAGCACGTGACATGGAGAGAATGATTTAACACGGCATGCGTAATTTATGGAATTTATTGCGTGAAGGGATTAATAAAGCTCTAGATAAATAATGAGACGCAATAAGAGAACGTAAGCGTCTTTTTTCATTTTTCTCCCGTGAATTGCAATGAGACGTGGGGCTAATGTGTCGGCGTTTCGCATGCGTTCGTGTACCAGGTGGTCAGCGCATCGAGCAGACGACCGCCGTGGAACGCTTCTACGCGTACGCGCACTCGTGCTCATCTATTCTACCGCATCTAAGCCAGCGTTTCCAAACCATCCTGCAGAAACAGGCAGAAAACCACTAAATAACGTTGGTCAACAAAGCAACGCCGCTCGTGTGTTCGGGGGTTGGATTTGTTTGGGCACGTCATACGCACGTGACCTCTTGGTCGGATGCCTGGGAGGGTGGAGAAAAGATTTGGCTTGCGAAGGCTATGCGGAGGAGCGACAAAGGTTTCAAGCTCGCCTCCTCTCATCCTCGTTTCGCGCTGTTTCAAAAAACCCATTTTCTCCGCTCGTGATGAACCGATTAAAGAAATTTTTTAGGCGAAATGTTCCTCATCGGGCACCCAACAACTTCACCTGTCTAACTAGAATTCGGTATGGGGCCTGGTGAGTGGCCCTTTAAAAAGCTCATGAACAACCCCTTCGGCTTGCCTAATTGATTGATATGTGATGTTTAACGTCCCGAAACCACCATATGATTATGAGAGACACCGTAGTGGAGGGCTCCGAAAATTTCGACCACTTGGGGTTCTTTAACGTGCACCCAAATCTGAGCACATGGGCCTACAACATTTCCGCCTCCATCGGAAATGCAGCCGCCGCAGCCGGGATTCGATCCCGCGACCTGCGGGTCAGCAGCCGAGTGTCTTAGCCACTAGACCACCGCAGCGGGGCTGGGCTTGGCTAAAGTGAAAGCAATCAAAAGCACGCGACAAATTCGTGTAACTATGCCCCTGCTTGATGGTTTCAAGAAACCTTTGCAGCAGTAGATTCGCGAGTCAATAAACCCTGTTAACAAAGTCAATTAATATTTGAAAAGTGGTTCTGGACTCTTTAATAATAAAGCTGTACGAGTGTATCATTAGTGTGGGTTAGCTTTTTTCCCAGATGTACCCAGTGTATCAGGCAATGCAATAACTCTATGTAAAATGAATTCATCCCAGGAAGGAGCTGCCAAACTTTTCTTCGACCTGTTCACCAGAAACTCTGGTGCAAAGTGTGCCATGTACTGATAAATCATGAATTTCGAAACAACTCGGGGACCAGATGAAGGGCACAACATATGTGGAACCTTTCTGGTTAGTTTACAATATCCAAGGCATAAAATTACACAGTGAGGACATGCTGCAACAGGACACCACGTGTGAAAATATGCCTTTCTCTTACTTCATTGACAAAATGCGCACAAAAGCCAGTGGATCTGCTCATTACTACTCCTTCAGAAAAAAATACTGGTATTCGTTATACAAGGACAGCATCAATGAGCTTACATGTTTGTTACCCAAGTGGGGCTGAGGTGCTTCACCTGCCATAACTCGCACTGGCATGTGACACTGCTTTGTGGCTCTACAGGGCTGCTGTTTCTGAGTTTTCAGCAAAATCAGGATTGCAAATTGCTCCACAGCATTCAAAATATTTTCATTAAGCACATTGATAAGGCTGCTCCTTCGAAATACCTAGTCAAATTTACATTAAGAAACACATCTAAGACGGAAATTCTTTGAATTCAGTAAAATTTTGAAATATCCAAGTTTGAGGTTAAAACGTTTTACTGTACATAGAACTTTGCCAGTACCAACTTTACACTTCAAATTACCCACCAGCTTGAATGATGACATTTCAATTTGTCAATAGTATGCTATACATCACAAAACAATTTCTCCATGGTGATAAGTTGTTCTAGCTGCCCTTCTGCCTGCTTTGTCATTTTTACCTTGGAAAAAAAGGTTCGTTTACAGAATTTAGGTTAAGATCTTAAGCATGAAAATGCTTACAATTATGTTAAATGATACGGCAACCGTTAACTTCCAACACCTTCTTTCAAGGTATGGCGCTAAGGTCTTGTTCACAAAGGGCTAGAGTTACGTTGTTACGGCAACATAGCTTAAATAGCCGGTACATTGGTGACTCACTGTGGGTCCTTCTCGCTGATCGTTAAACTTGGCCACGTAGGAAGCCCTCTGGTGACCGGGGACGCTACCCTGGATGGTGACCGAGGGGATACCTCGCCGATCCAGGTGATGGCGCACCAGTGACAGGAGTGAAGTCCACCGAGACACCACCACACTGCAAAACGCACCACAACATGTAGCACATGACATCAGACCATGCTAGTATGTAAGGAAACGGACTTCTTGAGTATCTTCTGACACACACTGCAAGAGGCAGACATTATTTGCTAAACAAACCTCCAAGTAATTTTAGCTAAAATTAAGGCAACTTAAATTAACAAAATTTGTAATTAATCACTACAGAGTAAATGATGAAATGTCAGAATTGAAGGCATGCGCTAACAAAATTAATATCTACATAGCCGAAATTTTGTGCTTTGCACCAGCTTTCAAAAACGTGTGCTCAAAATTCGTGGTGAGTGAATACTGAAGCACCGATATAAATGTTATTGCTTCTGAAACGGAATTTATTAGCGTAAGTAGTACTTGCACAGCAGGTCTATTGATGCGGAAAGCGGGCGGCAGCAACCGACACAGGAATCGCAGTGCTCGGGGCAATCACTCGCGCTACGCTCCTCTCGCTAAAGGTGTGACCCACTGCGGCACATAATCTTCTTCCTCTCTACAATACTCTTGCGACGAAGACGAGCCATTCTGGCAAGTCAAGGTGACGAGAGTAGGAGTGGGTCGTGATAGTGCTTTAGACGACTGACGTGGACAGTCTCACGACCAAGGCGTCGCCCGTCTGTGACCGGCGTGACCGGCTCGATCACGTATAATCTTCTTCCTCTCTACACTTTGTAAATTTCAGTCTTTGTAAAATCAGTTGGTAAGCTCCACAACCACGGTACTGTTGCATAACTAATTACACCTCAAAATAACAAAGTTGGTAAAACGTACAAGTAATTCTCAATCACTGAGCAAAAAGATATCATTTGTTTCAAGTTACTGCAAAGCTGTCAGCTCTATAAAATCACAATGATGTTCTGTGATAAGGCTCGCTAGCGTGAGTCTTTGTTTTCTGTTGCACTGATGCATACTGGCGACCGAATTTAAGCAATGGGTCTTGCTCTATTTCTAATTTGGTGAGCAAAGTCACAAAAGAGCAAACCATCCCACCATAAATGGGGGTGCCGTAATACAGCTTTGCACCTAGTTTCCATGTGATTTCAGAGAGCAGCATTTTTGTTTGCATAGTGTGCAAAAGTTTTCAATTTTACATGGCCATTGGACTTAGTGCGGAGCATGTGATTCGATAGAACTCTTGTTGCACCACTTTAAGCAATACTACCTAAGGTTTAAGTGGCAAGTCACAGGGTGGCAGAATTGGCGTGATAGCTTTGCTATACTCTGCGACAACATTTTCTTTGCATTGAAGCGAAGGCTACAAAGCCAAATGGCGTGCATCCTACCGCCAGAGAATGTATTTCCACAACTGTGTCGGTATTTTCAACGTAAAATATAAAAAATTACTTCCTTATTTTTTACATAGAGTTACTTGAGACAGGACGCAGCACACACCAGCGAGATAGTTGTATTTATTTAACTTTTCACCTTGCCACCGAGTGTTTTGGATGCAAATGGATGTATTTTGGATGTTTTGGAAAGAGTGCATGGCTGCCTGAATCGGTGTGCGTGGCGGTGTTCAAAGAATCGGCGGCCGTGGTCGAAAATCGTTTTGTTGCGCCGGCGGGTTTGTGTGGCCTCACGAACTTTGATATTTCGCGATTCGTTTTGTGCAAATTAACAGCCGTTTTTGCGCTTCCGGACGCGCGCGAAAGGCATGCTGAATTGAGTGCGAAGTGAGAGAGAACAAGTCCTAAACACGAAACGAATCGCAAATTATCAGAGTCGGTGGGGTAGCGTACGCGCGTGCACTAGACGCAGGCTATCGGATACAGTTAGTGGCCAACGATGTTGGCAAATGGTCTTGTCACTCTAGGCCTGCGACGTCGACAGTACCAGCGATGGTAGATGGCCGACCGGTCTTCAAAAGATCGGTGGCAGGGTGAAAACACGGGCCTCGTCTGGCGATGCGGAATGCTCAGAGTAGCGAGGGGGGGGGGGGGGGACAAAGGATGGAGGGGCGCGTAACTAACAAAAGCGGTCGGGGAGAGCGGCAACTAGAGCGGCGCGGAGGCAGAGTCGGCGTTTAATAATAAGAATGTATGGGCACCTCGCCGATGCCTGATCAATGGTCGAAATTGGTTTCCTGGGAAGTCGGCAGACCGCTGACTCCGTTCGCTGTAACCGATCAGCGGCGCTCGGAGACATTCGTTGTAAGTGCAATTTCGTGCCATTGAAGCTATGTAGATTTTCACGATCACGCGGATATTGTTCGTTTTAAGCGGAAGTTCGTTTTAAGTGGGGCTGTTATATGTGGGCTTGACTGTAATTGAAAATGTTTTTTACTTATTTTTTTTTCTGTGCTACTGAACCATCAGAATGTCTTTGCTGCACTCCCAGTGTAAAAATTAACCCTTCGCTGACTGCACACTGCACGAATAACCTTACAAGCAATAAAGACATCGGTCAGCAATATTATTGCACGTATAGGCACTGAGGTAAGCGTTACTATCAACGTTTGCAAGAAGCTTCAGCTCAAATGTACCAAGACATTTGCGAAAACGTCCCCAATGTATTATCAAATGTTAGACCAGTGAAACAAGAAAAAATGCTGGAAATCACCTCTTATCTTGGTTGTTTGACTCTTCCCGCACCTTCAGAAGCATGTCGAGCAGAGTCTTGATCTGTAGGCACAGAGAGAAGCACAATCGCAATCACGGTTTTTAAATGTGGCTGCAACGCGAGTCACTCAATAATAAAAAAAGTACAAAAATGATCAAGCAGCTGTCAGACAGGAGACTAGGAGCACGGATACTTGGGTGCATTTCTATGACATGAAGGAATAACTTCACAATGCTGAAAAACAAGGAAAGATAAAAAAGAGAAGACACCAAGTGACTTGAAACTGAATTTATTACAAAAAAATGACAGAAAAGAAAACCACATCAGATGGTGCACATGAGCACACACTTGCGCAGACGGCTCACAAAAACCACAAAGTGACGTGCAATGACAATGCTATTGCAAATCAGTTCGGCAAAAGTCCACAAGGTGGAGAAAGGTGGTCCAAAAAAAGAAAATGCAGTTGACAACCATTTTTTAGAGTTTTTGTTTTTCCAAGACAACAGCGTTCTAGTTCACAAAACTTCGAGCGGGAGATGCTGATAACATCAAGCTCCCCCCCTCCCTCTCGTTCTCAGGAGAGCTTTTTGCTGGAAATCTGTCTCACCAAATGAGTTTAGCTTCCAGCGCTCAGATTCTTTTTATTTATTTATTTATTTACTTATTTATTTATTCATTTATTTATTTCAGACAATCCATACACAGTTTGTCTGGGGGATTGGCGTAAAGGCAAAGAAAGCCTGACAAAGCGCCAACCCCCTGTGTGCACACATAAGCGGTTATACATAGCATTAAAAATTGAATGTATACAATGCCATAAAACATTACCAATCCCTTTCTGACATCAAGCCATTCGACAGAGAAATGTACATAACTGTGAATTAGCACATAAAGAAATAATGAGAGACTATTCATGCACAACGATGGCAGACAAAATAAAAATAATTAATAAAAAAACAGATAAGAGCAGCATATGCAAGTTACATAAAATAAGATGAATCGGAAGAGTTTTTAGGAGGAATGTGTGTATCTTCTTTTTGAAGACATAAATGGATGAACTTTGTTCAATTAATGTCATCACAGTGGGGTGTACATTAAGGAAGTAGGGAATTTGGTAAATTAGTTTTTGTGTACCGTAATTTGCACTAAGCGTGTCTTTGTTTAAGCTGATGTGTCGTAAATTATGAGTGTGGTTGTGCTCGTGAAACTTCCTAGAAAATTCAATTCGATTAGACTTAACTTCACGATATATGATCATTTGTAATTTTTAACATCGGATATTATAATGACTAGCAGTCTATGTTCAAAAAGAAAGGGCCACGTGCAAATGAAAAAGGTAGCAGTTCTATTATTTGCAGAGCTCATTTTTGTAATAGATATAATTAGCTGAGGTTAGTTTTTGTCATCGTTCCCTATTTTAGAAAGCAATAGTGAAGGTGAAAATGTATTTTTGCGTAATTAATCTGTCTTTTTTAACCACACTGGTAATAAGTGGCACAACATGCATAGTATGCCAACTGCTCGAGAGATGTTTTTTTGCAAATAATTTATATGCACAGACCAATCTAAATATTCGCAAAAATATACACCAAAGAATTCAAGAGGCGTAATGCACTAGCAGACACAAACCCTTATTTTCTTATCCCGAAGTGGTATAGCAGTGTAACGCAGCAGCATGCCATTTTAGCATGCATTTCCCAGCAACCAAAACCTATTGCACATGACATGCTAGGTAGCCATAATAATCAGGAAGATTAAACTGCACAGAATGCACAGCTGTAATACAATTTTTAACAGAGGAAGCACATGTCCCAAGGCGAGATGCTCCGAAAATGTAAGCGGTTGACAAGATACAGAACACTGAAAGCTATTTAAGGGACACTAAAGTGAAAAAATTACTTGGTTTACCAAGGTCAAGGAACTGTACTCTGAGAACTTTAATGCCACAAGTTTCACTATCATAAGTTTCATATTACTGTAAAAAACCAAGGTTGAAGTTTCATTTCGAAATTTCACACTGAAACCTCCGCGTGTGATGTCGCTAATTTCAAAATGTATTTTTCGGACTTTCACCACAGAGCTGGATAATATTTTCTGAAACTTTGTATTTTAGATCTATGGCACCCACAGACGACAATGTACGTAATTTTTCCCAATACGAAACTACGCAATACCCAGTAGATGCCAACAAAATCTATGACGTCACAGTGTTTGGTGAAGGAATCTCAAGGTGGCGTTTCTTCCTGCACATTATTTTCGGCCATTTTCTTGATACATACCAAACATCGTCTCGTGGTAAGAGCCGTGTTTTTGGGATTGTGAAACTGTAATTTACTTTTATGCAAAAAACTGCTTTAGATGGGAAGCAGTTCATGGTCAGGGCTTGTCTCTTGTTCGTCACTGTAGCCATGCTAGAACTTGGAGCGCCCAGTAGATGGCTCGGCGGTAGAGCCCTCGCTCCACTCCTGTGCGTGCTTTGGTATGAGTGGAGACCGCTAGCAGTGCTGTGCCGCTCTGTATGATAAAAGCACTAACTCCTCTCTCTTTCACGCACACAGCATAATAGCGTGAATGAAAACATGAGCATGAGTGCCGCGGAGGTGAGGGCTCGCAAAGTGGCTTAGTGCTGAGCCATGAACGTCTACGTTGATGAATAAAGAGCACCTCTTTACAGAACTTCAGGCCGACCCATGGCTGCTTTAGATACTAGTCAGGGTTTCCTTTAGGAGCAGATTTGTGCAATTTTTTTTCTCTTTAGTATCCCTTTAAAGCTTGGGCATAGGCGGAAATTTTCGTATGGGAAGGGGGGAGGGGGCCTTTTTGATCTGCAGTGGGTGCTGGGCAGGCAGATATGGTTGAGTGCCAATTTTTCCCCATGACGAGGATGCGCGTGCTGACTCAGTGTGCCATGCTGTGGCTGTGCCACTGCATTAAAGCTACTGGTAATACTGTCATATACAAATAGTAATAGGTCAGACATCAAATTGTAGCGATGCCGACCAACCAAACCCCGCCTAGCCACCTTCTAATATTATCTGGGGGTTTACGTCCCAAAACCACTGTCTGATTACGAACGATGCCGTCGTGGAGGGCATCGGAAATTTTGACCATCTGGTGCTCTTCAACGTGCACTGACATCTCACAGTGCACAGGTCTCTACCATTTAGCCTTCATTGAAGTCCAATCGCCACAGCCGGGGTCGCACACGCAACCTTTGGGTCAGCAGTGGAGCATCGTAGACACTGTTCCACCGAGGCATACTATGTACCCGCTTGTGTCTGCGTGTTCTCGTGATTTCTATTGTGTACCAAAACCACCATAGAAGTGCATGAGTGTATAATGAAGATAACTGACAGGTCATGAAATGAATAACATATTCACGACATGATCTGCCAACAAGCTGCAAATGACATACCTTGCAGCTGACGTAGGCAATATCAACTTCTTGTGCACTGGCGTACTTGTCTAGGTTCAGTGCATCCAGCCTGTCTTCATTTGCGGCCAAGTCATCCGACAGCTGGAGCCCAGCCATGCCTGCCGAGAGGAGCTCGTCTGTGTCTATGGCAGCATCCTCCAAGACTTTCTGCAATGTTCGTTTTTTGTTTATTTTTCATTACAGCACTGCCAGTCTGGATTTATAACTTTGGGCAGGGATGGGTAACAAGTCAGCAGAAACCTTCATAACGTATACGAAAAAAAGATACACTAAGCACATACAAGGCATTGCAGAAATGCACTTGAATAAGAAGATTTCAACAAATGCGACAAATGAAGCTTAACACTACGCTATGTTGGGCCATTTGGTGCATCGTTACTTGAAAGGTGTGGCGCTCTTTCTGTCTCTTCTTGTTTTCCTTGGTTTTTGAACTTGCACCACGCCTTTAGAGTAGTGACAAATGAACACCTGTAGAAACACTGAATCATACAAGGAGGAAGGTACAGTAAACACGCAATGAGATGCAGCAATATAGTTAAACAGGAATATTAAAAATAAAGCTTTGTAAATATATGCAAAAAGATATTGTGAGGTCACACAGTTTGGCCCTGCCAGCAGACAGTAGGTGAATTCTGCTTTTGAGCAAGCTTCCCTTTGAAGAATATTACGCCCCTTGTGAACACGTGCGCCTCAATGTCAAACCTTTCTTCCACTTCAACAAGTAAGTTATGATGCCCTCTTTACCGAGTAATGTACTCAGCTGCATTGATTTGTGGGGTTTAACGTCCCAAAACCACCATTTGATTATGAGTGACGCCGTAGTGGAGGGCTCCGGAAATTTTGACCACCTGGGGTTCTTTAACGTGCACCCAAATCTGAGTACACGGGCTTACAACATTTCTGCCTCCATCGGAAATGCAGCCGCCGCAGCCGGGAATCGAACCCGCGACCTGCGGGTCAGCAGCCGAGTACCTTAGCCACTAGACCACCGCGGCGGGGCTGTACTCAGCTGCAACACATTAACCTGTCCTCAGCAACTCATGTAATTAAAACTGGTTGAGACACCACCATTCTGTTTCAGCAACTGAAGCCAAAATCAAAATTAAATCAGACAATGGGGTTTAATCTCCCTAAAGAACTCGTGGGCTATGGAAACACACTATAATTAAGAGCACCAGTATACTCACAGTTACTGCATTTTTCTAAGTGCATGTCCTAACATTAGGTACACAAGGATCGCCCGTACATTTACTAATGAGGGCACAGTGCTGCTTGGATGCCTCCTCACCTTTTTGAGCAGAGCGGGATGAGAGCAGGCCTGCTGAAGCCGAATGAGCATGACGAAGCGTCGAGAGCCCACGTTGCGGTACAGCTCGCGCCCAGTCACGGGGTCTCTGTATTTCTCGGGCCCACTCGACCTGCAAGCGTTTACGAAAAAAGAGATGGGCACAGAAAGAGAGGAACGATCCAGGCTTACGACAAATAGCATTAACAAGTTCCAAACTGCCATTTTTTACAAGGTTCGGTGGAAGCACCAGGGAGTGCCACGCAAAAGTCACTTTTATTTGGTGAATCACACCAATAA
Source organism: Rhipicephalus microplus (assembly GCF_043290135.1). Lineage (NCBI taxonomy): Eukaryota > Metazoa > Arthropoda > Arachnida > Ixodida > Ixodidae > Rhipicephalus > Rhipicephalus microplus. The sequence continues at coordinate 78,490,950 of NC_134700.1, read as the reverse complement.
GAACTGCAAATCCGAATCATAGTTTTTTTTTTTGTTAGACACAACAGTAATCAGAATAGACAATTAATTCTGACTAGTCTTTTAGTTGTGATTACCAATGATAATGCCATTTTAGGACAAATAAAGTTCTCTCTCAATATCTGACAGCATGTGCCCTACGTGTCAGTGTATGAACAAGTGCGCAGGCACTTATGCCTGTTTATGTATCATAACCAAAAGGAGGGTCAATTGTGATACGCTGCTTTCATAGTTCTTATCATGTTCAGCTGCTACGACTACAAGCGACTCAACAGATATAGCACATAATAAACAGGTAGAACGAAAACTGATGCTCACATAGCATGTGCATGCACCGGTATTCCTTGTACCCATTATATTAAGCTGTATTTGTTTTGTAGTTGTTTACCAACACACCCAAGTTTCCACACTAAATTTCAGATGACATCAGCATTTTTAAAACTGGTGTGGCAGGAACAGAAAAGGATGACATTTATAGACACACAACCACAGCAGTGACAGGCAAGTGCCAGTCTCTTACAAAAAAATAGTCACGGCCTGCGCAGAACGTGCCGCACAGTCACAGTGAAAGCTGGAATAGCGGCTTTTAGAGCCTTTTCTAAACAATCATTGGGTAAGTGCTAAAAGTACACTTGCTGGGTACCCACTATTCCATAAATAATCATAATTTATGTTTAATAGGCTGGTATTTACTATGCTATCCTTCATATTCTTCGGAGAAACGCGATATCCACTGTGGAGGTGCTGACACCACCTGTAAAGTTGTTCGCGCTGCGTGGCACACCTGTCTCGCCCAAACGCCATATTTAAGGGGTGACAACTACAGGGCGGTAGGTGGCGTTGTGTTCGCTAGCGGTGATCACCACTATCATCATCATGGTTGGTAGAGTGGTAGCACCGGCGGTGACCCCTGGCAGAAGGCAAGCCTTGGTGGTGAGCGAGAAAGTTGAGCGAGTCTTTTTTGCGTGTGGCAGTTGCCACGAACGGTTATCTCTAGCGTGGGACCCCGGTGCGTGGCGCCGCGGGTTGCGCGTTGAGGGCCCCCGTGGTAAGTCAAGCGTTGGCGACGCCACCTTCGGTGTGTAATTGTTTTTTGTCATGTTTTAGAGTGTATGGTAATAATGTGTAAGGATGTCCTAGCGTGTTGATCACGATCTATGTCATAATAATTTGGCTAACGATATCGTCGTTCTAAAATGTAGTTAAATAAATTTAAGTTGTTTGGTTTTGACCAATTGCGTCTACTGTGTCCTTTCACTCCAAGAGCGTGGCGCTCACTCGCCATTTCGAGACCCCACACTGGCGCCCAATGTGGGGCTCTTGGAATATCGGACGACAGTTTTTGCGGTTCGGTACAAGATCTTGTTAGAGCCAGGGTCAAGTAGGCCTAGAGGGACTTTGCTAGAGTCAGCGGTGTGCTTTGTTGAGAAACAAGGAGATCGGTTGTTGTGGCGTGTTTAAACTTGTTGGCACGTTGAGTTGTTTTGTTTTTTTTCTGCTCGCAAGTGTTTTTTTGTTGTTATATGAACCGTACTGCCCACCTCTCTACCATTTAGAGCCTATGCACATCTTTTTTGTAGTGAAGATCCCAAACTACGCTCGCGTATTCAACTTTAGGCAGAACATAGGTTCTGTAGGCGAGCAGCTTTGCATCAGGGGGCGCATTTTTCAGTTTGTGCCTAAGTAAGCCAAGTTTTCGAATAGCTGGTCTACAGATGTATTCGATGTAAGTTTGTTAGAGATTGTTGGGAATAATAGAAGTGGCTAAGTGGCTATAACCAAACTTCACTGCCGGGTTAGAGCAAGTCGAGCGCTGTATCCTCTGTGTCTCTTCTGTAATGAGGAGGAAACAATTAGTCATTACTTGCTATCCTGTCACCGGTACATGTCATTAAAGAGAAGATTCGTAGCACCACCTTTTCGAAATCTGGGTCTGGAAATATCCAAATCAGTTGTTCTTCCTTTTGGCGCCTCTACTCTGGGCTACAGTCCCAGGGATGATTTCTACTGCCTGCCGCGGTGGTCTAGTGACTAAGGTACTCGGCTGCTGACCCACAGGTCGCGGGATTGAATCCCGGCCGGGCAGCTGCATTTTCGATGGAGGCGAAAATGCTGTAGGCCCATGTGCTCATCTTTGGGTGCACGTTATAGAACCCCAGGTGGTTGAAATTTCCGAAGCCCTCCACTACGGCGCCTCTCATAATCATATGGCGATTTTGGGACGTTAAACCCTACAAATCAAATCAATCAGGGAGGTTTTCTATGCCATAGAGGAATTTATCGAGTTGGTCTAAAAGAATATCAAGCTAAATTTTTTATCCTTTAAGTATTTCAATACTAATCTTCTGTACTTAAGTTTGTTATATTAGCTATTGTAAGCTTATACAAGAAGTATTGCAAAAAATACTGAAAAAAAAAATCGCCTAATACTCGGCCAATCTCCTGCATTGGACATGATCCATAAGAGGAGGAGAAGAAAAAGAACATTGGACGACCCTCTCATAACCCAATACGCATTGTGTGACGCCTGGTTGTTCTTTTGCTGTTATAAAATGCTTCATTACTGATGTTAACACGATTCATTCGCCAACATCAAGCCTGCCCCAAGGCAAGTTTGCAAACGCGTCCCAAGCATCACCTTGGCTCAGCAGTTAAGTACCGGGCTGGCACGCACTGGACCCGGGTTCGAATCCTACTATGTTTTTTATTTTTTATTATTTTGTGCGATAGCGGTTACAGACACTGGCAGCTGACAACTATGACGCCGCAAGTGACCCGTGTTGTTATCTCGATAACAGCTTTCGCTGTAAAAAAAATTTAAAAAATACAACAAGCAACACATTGCAAACATGCAGAAATTACCTAGACCACTCGTCCAACTCCTTGTACACTTTAGCCTCAGTTCCCTCAAGAGAAAGTTTGTGGAGGATGATGCTTTTTTGAGGCAGTGGCACCTGCAAATTGGTCCAAAGAAATTTACAGATTTAGTAGACAAACTACTTTTTCCAATTTATTAAGAAATGGCAAGGCACTTGTACGGTATTGTGACACTAAAGAATGCTCAGCCCTAGCCTCTAACTCAAGCAAGTCTGCTAATGCTTCCACCCTCGAGCAATGCACCACAGCTTTTATGTGAACCACTTGTCCTCATGGCCTGTCGTGTACACCAAGCAGCAAGACATGTACACCAAGCAGCCATCTGAGCTATCCAAGAATCAAATTTTGTGACCAGATGAGTATGTTAGCATTCACTGGAGAATCCACAGTGTCAACAAAATGAAAGCACAAAAATAAGTGCAGTCGAGGAAAGTCACTGAAAGACTTTTCAGACCTCCTCAATTATCCCAACTTCCCCATGACACCACTACCAATTGCAGAGTAGGTATCCAGAACGGCAACTGAAACTGCACACTGTAAGGTACATTTTTCAATTAGTAGCTAGGTCCTTGTGCAATGCTGCAAACATGGCTTTCACAAACCGGCTCACTGCCATTTTACCAATGCCTTTTACTTACTCCCTTTGCTTGTGTTGTCAGCATGATGCCTCTGCTTTCAATATGAGGCAACTGCTTTGTTGATCTACCACCAACTTCAGTTTGCTGCAGCCGCTATCACCCAGAATAGTTTCCTAATAATACATTAAAGGAAAATTTGGCACTAGTGTCTATGGTAGCTGCAATGCATGACACTACAGCCAACACGGGAATCATGGGTAGTACACGGATTTGCCTAAAATTCGTCCTTTCGGCTCCGTTTGGCTCCGCGTTGCTGGAGCCGCTTTCTCGCAAAACTAAGTTAAGCGAATAATCAGCCGTTCCGTTTCACCACCCTGACCTTCTAGGCTCATCAATTCCAATCAACTCACAAAGTTTACAACAATCCATTCTCCTATTCGAAACAAATGCCAAAACACAACTATAGACAAAGCCACAAGTGCATTAAAAGCTGCAAGCACAAAGATTAGGCAAATGTGTGCACTATCGATCAAACCATGACGGCTGATAGAGCTGTGCACCGCTGTGCCGCACTGCCTCCGCCACCGCGTTTTTTCACTCACGCCGTTCGCGCCGCCGCCGAAGTTCCGAGAGAGATCTCGCCGCCGCCACCGCCACAAAATAATTTGCGGCGCGCCGCCGTTTGTCTTATTTTTACATTAGCTAGAAATCTGGGCATAAAATACATTACTTCACCTTCTTTTCCGCAGCTTTAAAATTTCTGAGAACGGCATTTGTGGTGTCTTGACTGCTCTCTAGTTTCCGCGTATGCGTGCCCTGTCTATATAAAGGCCCTAAAGCAGCTTGTGAAGATACACAGTCGAGCGTGTTGTTCTCTCTTGGCATTTCTCGTTCTTTTAACGCCTTTCAAAACGCACGAACAGTGATTCACGTGACATGACTAGGACACATACTCTAGAATAGTCCACATACGATAAATATCAGTTGTAAATTGTTTACTACTCTGCTTTGTCATGCATTTGCCACCCGCCGCCACCGTTCTTTCTCGGGTCTTGCAGGATTATCTTGCGCGATGAACTTGTGATTTCACTGCATTTGGTGTTTTCAATTGCGAAAGTGGAAATAAGAGTGTAGCCGAGAAGTTTGAAATGCTGATAGGCTCAACGCTTTTTGCTCACAATGCACACATGCTTTATGAAGACATAAATGTCGAAGAGCTTGTAGTATAGAGAGTGTAGTGCAGTGTAATCGAGAATGAAACCAAAGGAAAAGGCTCCGAATCATTCATTCTTCTAACGAACAAATTTTTTACAGCGAAGAGAACGCAGCTCTCCATAACAAAGGCCAGCCTGCTTCGACGTTTTTTGTATATTTTTTATTGCAAGATGAATTATATCGACACTCTCTACAGGCTCTCATCATCTCTGTCATGTTGCACATAAAGCCCAAATAAATTACTTTTGTACCCACACTGTATGCTGTTCACATGACTAAAATCTTACAAGGGCTATACTGAGTAACACTGTTGAAGCATAGATGGAACAAGCTGCCCATCTCCATCTCATTGAGGGTGCATGCGTTGACATAATTCCGTGTGCAATGCCTGCTGTCAACTGCTCCTCAACCGGAAAGGAAGTGTTGTCTGTCTATTGCTGGGCAAAGAAGTATGAAAAGATGCTGCGTGGCTCGATCCACAACAGTGAACTTTGAATATAAGGAGCATGGCCATGAGTGTTAGCACACGCTAGCGCGTTATTTCAGCAGGCATCAGCGAACAGCTCATTTATCCTTATACAAGCTATGATATCACAGTCCGAGCCCTGCTTTTTTTTTTTTTTTTTTCAAAGCAGTCGTATTCCTATACACTAGTGATTTACAGTTTTGCTAGATCAGATTAAAAAGAGTTAGCTGCAGCATAAGTTCATTATAGGGCTGCAAGCCCCTATCGCACGGTGTAAAATGTCAAGTCGTCGAGGGGTTTTCTGACCATAATACTGTTGAAGTTGCCTCAAACTTAGCGTGTTCTTTTTGGAAACCTCAGATCAAAACCGATTTGAACTTTCTTGATTACACTTTCGTGCTAGACATTTTCACCTCATCTTTTGAAGAATTTGAATGTTGGCTAATTTCGCAATTTAGATGCGCTCCTTCTTAAGTTTGTAATAATGGCTACCAAAGTATTGGCCACAAAAATATATTAAACGGAACCCAATACACCCATGCTACCATTGAGATGTAATCCACCTCCTTCGACGCATAATGCGTTTATGGAACAATCGTCATTCGAAGTGTAATGATAATGCTCTTTGAGTTAATGCATTGAAAAGCAAATAGAAGCTAAAATCAAGAGTCTAAGAAGTAAGAACTACTACTTTAGCAATGCCTTCGCTACTCTTATAAAAAAATCCATCCAGGTTCTAGAGGTCGATTAGTCCTCGATCGTCTATGCCCTCATTGTTTATTCTTTATGGCCAATCCTCCTCAAATCCTGAAGCTATAATAAATACCTTTAATGATTACTTCAAATCTGTTTGTTTTTTTTCTACCGATAACAGCATAATGCCTTCATTTTCCACGTGCAGCAAACTACCCACCCTACCTAATTTTGAATTGAGCTCCTCTGAGTGCATAGCCTAATAATATTTTTAATGTTGCAAAACACTCTGGCCCAGACAGTATGCCAAATATATTTCTAAAGTAGTACTCAGTATACTCAGTATAGTGTGATAATTATTTTACCGTAATACTTGAAAAAGTAAATTTCTGTCACAACTCCCCAACTGCAGAAATTAGCAAACGCCGTGCCTCTAAGTTCAGAAACAAGCAAATACCAAATTATAGGCTCATATCTATGTTTTTATACGATCTCCACACCCTTTGGCCTTTTATACGAGCATTTGATCAACAAATACTCTGTAGAATATTTAAACGCACACAACATATTTTTCAGATCACAGTGTGGCTATTGTACTGGCTATAAAGTTGCTTGAATTTACGCACAACATTGTTGCCTTTATTAACAACCAAAGACATATTTATGCCATATTTAGTGACTATTCTAAGGATTTTGACATAGCTTGCCAAGCCAAACTTCTAGCTTCTTCACAAATATTTTGGCCACAACATGCAACCACACTCAGAATTTTTTCAAGTTTGACCATGCGAAGTCATCCCACATACAGATCGAATAAGAGGTGCCTCGAGGCTCAGTGCATGGACCGCTTCTCTTTATTATTTACAAAAATGACGTAGCCGAGATTATGAGTAACACCCAAATTAAACTCGAAATGTCTGCAGATGACTGCGTTATCTGTAAAATCTAGGCTTGTGCGAATAGTGAATTTTAGGTTCGAATCCAATTCTAAGCGCATAGTGATTTTGATCGAATAATTTCAAATCAAATTCGAATGGCATGTATGACATATAAAAAAAAAGGTATATTTATGATGACCTAACTGACCTGCACAATATTTCTTTTGAATTGAAATAGGGACTCTATGCAAATGCAATTTTTTTTTTTTTCATTCAAAGGAAGTCGAAACAACCCCGAGCAGCAGTTTTGGTAAGATGTGAGTGATAACCTGTAAAATACTTTACGTTTTAAAATTTATTACACTTGGAGCATATAATCCATCATAACAAGCCTAATAAAATGAAGAATTGATTTGGGGATAACATGTTACTTTAAAGGGGCCCTGCAACACTTTTTCAAGTAGCCATGAAGCCAGTAAACTTGCTTGTTGCCTCACAAATTTACCGCCGCAAAGTTTCTAGAATTAGTCCAGTACGAGCGGAGCGCCAAAAATTTGCCCCACGCTGCAATTGCATTTTCTCTTCTCGTCCCGACGCAATAGCTGAAAGTTAAGCAGGGAGGAATGTCATGGCGAAAGAAAATATGTCACACGCACCTCATAACCTTGAGCCCCTCTTTTTTTTTAATACGCGGCTTTTCAGTGTGATTGCGCACGTACTCGTGAACAAGCGGCAGCCCCGGTAACGACGATCGCGCCATGCTCAAATCAGCCAATGGCTGTGACAAGTGATTTTTGAGCTTGCAGTGTCATTTGCCAAGAGAAGAAAGCAATCTTCAGCTTTGAAAATTTATTGTGAATAACAGGCCGCGTGCTGCGCTGTAATATTTCCCTCGCGTGTTTTCGGTAGCCTCGACTACCGATCAGCAGCGTTTTCTGACCATGCTCAATAAATGTTGCAGGGCCCCTTTAAATTTGAAGAGGGGCTTTTCGGCAAAGCGAATTCCCCCTGTATAACTACCTTCACAGACAGTGACACGCACATTAATATACATCTATTTGTTCATTGCGAATACTTCAAAAATATTCCATAATTTAAATTCGCATCGAAGCGAATTCAAATACTCAACTATTTGTTCGGATATTGAAAGCATTCGAATATTTGCACAAGCCTAGTAAAATCATCTTAAGATGCACCGATTACAGCTTTTTTTTTTTTTTGTCATTTTGCAATAGGAGGGAAGCATGTTGATTGTCTAGTAACTGCAAAAATAATGTAGTCACAGCCTTTTCAATTAGGAAATGGCTTCTTCATTTTACATATACAAATGACGGTGCTGAACATATGTATTTACACCTGCTATGTCCCGATAACTGAAACAGCAGTGCAGTCGAACTCCGGTACAATGAAAGCCGCTTCAACAAAATTTCCGCTACAACCAAAAATTCACGATTCCACGTCAGCAGTTCATAGGAGTCAATGCATAAATATTGTCGCCACAACGAACACTTTTCTTCGATCGTCCCGCTTCAATGAAATTTTACAATGCAATTCCAAGCTCAGATACTTATTTCTATGCAGTAAACCAAATCTTTATTATTTCATCACATTTTCAAAGTCTGAAAATCCGTCAACAGAGTTTAAAAGACTTGTTGGCACCTGCAGAAACCACCGCTATACCGTTGCTGTTCAGCAAGCATGGGTGTCGCCATTGCTCGATAGCGATGGCAATGAGACTGCCCTGCTTTTGCCACTGGCTTGCTTTTGAGTCGCAGACGATCCGAAGCTGAAGCTCAATTCCTCAGTTCATAGTTTTCTTCTCGCAGCTGCTGGGTGCAACCGCGGAACGATGCCTTTTTTGATTCCGATGCTTATCATTATGTTCTAATCTGAGCGGCTGTTCTCTGCATTATCAACAAAATCAGCTAGCGGCGAGTGATGGATGATAAGAAAGGCATAATGCGAAAGTCGCCGCTACACGATACCCTGCCTCCATATCCGCGTTGTCAGATACTTTTGATGGTGGACAGCTGCTGGTGTTAATGTGTTGATGCATCTGTTTGGTTCGTTCATGAAGGCAATTTTAGGTGTTGTTTCAGCGTGCTTTTCACGATGGCCTCGCTATGCATGGGTGAAAATCACGTCGTGACGCTGCTGGGAAAGAATAGGAAGCAGCGGACATTTTTTTTTAATTTTGAGAATAAAAGTTCCTTTGTTTTGCTATTCAGATCAGCTATACTTTTTCAACTTCAGTACGAAGTTTTCACTTCAATGAAACTTTTTCCATGCCCCGTCAGTTTCATTGTAGTGGGATTCGACTGTATTTGTAAATAGATAACATTAAGACATGCTGCTGTCACTTCAAGTCTTCAACTGCTTTGCCCTTTCGAGGAAACAGTTTTTTCCCACCAACTCTTGAATCGTGATTCTACCCTTTCCTGCGCCGCACCGCTGCTGATCCAACGGACCCCGCGCCGTTGCCACGCCGCCGTTGGAAGTGGAAACAACGGCGCGCTGCCGCCAGCAATTTTGGTACCAACGCACAAATCTAGTGGCTGAACAATCGCAATGCCAGAATTCCCTCTAGTAAATGTTGTAGGAGATTATGGCATAATGAGGAAGCCACTGTACATTGGGCTTAGCCTGTAAGATATTGGGTAGCGTGCCATCATGGGACATTTGCTATTGACCTCATAGCATTGGTATAGCCAAGAAAATATTGGGCATGCAATTTGGTGTGTGTGAATACACGTGCAAACATACATAAAGTACAGTTGGCAGACACTGTTTATTAAACATAAAAAGCTTGTCCTGCTGCATTTCCCAAACACTGATAAGCTTTTCCTTTACATCGGTATCCGGCTGAGCAGTCCAGCTGTTGGAGTTTTTGGCAAAATGTGTGACTTAACCTTTAAAAGCTGCGGTGTAGCTCTAGTGAGACAATGTCAAGCAGTCACGTGGCAGCACATGCACATCGCGAGTACGAAATAGCATGTCGCATCAAACAACCAATGATAAAACGGCAGCGAAGAAAACCAGCACAATGCCACTCTGTCTTGTGTAAAGGCCAAGTGCTTTGAAAGAAATCTCGCTACTGCCCTGATTAGGTGACCACGACAAGCACAGCAGCTGCCCCTAAGCCTTGTTTTTCAGTATCCTGATAGCGTGTTGATGAGGGGCGGCCACAAAAGGCACTAGTCCACACAGAGTAGGGACTTCGCTGGCTAAACTTCAGTCAGGAATATGGGTGGACAATTTTTTGTCACGAATATGAATTGAGCACTAACAATGAATAACACTTTTGAAAAAAAAAGGATGATATGGCTGGAGTAAGGATGATGGGCATCATGGCTGGAGTAATTCTTGCGATATAGTAGGCCGTCGTAAATCACGAGTGGTGTGGAGCGTTTAGAGCTACAAGCCACATCGATCACTGGTTTCGGCAAAGGGTCACACTGTTGCTCCTGATGGAAGACGTCCAAATTTGGAAAGTTGGAGGAGATTGCAGCCAGGTGGTTATGGAAATTGTCATCATCAGTATCCGCAGTCGGAGATGGAAGACGAGATGAGCAGTCGGCACCTGTGTGGCATCAATCGCTCTTGTAAGTCACAGAAAAATTATATTCTTGAAACCGCAAGGCCCCATGAGCCAACCGGCCAGCTGGGTTGTGTAGGCCAACGAGCCAACAAAAAGAATGATCATCTGTGTCGATCTTGAATTGCCGGCAGTATAAATAAGGCCTGAACTTTTGGACAGCGAAAACAAGCGAAGGACATTCCAGTTCTGTGACTGTGCAATTGCTCACAGCCATAGGAAAAATTCCACTTGCATATGCCCCGACGTGCTCGCGGATGTCGCGATATTGAACTAGCACGGCACCAACATTGACACCTCTAGCATCTGTATGCAGTTCCATGAGTGCCTCCGAGTCGAAATAACGCAAGACGGGTATGGAAGTAAGCAACTACTTCAGCTGCTTGAAAGCAACCTCACACTAAACAGTCCATCAGAATGGGGCGTCTTTGCGGAGCAAGTCTGTCAGTGGAGGAGCAAGCAGGGCGAAGACTTTGATAAACTGGCGAAAATAAGAACACAGGCCCACGAAGCTACGAAGATCCTTCACAGTCGTTGGTTGCTTGAAGTTACGGACAGCATTAACCTTTTGTCTGGACACATACTGTCCTTGTCGACAAGATATCCGAGCACAAGGGCTTGACGCTCACCAAAATGACACTTTCTTGCGTTTAATATAAGACCAGCTTGTTTGACACAATATAGGACAACGCTAAGCCGATGGTTGTGCTGGTGGAATTTCTTGCCGAAAATAATTACGCCATCGAGGTAACACATACAAATCTCCTATTTGATACCACGAAGGGTGGAGTCCATAAATCGCTTGAAGGTAGCTGGGGCATTGCATAAGCCAAATGGCATAATGCTAAATTCAAATAACCTATCAGGTGTGGCAAAAGCACTCTTCTCTCTGTGAAACGGATGCATTGGTATCTGCCAGTACCCAGACCTTAGGTCGACAGACGAAAAGCATGCAGCCGAGTGCAGACAATCGCGTGGTAGCGGATAATGTCTGTTTTGTGACGCGTGGTAGCGGATAAATGTCTTTTTTTGTAACGTCGTTGAGATGGTAGTAGCCGAGACAAAATTACCAACAGTTGTCTTTCTTTTTTACCATTATGACAGGAGCTGCCCAGGGACTGCTTGACTTCTGAATAATGCTTTTCTGCAGCATGTCGCTGACCTGGTTGGCGATCGCCTTCCTTTCTGACGAGGATACGTGACAGGGTTTCTGGTTTATCGGTGTAGCATCTCCCGTGTTGATGCGGTCGTGCATATGGGATTCGGGTAACATGAGACAACGCTTGTCTTGAGTGCAATAAAAGACTCCCACGTAGCGTGTAAGCACCTCTTCGAGGACAATCTGCTCGAAAGAAGGCAACGACTTGTTGATCATGCATTTCAGCTTGGCTGGGTAGTTCGGCGCAGTCTGACTGATGGCTGGAGACTCTGAGACCATTCTGACGTCAACTGTGGCCTGCTCCTCAAAAGTTCCCAGTTTAAATCCAGCTGCTAGAACAACAGGCTCTGAGGCTCCGTTGAGCACCTACAAACAAGCATGTCTGCCGATGGCTGCGATGACAGACCGCGGGACCAGCACATTGTTCTTGATGGCCTTTGTATGATTGGGCTCGACAAGTCCAGTGCAGGGTCCTGAGTGGACTTGAGAAAAGCATATGGGAACCAACACAGCTGTCCGACCAGGGATCGTCACATCTTCAGAAAAGGAAAGAGCGTCGATTGGGGAGAGTCGGAAAATTGTCAACTGTGGCAGTGAGCAATGTACTTTCTAGAAGAATTTCTTCAGTTTCACAGTCAAGCGTAGCACCGCATTAACGAAGAAGGTCTATACCGAGAATGACGTCATGAGTTGTGCGAGCCAGTACAGTGAATTCAACTCAGAAATTTTGTCCACCAATTATAAGTACAAGTGAGCAAATTCAAACAGGGCATAACGCTTTGCCTCCAACTCCACGAAAAGTTTCTTTAGGATCCCACACGAACATAACTTTGTGACCCAAGAAACGATGTTTGAAACGAAGACTCATAACCGAAACAGCAGCACCAGTGTCTACAAGAGCAAAGGTACCTACCCCGTCTATACCCACATGCACTTTGTTCATCAACATCACAGCAGAAGGAGGAATTGGCGAAACCGATCATCCCGCGACCGCACCTCTATCGGTCGCACCAGCTAGTTCCCCAGCTGATGCGGGGAAGGCAACCGACGATGTGGAAACGGCGACTGGCGGGAACATGTCGGAGGCGAGGGACTCGATTCGCGATTCGTTAAGCCATTGCTGCAGGGGACGGTGGTTGGCCGGGGTAGAGGTCCAGGTTTCATGCATATGAGCAGGGTATGTCGAAAAACCTGGCAGAGCAGGCGGCAGCTAGGACAGAAGTGTTAATTATGCGGTAGGAGATCACATGTGTAGTAAACAGGGACTTGTCAGCTTACATTAGAAGGAGCATAGGTGGCATCAGTACGCACAGACTTTGTGCTCCGTATTGATATTTCGTGATGGCGGATAGTAGTCTTCTGATAGAGGCCTGGCTGACAATGGTCAGAAGTCCGCAGCGGCACGTCGAGATCATGACATCCGGAGGTGATTGTGACTTGTCGGGGAAGACAGACGCCGCAGGGTCAAATATGCAGTTTCTGTGCACGGTCGGTTTTCGACGTGACGCTCTCGCCTCCAGTAGGAAAGTAGTTCGAGGCGCGCGGCGAACGAGCATTGGTAGTGAGCGTCACTTGCTTGAAGCTGAGCGAGCTTTTCTCGAACTACTTGACGTACAAAGAAGGAAATGTCTTCATAATTCTTTGGGTCTTCAAAGCCTCGAATGTGCGACACTGCTGCCTGAAAGCAGAAGTAGTGTTCTTGTTTTCTTTCATGATGATGATGTTTGATGTTTTATGGCGCAAGGGCCGATTCACGGCCAAAGAGCGCCAGTTCATCTTACTAAAAATATGGACAATGATTGTGATAAGTGGCTGTATAAGGGCCATAAAATTCCTCGCACTAAAGCGGGTAAAAACATACAAGTAATAAAATCATGACTATGCCGTGAAAGGTGTGCATGGTGTGAATAGGTGACAAAAGTTGGTGATAATGAAAAACGATGGTGGACATGTATGGCATTAGCACAAGTACCTCACACGTTAGTACCCTTGCGTGCAAGGGCCGTGAGGCAAGTGCTTTCCTGTGTAGCCACCGCAGCAAAAACCTCTCTAGAGAGGTCGTGCTACGGTATGCCCGGGTATATGATATGAAAATTATGAATTTCCTTTAAAAACGCTAATAATGATTTGTGACTAAAAAGCGGTTCCCTACCGACGAACATTGAAGGGTGTAAAGGTATATGTTGTCGGTAGGGTAATGGAAAATGCTGTTTTCTTATAGTTTCTAAGTGTTTACATTGGATTAACACGTGAAGGACGGTCAATGGTTCCCCACATCTGTCACACAATGGTGGATCGCCACCAGACAAAAGGTGTGTGTGTGTCATGTATGTGTGTCCTATCCTGAGTCTCGTTAGAATTACCTCTGTATGACGCGATTTCGATACGGGCAGCCAATGACCAAGGTGTGGCTTAATAACGTGTAGTTTGTTTTGTGTATGTGTATCCCACTTGCTCTGCCAGTATACTCTGAGGTTTCGTTTGAGAGACGGCTTGAGATCAAGGGCCGGGATCGATATCGGTGTAGGGGCACTGCTTTTGTGGACGGATGCAGCGAGCTGATCCGCCCTCACGTTGCCTTGAATCTCACGGTGCCCTGGCACCCAGCACACTACAACATGTTGTTTGAGTGAGTAGAGTGTGCATAAAGTGGAGTAAAGTGAGACAAGGACTGGGTTTTTGTGTTTTTTAAGAGTGTGCAGAGCCGTTACTACACTGAGGGAGTCTGTATAAATTACTGCTTTTTGTATTTGTAATTGCTTGATGTGTTTAGCCGCCGCAAGTATCGCATAGGCTTCCGCTGTGAAGATACTTGTGTCTGAATGTAGAGGGCCAGCATCCGAAAAGGATGGACCGACAGCAGCGTAGGACACAGAGGAGTTAGTCTTGGAGGCATCTGTGAAGAACTCAGGACGTGTGTATTTGTGTTGAAGTTCCAGGAAATATGTTCGGATATGGGCAATAGGCGCATGTTTAGTAACTTCTAAGAAAGACACATCGCAATCTATAGTTTGCCACTGCCACGGTGGAAGGTATGCAACAGGGGCCATTAAACTGTGTTCGAGTGACACTCCAGTGTCTTCAGCTAGACCCTTCAGGCGAACCGAGAAGGGCTGCCTCATTGAAGGCCTGTTTTGAAAAAGAATGGAGCTCGATAAGTCATTTATAGTAGAGTATGAGGGGTGCCTCTTGTCTGCTTTCACCTTAAGGAAATATATAAAGGACATGTAGGTTCTTTGCAGATGAAGGGACCACTCATTTGACTCAACGTAAAGGCTTTCTACGGGGCTGGTGCGAAAAGCACCCGTAGAAAGGCGGATGCCCGAATGGTGCACGGGATCCAGCATCTTCAAAGCACTTTGAGTCGCTGACTGATAAACAATGGCCCCATAATCTAAGCGGGTGCGAATAAGGCTTCTATACAGGTTCATGAGGCATTTCCTGTCACTACCCCACGTAGTACGTGACAACACTTTTATAACATTCATGGCTTTTAAACATTTTGTTTTTAAATACTTTATGTGGGGTACGAAGGTCAACTTGTTGTCCAAGATTAAGCCTAAGAATTTATGCTCGGCTTTGACGGACAGTTGTTGCCCGTTCAGTTGAATGTCGGGTTCCGAGTGCATGCCTCTCTTTCGAGAGAACAAGACACATGTGCTTTTTTGTGGGTTAAGTCGAAATCCGTTTTCATCTGCCCATTTGGAGACCTTATTTAAACCAAGCTGAACCTGCCGCTCACACATGGCCAAGTTGCATGACTTGAAGCCAAGCTGAACGTCGTCGACATATGTACAATAGAACATATTGCGAGGGATGGACAAGTGCAAGGAATTCATCTTGATGAGAAAAAGTGTGCAGCTAAGTACACCACCTTGTGGCACGCCTGTTTCCTGGACGAATGTTTGGGAAAGAACCGTGCCCACTCGGACACGGAATGTCCGGTTTGACAGGTAACTTTCGATTATGTGAAACATTCTTCCGCGCACGCCAAGGTGGGACAGGTCTCTTAGCATTCCGAAACGCCATGTTGTATCATAAGCCTTTTCGATATCGAGGAATACTGAGAGAAAATATTGTTTATGGACGAAGGCGTCCCTGATCTGTGCCTCGATACGAACAAGGTGGTCTGTGGTGGATCTACTTTCTCGAAACCCGCACTGAAATGGATCGAGCAAATTGTTTATTTCAAGAAAGTGTACAAGTCTGCAGTTTATCATTTTTTCAAAGATTTTGCACAAGCAGCTTGTGAGTGCAATAGGCCTATAACTGGAAGGTAAGGAAGGGTCCTTGCCCTCTTTCAAAACGGGAATTATAATAGCCTCTTTCCAGGAGTTAGGGATAGTGCCAGAAAACCAGATAGCATTGTACAAACAAAGTAAGGTTTTTCGCGTTTCGATCGGCAGGTTTTTTAACATTTCATAAACGACACGGTCAGAACCTGGGGCAGAAGTACTGCAGGAGTTTAGGGATGTTCGGAGCTCAGCTAGACTGAACGCTTGATTATATGCCTCGTATCCAGTGCATTTGTGTTCGAGTTTTTGCTTTTCTATTCTTGTTCTGTATTTTTGGAAAGTGTCAGTATAGTGGGATGAGCTGGACACCTGTTCGAAGTGTGCACCGAGGAAGTTTGCCTGATCTTCCAAGGTGTCACCCTGAGTGTTTACGAGTGGAAGTGTGTGTACTTGTTTTCCTGCTATCCTACCGACCATGTTCCACACTTTAGCTTCCTGTGTGTATGAATTGATCCCTGACAAAAACTTCTGCCAACTTTCTCTTCTTGCCTGCCGACGCGTTCGCCTGCCTTGAGACTTTATTTTCTTGAAGGTGTCAAGATTTTCGGCTGTTGGTGAGTTCCGAAGCAGCCTCCAAGCTCTGTTTTGCTGTTTGCGCGCGTTTCGGCATTCAGAGTTCCACCATGGCACACGCCGTTTTCCAGGGTGTCCATTTGTTTGTGGGATGCATTTTGTTGCAGCATCAATCAAAAATGCTGTGAAGTAGTTGACAGCAACATCAATGTTCAAAGTACTTATGTCATTCCAACCTAGACGAGCGATGGTATAAAAGTGTTCCCAGTCGGCTCTGTTTATGAGCCACTTGGGAACACGTGATGGACACTCAGTTACTGTATTTGTGCTCAAAACTATGGGGAAGTGGTCACTTCCGTACAGATTACTGATGACTTTCCACTGGAGTAGGGGCACAAGAGATGGGGATACTATGCTTAGGTCTATGGAGGAGTAGGTGTTATTGGCGAGATTATAATACGTTGAGTCTTTTCGATTTAGAAGACACGCGCTTGAGGAGAGAAGGAACTCTTCAATCAGTCGACCTCGCGCGTCATACCTAGAGTCACCCCATAGCCTGCTATGCGCATTAAAGTCTCCAAGGAGAACATAGGGCTCCGGAAGTTCATCAATTAAAGAGTGTAAATCACGTTTTTGCAGCTGATAGCTAGGAGGAATGTAGATAGTGCAGATTGTGATCAGTTTATCAAAAAGAACTGCTCGAACAGCCACTGCCTCAAGGGATGTTTGGAGTTGTAAGTGTGTGCATGCAATTCCTTGATTCACAATGATGGCAACACCTCCGGATGATGTCATAGCATCAACACGGTCCTTTCGGAATATAACGTATTTACGGAGAAAATTTGTGTGCTTTGAATTAAGGTGTGTTTCTTGTACACACAGCACTTTTGGTGAGTATTCGTGTAAGAGTTCTTGGATGTCGTCAAGGTTTCTGAAAAGGCCCCTGACGTTCCATTGTATAATTTGAGTGTTCATGGTGAATGTAAAATAGTGCTGTGTGTACGAAAAGCGAGTGGCTGTTTAGACAGAGTTTGACTTCACTTAACAGGGCCGTCACCAGGCCCTGTTATCGGCTTTTTTGTTTTCTTGGCGCGCTCCAAGGAGCCACGCCGCTCTTTCGGCACCAAGGGTGCCGACGTATCCATTGCCTCCTCGGAGGCACTGGATGCCCGCACGTGCGGGCTGTTAATTCGAATTTCGGGCCTCGCCTGGTGAGGTGAGGCCTTGAGACCGGAGGACTCTGGAGTCTCCGGTCTCTGTTTGGGAGTAGGCGGTGTAGCCTGGGCTACAGCCGCCTTGGGGGCAGGTGCCACAACCACCGGCTCGGTATGCGCGGGCCGGGGGAGTGGCGAGGGCTGGTGCGGCGGTGCCCCCTGACGCGCCGCATCAGCGTATGTAGCTCCATAGAATGGAGCGACTCTTCGCCGTGCTTCCTTAAATGTAATGTTTTCCTTCACCTTCAACGTAATTATTTCTTTTTCTTTTTTCCAGTATGTGCAGGAGCGTGAATATGCGGCATGGTTTCCTTCGCAGTTTACACAGTGTGGTGGTTGTTTGCAGTTCTCAGACACGTGGCCTAGAACTCCACATTGTGCACAAGTCTGGCGACCACGACACGTTTTGGAGCCATGGCCATATTTCTGGCATTGGAAGCAACGGCGGGGGTTGGGAATATATGGTCTCACGGATGTCTTTGTGTACCCAGTCTGAATAGTTTCCGGCAAATCGCTCGAAGCAAAGGTCAGTACTAAGTGTTTGGTTGGGATTTCCTTTTGATCTCTTCTGATCTTAATACGCTGTACGTTTGTCACGTTCTGGCTCTTCCATCCTTCCAGAAGTTCAGCTTCCGTCAGCTCAAGCAAATCTACGTCTGATACGACCCCGCGAGATGAGTTCATGGACCTGTGTGGCGTAATACTGATGGGTGTGTCTCCAAACGTTGTGAGGGTGTTCAGTTTATCGAATTGGTTTTGTTCACGTATTTCAAGGAGTAGATCTCCACTGGCCATTTTGGTAACCTTGTACCCGGCACCGAGAGTTTCGGTTAAGGACCTAGCCACTACGAAGGGGGATACTGTTCTGGCTTGCTTGTTAGTTTTTTCACAGTGTATAACATGGAATCGAGGAAAGGTTTGTCTTGGCCGCATGAAAAATTTGATATCTTCGGTGCGTACCCGCTTTGAGGAGGCACGATCACTTAGTAAAGGGAATGCTTTGTGCATGCTAATTGTATGTTGTTCAGTAGCGTTGGCGGCCACCCACCACGGAGCCCAACGAGGGGACGCTGCAGGTTTACAGATGCTGAAACCTGCAGACGCCAGCCGTACAACGCCACTATAACCCAATGCGCCTAGACCAAGGTAGGCTATTTGCACAGGGTTAACCCTAGCCGCCAGGAAGTTTGGAAGTAAACAGAAGAGAGTAGAAGACAGGACAGATAAACAGTAAGAGATAAAGACGAAGATGTAGGGAGAGAGAGATAGGAAAAGGCGACTGCCGATTTCCCCTGGGTGGGTCAGCCCAGGGGTGCCGTCTACGTGAAGCCGGGGCCAAAGGGGTGTGTTGCCTCTGCCGGGGGGCCTTAAAGGTCCAATCACCCAGCGTCAGCTCAACCCCCAGGATCCCCTTTTCCCCGGACACGGCAAAGCCACGCACGGCTAGGCGTGGGAGGGAGTCAGAACTCCCCCGTTAGCTCGGGTCCGTGGTGTCGCTACACACCAAACGCCTACTTGTGCAGGCGCCCCTGCGGGGCTCTTGTTTTCTTTCGTTATGAGAAAATAGTACACATCCTTGGCGCGCTTCATTCATAGTAGCAGCTCACTCTGGCGTAGTGTTTCAGCCAAGTATTCACGTCTTCAGTTTTACCTGAGAATATTCGTGATTCACCCGCCCAGTAGTTAGGTTGTCGAGGTCGACGGCCACCTTGTGTCATGTCGTTGACACTGGTTGATGCAGCAGCGCAGCCCATCAATGGGCTTGCTGTGTCGTCGGTCATGCAGATGTTGTCTGGTGGTAGCCCAGCCAAGCGTCCGCTTTTTCGAAGGTCTTCAGCTATGTGGTCCAGGACAGCGAAAACTCAGCACCTCCACCAAAGCTTTTACGGATGTGATGGGTTTATTTGCACTGAAAAGCCAGTGCTGAACCGACACTGCTCAACAGCCATCGCTCGAGACCATCCTTTCTGTTCTTCTTTTGCGCTCTTTCAGTCTGGGCTACAGTATATTCAAATACAGTCGACTCTCGATAATTCGAAGTCGATTAATTGGAATTATCGGTTAATTGGAAGTGTAGTGGGGGTTCCGTCAGTTTTGCATGCAGTTAAACAGGAAGAAATTCTCGGTAATTGGAAGCTAGACGTCTGAAATTTTGGTTAATTCGATTTTATTTTCAATCGAATACCCGAAGGAAATCGTAATGTTTGTTAAATTTTCTATTTTTGAAGTGCTAAATAACAATGCGTGTCCGACCGGCACCCAAGGGTATCGAGTTGACCACAGCGCCGTAGCTCAAAGCGTCAGCTGATGGCATCGCAGTTGCATGCAGCACCTCAGATCACGAACCAGCTGCTCCGGCGGTTCCGGTTCCGAACCTCATTGTTAATCTCGTTACGGTCATGTGCGGACTCAGCGTTTCCACGTGCGACAAAGCTTCACGTGCATTTACTATGGCAGCTCGCGAGCTTGACGTTGATGGTCTCCTGCCAGCTCTCGGCGACGTCCCTTTCGAGGAGTACATTGCCACTGACAGTTCAGCAGAAACGTGCGGTGCACTGTCAGACGCTGAGATCGTGGAGATGGTTCAGCCCAGTGAGGCTAGTCACGAAAATGAGGTTGACAATGACGACGCCGCAAGTGAGCCACTACCGTGGGCTGCTGATGTAGCCGCAGGCCTTGCCCTCGCGCAGCGGTTTTTCACTGCTGAGAGCAACGCCAAGGAAGCACTCTGGCACATATACAGCCTGCAGGACTTGCTTTCTGCTGCAAGATTCCCCAAACAGAAGCAAACGGCAATCACAGATTTTTCTCATAAACTGCTTTGAAATAAATGTATTTTTCGTTCATTGTGGTTAATTGGAATTCCGCTTAAATCGAAGTTTTTCGCGGTCCCCGTGAACTTCGTATTAACGAGAGTCGACTGTATATGGTAAATTGATTCAGAAACACATAAGGACTGGCCAAGAATGTAGAAGAAAAAATGGGCAGTGTGCAAAAAAGAAAAATGAAAGCAGAAGCAAACGATAGTGCAAAAAGCAAATTTCCCTCACCAGTGGCTTGCCATCCTTGCCCATTTGCTCCTTTGTTCGGCGAAGCAGGACACATTTCATCACCACGGCGAGTGCCTCAGGCCCTGCAAGTCAATGGGGGGAGGACACAATACACAATTGGAATAGCCCATTACAGAAATTACATTTCTAAACCTAGCAAGCAACAAGGTGTCGAGAGGTAATAAAAACTAGGCGTGTGTTAAAAGTAGACTTCAAGTTCGAAGCGAATTAAAAAAAACAAGTGATTTGGATGATCAATTTCGAATTGAATACAAATAGTGTTCACAGTAAATTACCAATTTTTAGGACTTCCTAGGAACTGAGAAATTGTCTGCAAGATCAGGCTGTCCAAAAAAATTAATTCATGCTTTTCAACTCCGCTCAAGTGGTCAAATCACCACCCATGTTCAAGATAGCTTCAATGGCTCCCAGTACACTTATCAGACTTTTTGGTGAGCATCCAGGCTCATGTGAATACATACAGCTTGTGCCGCGAACCCCGCTTAACTATTTAGATGAGCGCCACCCATACCGACAAAGGGCAGGTTATCTCTCTCGCACGGGGCGTTTGGAAGCGACAACGCGGAACAAAAAAGTGGAGGAAAAGCGGATCGTCCAACTTTAACCGATTCGTGTGGGCATGTAAATGATGCGCTACTGCACAAAGATCTCCATTGACATGCAATATATGCTGCCATGTGCAGCCGATCGTTCCTAATTGTGTGCGGCACATTACCAACTATGCTGACTCCATCATTGCTGGGGCACGTGCAAGCTGTAGCATATGCATGTGTTTGTCGTGAAGGTGTTCACTATGCCCACTCAGCTCCTGACCACACAGAGCAGCGATGTGGCTTTCCTCCATTAAAGCAATGCCTCTGTGTGGTAGACTTATCAATCTCGCACAAAGAGGCAACACAAACGGCAATCTGGTGCATTTGGGTTGTCGCCCATGAAATGCATGCGGTATGCTTACAACTGCACGGGGCCTCATGCACTACCGAGCATTTAGCAGAAGATGCCTATCATAAAGAACTGTGAGCGATTAAGTCGTACTGGCGAGTTTGCCACCTACCACCATCCCGAGAGAACATAAGTGTGAAGTTTTATTTTAAATAACAGGGTCATCGTCAGGCCCTCTTATCAGTTTCTTGGTTTTCTTAGCGCACTCCAGTGAGCTACGGCGCACTTCCGGCACCTGAGGTACCATGTGTGTGTGTCCATTGTCCCATGTGAAGCACTGGACGCCCGCGTATGCGAGCTGCTGTTGTGTTTGCGAACTCATCTGGCGAGATGTGGTCTGGAGACCTGAAGACCCTGGGGTCGCCTGGGTCTGTGGCTTGGTAAGTGGAGCAAACTTGGCTTCCTCAACCATGGGTGCGGCCACCACAGACGATGGCTCTTTTTGTGTGGGCCTGGGTAGTGACAGACAGTGATGCGGCGCTGCTTTGATGCGCCGCATCAACGTAGGTTGTGACATGAAAAGCCGATCACCTTCGGTGTGCTTTTTCGAAGGAAATGTTTTCCCGGACATTCAGTGCGATGTCTTTTTCCTTCCTTCATATTGGAAAAGAACGTGAATTCATCACATGGTCTCCGTCAGAGTTTACACAGTGTGGGATTTTATTGCAGGTCTCCGAGGCATGGCCTTGGGCACAACACTTTGCACATGTAGGTTGGCCACGACAGCTCTGAGAACCATGACCGAACCTGTGACACTAGTAACATCCGCAAGGGTTTGGTAGATAGAGTCTGATCGGTTTCCTAGTGTAACCAGTTTCTGCTGTCTGTGGTAGTTCGCTAGTGGCAAAGGTCAATATCAAGTGACTCGTAGGGATTTCCTGATTGTTCCTTCGTATGATGATTCGCTTCACACTGGTCACATTCTGTTCTTTACAGCCCTTGAGGAGTTCAACCTCCATTAGGTCAAGAAGGTCTGTGTCAGAAAGAACTCCACATGCGGAGTTCATTTATCGATGGGGTGTTACACTGACAGGAATGTCGCCCTATGTTGGAACGATTAATGTCGCCCTACTGGAACGATTGGGTTAGTTGCCGGGCCCACAAAGTTATCTTCGATCTACGCAGAGGCCCCGTTTGCGAAAAGAGCGCGCTTTTCATGCACTGCTAGGTATAACTGGAACACTTGTTAGTTTACACACATTCGTACCTGTGAGCATGTATCAAGCATCGCTTTTTTTTCTTTAAACAGAGCGTTACGTGTTGAGCGGTAAACGTTGTTAGTTCGCTCTCGTCTTGTGTGTATTGTTTTCGTGCGTCATTTGTGCGTGAGCAGTGCGCTGCGCGTTTCGATCTGCTTGCCGTTCTCAGTGCGACATTCCAAGTTGTTGCTGTCGCATTCATTGCTTCGCCCTTGCAGCGAAACTGTGACTTTTTTTTTTTCGCATTTACTGCCTTTAGTTTACCGCTGCGTGCCCTCGGAGCTCGTAAATCGGTATCGCGCCGCCGCGACCACGTTGTGTGCGGCGGTTGCGGCAAATGGTAGTTCTTTTTTCAACCCCGTGCACTTTACTGTGGACGCGCCTTCAAAACAAAGTCGTTTTATACCGTATACGATCGTATCTGCCGCGGTTTTGTCCGCACGGTTTGCAGAAAGCAGCATTGATTTGACTGGTTGAGCGTTGCATGCACACACACTTTCAGGACTCTTGTCAGTTATACAAGATCGCGTGAAAAGCGACCACGGTTTCGTCGACAGTCGTTGTGGCAACGGCAATCACGCACACTGTAGAAGGCAGTGCATGCGCCGGTCGCACGCGTACTTCCGAAGCTTCGAGTACGCTGCTCTCGGCTTTCGTTCGTTGATTTCCATACTAAAGTTTGTATCAAGAGCCGAGATTAGGAAATGTGTTCGGAACATTCAAATTTAGGCCCGATAGACATAATGGAATTTCGCTGAAGAATTTTACAAACTCGTCTCTACCGCAGTTTCGCATAGATTTTACTGTACGTTTAGATGAACGCTTCTAAAACTCATTCATAATAAAATGGGGTAGATTCGAAAAGCTTGGAGTGGACAGAGCTGCTTTTTTGTCAAGGCGGCCGGATCACGCACAAAAATTTCCATTTCCGGGAAATTTTCATGACAACCGTACAAACGGAAGAAACGATCCAAATCTGGGAGTTTACCGGCTAATCCGGGAGACTTGGCAGGCATGTCATGACCTAACTAACCTGCATATGATTTCTTTAAAATTCAAAGAAGGCCTCTATTCAAATTCGCCCCCCCCCCCCCTTTTTTTTTTCATTCAAAGTAAGTCGAAAGAACTTTGAGTAGCAGGAGGTACTGACTTTTGGTATGATGCAAGTGATAACCTGTAAAACATATAACATTTGAAATTTTTTATACTTACACCATATAAGCCATCTAACAAGCTTTTTAGCTTAAAATATGATGAATCGATTTGAGGATAATACAGTCGAATATCGATAATTCGAACTCGAAGGGGCCCAAAAATTTGTTCGAATTAAAAGAAGTTCGAATTAATGAAAGCTAAATAAACGGAGGGCTCTCCATGCAGCGGCACATGTGCATTGAGCTAACACACGAGGGGGAAGTTTCAGAAGAAATTGAAATTGAAATTGAAATTTATTCCGCAACAACAAAATACATGTTACGAGGAGGGCAGGTAAAAGCTGTGAGAACAGCTTGAGAAGCCCTGACCCCCTAGTACACAGGGTAGCACAGAAAGACGTGCGGCTAAGGACAACCAAAATAAAAGTGTTTCACAATGTGCACTAAAAAAAGAAACAATGAAAGATCACAATGAAAGATCACCGAGGTAGTCGCTAGATCACATTATTATATAAACACTAATCGCAATTTTTTTGGTGATATGCTAGATATATCAATGTTATGTTCCCTAATTATGCGGTTTAGAAGTGCAGGCAGTTGAAACTTTAACATTTGATTACCGTATTTCGTTCTACATTTTGATATGTGCCACACTTCAGGTTGACGTACATTATAAGCAGGAAAATTTTTCTCTAACCTGGCTATTCTAGCAATCGTATCATTATTTTTCAATAAACCGAACTTATATAAACGGCTTAGTTTATAATCATATATTGATGCAACCTGAATGATGTAGTGTTTTTTAAACAATTCTGCTGTGTGGCTGCGATGTGGTAATTTAGAGGCAAGACGCAAAGCTTTCTTTTGCAAGATGGTAAGTTTGCAAACGTTTACAGTTGTCGTTGTGGACCATACAAGAAAGGCATAATTCAATAATGAAGAAAACAACGAGTTATATATGAGCATGTTTACAGAAACAGGAAAATAGTAGCAATGACGGCGCATGACGCCGATTATACGAGATAGTTTAGTAATAATATGGTTCACGTGATCATCCCATGTCATGTTTTGTGAAAAATACACGCCTAATGATTTAAAACTTTTGACGACTTCAATTTCTAAATTATTTAACGAAATGATGGGAAACTGAACTTGTGTGTGGCGGGGGTGAAATAAAACAGCTTTTGTTTTTTTTATGTTTAGTTTTAGAGAGTTTTCTTGGGCCCATGTGTTAATTTTAGACAGTGCGTTATTCGCTCGGCTACCTAGATCGCTGCTACATCTGCTTGAAAAAAACAAACTTGTGTCGTCAGCATATATAATGTAATGGGCAGATTCATCAATACGAACTATCTCATTAACGTAAAGTATGAAGAGAAACGGTCCCAAAATGCTTCCCTGCGGGACGCCTGTTTTAATGGATTTTGTTGCGGAATGTTTGCCTTGAATTACGACGAATTGAGTTCGGTGTTGCAAGTATGAAGTGATTAATTTGTGTGCAACGCCTCTTATACCGTAATGGTCCAACTTTTGTAGGAGAATTTTATGATTAATGAGGTCAAAGGCTTTTGAGAAATCAAGAAAAAGACCGAGTACCATATTTCGGGATTCAAAATTCTCTAGAATGTATTCTTTTTGTGCCAGTAGCGCGAGCTCAGTAGATTTATTTTTCCGGAAGCCATACTGCGCTGAAGTAATCAAGTTGAACTTGTCAGTAAAAGAGTTCAAACGTTTCAAAATTATTTTTTCCAGACCCTTAGAGAATACAGGTAGAATCGATATAGGGCGGTAGTTGGACATGTCATTTCTGGGACCCTTTTTATAGATAACTGTCACTTTTGCTATCTGCATGTTTCGCGGGAAATGTCCTGTGGACAAACATATGTTAAAAATGTAGGCAAGACAGGGTGCTAGTATGTCAATAACATACTTAACAGGTTTCATCTGAATATTGTCCGCGTCAGTGGCTTTGCTATTACTGAGTGTCAAAAATGTCGCTACTAATTCACTCTCTGAAATTGGTTCTAGAAATATTGTTTGGTTATTTCGAATATTCATATATATTAAAGAAGTACTACTGGTTGTAGGGCCGCCAACTGACAAAAAGAAGTCGTTAAATGCATCAGCTAAATCAGGCCCTTGAATTTCTGTACCATCTTTCACAATTTTGGTTAATTCCTCCGGTGGATTATTAAGCGTACTGTTAATTGCCTTCCAAACGTTTTCTGTACGCCCTTGCGTTGAGTTAAACAGGTTCGAATAATATAGTTTCTTTTCATCACGAAGGCGTTTGGTGACAAAGTTTCGGTGCTTTTTAAATGCTTTGAGGGCTTCAGGGGACTTACTCACAATAAATGCCTTGAACAATTGGTCCCGCTTTCTTATAAGCTTAAGGCATTCTTTATTTACCCAAGGTTTCCGACTTTTTTTAAATGTTTTAAATGACTTTAGGGGAAAACATTGAAGGTATATTTCGGTGAACTTGTTCATAAATAAATCGTATGCCAAATTGGCGGCACTCGCTGCGAACACATTGCTCCAGTCGGTTCTGCCTAAGCGCTCTCTAAAGAGGGTTAGTGTTTCAGGATTTATAAGTCTATAGGAAAATTCTGCACGCACTTGTTTGGGTACGTTATTGAGTTGGTTAACAAACATAAATATAGGCATGTGGTCACTAATATTGTGAATCAAAGTGCCAGCCGTAACAAGGGAAGTATCAAAGTTTGTTATAAAAAGATCTAAGAGTGTTGATGACTGTGAAGTGATTCGCGTAGGAGCCGTTATAACATTTTGACAATAATGCGAGCTTAACATTGATTCAAGTTCTAATTTAACACTGCTCTCAGCTAACATGTTGATGTTGAGGTCACCACCTAAAATCAAGGCATATTTTTTTTCACTCACAAATTCTAACAGTGAGTCTAAAAAAGAAAAAAACAAACGGACATTATTTGATGGAGGGCGGTAACATACACAAAACACTGATGTACCACATCTAACAGTGAGTATTTCATATAGAGGAGAAATGCAGGTGAATTCAGACATCAATTCACAGTCTATTTTACTTGAGATTAGCATAGCTACGCCACCACCCCTTTTGCCTGTGCGGTTCATGTAGTATGATTTATAAGTTGGAAACGTAAATACATCATCTTCCGAAGCAAACCACGTTTCCGAAAACATCACAACGTCAAAATTTACTTGTGCTTCACTAAAAAAATATTCGAGCTCATCCTGTTTATTCCTTCCCGATCTAAGGTTGAAATGAACGCAACTGAGGCTTTTTTCACAACAAGTGTCATACAAGTTTTTAAGATTAATAAGGTCTATAGGTGCGGTTAAGGGAAACATGTTAAGACGAGTATCAAAAGAATATCAGGAAGTAAACAATGCAATGCGGGGTAACAGTATCACAGCTTATCAAGGTCACCCAAACGACGAATGACAACCGCGCTATCACCCTCTCTTTTCCTAACGAGAATCTTGCCGTTGCAGTGCCATGAAAAACGATAGCCATTGTTCTGTGCCCAGTCTTTTGCGTTGCGCAGCAGCTCTCTGTTTTGACTTACATTTATTCACAAATCATAGGACATCCATTATTATTTGAAGTAATCGGTGATACGCTTGCCTTGCAGCGAGTCAATCAATTTCGCACGCAGCTTGCAAAGCATTTCTACTTCGGTTCCTGGATTCTCCTGGCAAGAGAAATTGCGCGCGAAAATGTCCAGCGCCGACACTTTCTAAAGCAACGGCTGGGTAGCGGAGCCTGCCGCTCTCCACTACGCAGCCGCAACTTGGCCAGCACGTGACGAGAAAGGAGGAGTGTCTCCAGCAAGAAAGAAGCAGATCAGCATTTGAAGAAAAAAAAAAAAAAAACTCCACGGCAGTTTTTTTTTTTTTTGCTCTCTTCGTAGGCGTCATTGAAAGAAGGGTTATGTGGCAGGGACGAGAAAAGGAGAAGCGTGGCACAGGTGCGTGACAGACCCCCCCCCCCCCCCCCCCTCAAGACGCAGATCCGTGCTCCCGCAAGGGGCTTCCTTTCCTTCAGCCACACATTCATTCAACCCAGTGACATCGTTCTTTTTTTTTTGCCTCTTTCTTTTTGCGCGCGGCGTTGGAAGGAGAAGGGTCTTTACGTGGCAGGGACGGAAAAGAGAAAAGCGTGACATGGGTGCATCGCAGATCGGCAATTGAGAGAGAGCAAACATTCCACCACAGCCTTTTCTTTCCTTTTCATTTCCTTCGCGGGCAGTGTTGAGGTGTCGCAGGAGCCGTCGTGGGATTAGGCCGGGTGTTGATAGCATTTTCGGAGCGCGGTGTGTTCGAATTAACCGTCGGAAGTGCTTGGGCGTTCGAATTACCATGCATTTTCGCTTGTTAGAATACAGTTGAGCCTCGCTACGATGAACGCGCTTCAACGAAATTCCCGCTACAACGAAAAATTCACGGTTCCCCGTCAGCAGTTCATAGGAGTCAATGCATAAATATTGTCACCACAACGAACACTTTTTCTTCTGCCATCTCGCTTCAACGAAATTTCACGATGCGATTCCAGGCTCAGATGTTTATTGCTATACAGTAAACCGAAAATTTAACATTTTGATGCATTTTCATAACCTGAAAATACGCCGACGAAGTCTAAAACATGCATTGGCACCACAAGAAACCACCGCTAAGGTGGCTAGAATTAGGAGGTGTGAAAACCGGCCGCTCCAAGGTGGCTCCTGCTCGCGAGCCTGCAGTGGTGGCGCTGCAGTCGGAGGCACTGCCAGCTTTCTCCGTCTCAATGCACCCGCGATGGTCGTTTCAAGTTTTTCACCAATACAAGAGTTTCGTCAAAGTAAATATCACACAGCAATTTCAACAATTATAAATACACGCATCTTTTGCAGAACGAACATTTCATTAGAGCGAAGTTTTCAACGGAGCGTCATTCAGACAGCACCACTCTTTATATGCTTGGTGAAACCAACACGGTTTTATTTTCTATAACATTGACCTATGTCTTAACGGAGTCAAAAAAAAGGTTGCTTTAGCGGAGCATGCTACCTTTGACAATGTTAGTTTGCCATCATTACCTTGTGCTAACCCGCGATAGATTGTGACAACGTTTGCTGCTAAATCTGCCTAGACAGTCCAACTTCCCGAGTGCAGTTACGCATTGCCATTTTCTCAATGCTGGACTTGTATTACACTTGAAGCAGTATTCTGAAACATGAGTAGAAACTGAGACAACACTTAGTTTTATGGCTGCAACAAAATTTATTATGGTAAGTCACTAACGGACATTTTTTTTTTACGTGACACAGGGCCTCAATCGCTTGACTTTTTTCTCGCTTTTTGCTTGGTTCAGACCCTTCAAAAAAAAAAACTCGTCACGCAAAATAATCTGACCCACTGCCAAAATAATTTGCCCACTGCTTTGTTTAACTATTTGCAATGTTCAATGCAGCCAATTTCTGGAAACTGTTTAGAGATCATAGAAAACTGGCTACTAAATTCGTATGCAGGTGCACCGTGCTAAACACATGTGTCAACTTGGCTTCCATAGTCTCTACCAGGTGTTACAGAGACTCTGACGAATACAGAAGTCCCCTTAGATTCCAATCCCAGGCCTAAAACAAGACCACATTGGTTTTTTTTTTCTTTGTAGGCGCCCTTTAATTTTTTAAGGGCAAACACAACAAAGTCGTCGCACCACATGGAACACAAACGATGCTGAGGAGCACTTGCAGCGAGTGACCAGCAGCCTCCCCCGGCCTACGCTGCACCTGCAGTCGGCTCCGTCCCGCTAGTAGCCGAGCTAGCAGCAGGGCCTCCGATCGCCGCGCTAAATTACGACCTAGCGGCGATTGCGCGCACCGCGGCACCGCTCGGCAAGGGAAACACGGCTTGATTTTGACACGTTCTCATTTTAGCCGCCTACCACTGCTGTTCATGAAGCATGGGCACCGCCATTGCTCGATAGCCATGGCAACGAGACTGCCCTGCTTTGCCAAAAGGAGGGCAGCCTCATTGCCATCACTATCAAGCAATGGCGGCGCCAATGCTTGCTTGACAGCAGTAGTTTCTGGTGGTGTCAACGCGTTTTTTAGACTTCATCGACGTATTTTCAGTTTCTGAAAATGCATCCAAATGTTAAAAATTGGGTTTACTGTATAACCGCAGACGATCCGAAGCTGAAGCTCAGTGGCTTAGTTCATAGTTTCTTTCACGCAGCTGCTGAGTGCATCTGTGGAATGATGCCTTTTCTGATTCCAATGGTTATCATTTATTCGCGCTTGGTCAGTAAATAATCAGAGCGGCTGTTCCTCTGCATGCATGTTAAGAATGGAATAAAATAAGACGAAAGTCACGGCTCCACGATAACCTGCTGCCATCTCGGCGTTTTGACGGCGGACAACTGCTGGTGTTGACGTGTTAATGCAACTGTTTAGTTCGTTAACGAACGAGGTTGTAGTCATTGTTTCAGCGTGCTTTTCACCACGGCCTCGCTATGCATGGGTGAGAATCGCGGCGTGACGCTGCTGGGATAAAATGAAAAGCAGCAGACACTTTTTGAATTTTGAGAATAAACGTTACTTTGTTTTGTTAGTTCAGATCGGCTATAATTTTTCGATTTCAGTGCAACGAATTTTCGCTTTAACGAAATTTTTTTCCGCGCCCCTTCAGTTTCGTTGTAGCGGGGTTCGACTGTACACGTAGCTTTGACAGGACCTCATTAAGAGTTCGAATTAACCGGAAGTTCGAATTAGGCGTATTTGAATAAATTACATTCAAATGTATGTTTATTTAAAGAAGCCCTGCAACATTTTTTCAAGTAGTCATGGAATAGGTTCACTAAAGAAGCCTTTTGCTTCATGAATTCCCCGGCGCGAAAGTTTTTAGAATCTGCCCAGTACAAGCAGAGGTGCAAAGATTTATCACACACTGTAATTGCATTCTCTCTTCTTGATTGATATGTGGGGTTTAACGTCCCAAAACGACCATATCATTACGAGAGACGCCGTAGTGAAGGGCTCCGGAAATTTCGACCACCTGGGGTTCTTTAATGTGCTCCCAAATCTGAGTACACAGGCGTACAACATTTCCGCCTCCATCGGAAATACAGCCGCCGCAGCTGGAATTCGAACCCGCTACCTCCGGGTCAGCAGCCAAGTACCTTAGCCACTAGACCACCGCGGCTGGGCTGAATTCTCTCTTCTTGTCCCAGCAAAAGCGTTGGAAGCTAAGCAGAGAATGTTGGCTTGAGGGAAAGAAAATAGATCATGCGCACCTCGTGATCCTTGAGCACTTTCTTTCTCTTTTTTTTTCCCCAAATACGGGGCTTTTCAGCGAGATCGTGCACATACGCGTGTACAAGTGGTGGCCTCAGTAATGACCAAGCACGCTATGCTAAAATAAGCCAATGGCTTATAAAACAGCTGTGACGTGTTATTTTTGAGCTTCTGGTGTCTTTTGCCCACAGAAGAGAGCAATTAACTTTTAGCTGACTTCGAAAATTTATTGTAAATTGCAGGCCACTTACTGCACAATAATATTTAGCTCACATGTTCTCGGTAGCCTCAACCACCAATTAGAATCATTTTATGACCATGCTAAAGAAGTGTTGCAGGGCCCCTTTAAATACGAAATAAAACTTTGCAACAGAGCGAATTTCCCCTGGACAGGTGCTTTCACGGTTTAGCACATCCTACACTGCAGTGAAGCCATCTTTACAAGCGGTTATATGCAGACTAATATTATACATTTATGCATTCATTGTGAATACTTTGAAATTTCCCAGTATTCGAATTCGAATACTCTACTATTAGTTCGAATATTCGAAGCATTCAAATATTCACACAGGCCTAGTCATCAAAGTCCCCTAAGAAAAGGCTGTGGTGACTTCAGCCTTTAAAAGTAGGTACACGCCGTCCCCCCCTTCAGATAATACATTTCTAGCACCTTCACAATCCCTATAGTGTTCAAAAATATACAACATCAACTGAAATCAGAAGATACGTGCTTACTGAAAAGAAGAACAGCTGTTGTATTAAAATGCACATGTCGCACTGCTGTTGCAACTACAGGGCAAAGGATACCACAGAAAGCTTGCTGCTATTAGTGCCCAATTTTTATTGACAAAAATTGCAATTTGTGTGCACATTTCAAGAATTGAAAAAGTAAGGCAGTGAACATATTCAATAAATATGCTAGTGCTTCGGATAGCTGCTTACAATTTGTTTTTCATCAATGTGATGTTTAAAGAAGTTAAACACTTCTTCCCTTCCTTCCCAAAATAAACAAATGAGATCTTATTGCAATACCAGGAGTGCAACAGCTAAAATACAATCTGGAGCAATTTTTGGAGCAGCAAAATGTTACTTTTGGAGATCTTTTTGTAGTATCAGGGGTGCAACAACCGAAATACAGTTTGGTGCCATTTTTGTAGCAGCAAAATGTTATTTTTGGAGCACTAAAATCCAAACTTGGAGGACGTTACAGGAAAAAAATTGTACATTTTTTATCATGAAATACTAAATTTGGATCAGTATAAAAAAAAAAGGCTTACATTTTGCAAAAAAATGTACATATAAATCATTCAACATCACCTAAATCGTGCAGTGTGAACATGAGCACTGCTTTTTGAATGAAAGTAGTATTTTGAACCATCCCACGGAGCAAACAGTGATCAAGTCCATATTAGCATTTGCTGCACCTGTCAAATCATTTGACAGACTACAAATTTAAATATGAATCTGTCAAGCTCGTGACCTTGAAATTTGCGAGATTCATAAAAGGAGTAAGGGTGGCGAAAAAAAAAAAAAAACAGGTGCTTAATTTAGTTTAGGGAAGCAAAAATCTCATACACAGCTCCATTAGATTGCCAATAGCTTATTTAGACGTCAGTTATTATACTGGTACTCAGAATTGTACGGCATACTAACGAATGAGTAATCTAGCAAAATGTGCAGTGTTCCAGGAATAGCGCTAACAGCCTCTTCCAAATCTCGATGCGCTT
This sequence comes from Rhipicephalus microplus, assembly GCF_043290135.1. Taxonomy (NCBI): domain Eukaryota; kingdom Metazoa; phylum Arthropoda; class Arachnida; order Ixodida; family Ixodidae; genus Rhipicephalus; species Rhipicephalus microplus. Next base: position 78,458,079 of record NC_134700.1, on the reverse strand, counting down.
TTCCGCTGGGCACCGATGTACTGCAGCTAAGGTGCCCTAAGCAGCATTCTCTGCACTGGTTAGAACTAAAGCCAAGAAATTTTCTAATAGCTACATCTCCCCCCTCTCCCGTTTATTCATTTGTAGCGGGCGATGACGCCAGTGATCGCGATAATTTTATTTGTGTGCGCATACCTATTCGTATGCCGAGGTGCACGGCGCAGACGCGGCCAACATGCCTCACGTTATCTCCGGAGGGCCGCGAAAGATACGCAGCCACGCCCCTTTTGGTTGTCGCTTTCGAAGCCTGTTTTTCTTGGAAAATAAACTAGTCTTGTCCCAAACTTCAAGGAGTGTAGGTGCCTTCTTTTCGCGCCTCCGTGGGGCGAGTACGCTACACATTCTTTCACAGGCTGGGGTGTAGGTGCAGCTTTAGCTCCCTTGCAAAAGCGAATTCGACCAGGTAAAGTGACAACAATGCACGCTGGCTGGCCCCGCTACGGTACTGCATATCTACGACCAGGACCGTAGTCCGGAAGACGCAACTTAAAAAAAAAGAAAAAAAGAATGTTTCATGTGCCACTGCTAACGCAATCGACGCGGTCGCTGGCAACGCAGACGTTCGCAGCACGTCAAGCTTGTTCACGCAAGAAAAACGTGGCATACGCTTCTACCTTTAGTTCCTAACAAACCGTACCCGCATTTTCAGGCTAAGAAATTTAGATTTACCGCAAAGCGGTGGTCGCTACAGCAATGCATTTTTGTCGTGAAGTTTCCTTGTCCCGTTTATAGGTATCCGCTTCGGGCAATGGGCCAATGGATGTGCAGCGTTGTTACTTTATCTGGTCATACTTTAAGTACATTCTAGGTACTATAGTTGGAGACTGCGTGCTTTGACGGATGGCCCAGACTGTAGGTGGCTGATGTGGCCTGCATTTCTCGCCGAAATTAGTGCACTTGGGAAACTTTTGAACCTGGCAGGGCATTTTGGCGCAACGTGACACAATATCAGCAAATTTCACGGTTTTGGCGCAGCTCAGTGCAACAATCGTAAATTGTGTAAAATTGGCGCAGCTGTTGCACCCCTGCAATAGAGATAAATGCAGACACACATGCTTCTTATCTTCTGACAGCCACGTTCAAGTAAGCACATCAGCATCATTGGGAATCTTAAATCCTCAGGCAAGTGTTCCTCACCAGGGTTCTCCTTGACCCACTGCTTCCAAAAGGAGTCATCATCAAATGGGTGACACTGCAGGAACCTGCAAGCATGTGGGCACAGCATTACGCTTTGGCTGGACAGAAAAGCTGAACGCTACCCACCTACTATACCACAACAGAGTATCAGCAAATATTGCACTATTTCAATGTTTTAAACAAAGCTTGCTACTTCTGGTAAATACCAAACCGTAGTCGACAGCATAGGTCGGCAAACTCACTCATGAGTAGACTCACTCGGACTTGCCCAAACTCAGATGTAGCTGTTCGTCTGAGTGAATACAAGTGAGTAATATTTTCGTGAGTTTGAGTCCGAGTGAGTCCAGTTCAAGAAAATTTTCGTGAGTGTGAGTCCGAGTGAGTTTGGCTTAGGAAAAATTTTGGCGAGTCTGACTCCGAATGAGTTCAAAGCGCAAGATATATTTCTTGTGTGAGTCTGAGTGAGTTCCACTTTCTTTTGTCAACCAAAAGTCCTATCTAGTTTTCTTCAGCATTACTGTCAGCCTTGCCTGGATTTATGTTTATGCTACTCACGTCTACTCACAGGTATTCCAAAGTAGTATCGCTTCTACACCATTTCAGTAGTTATTGATCAGAGCGCCGAATTATGCAGGGGGTGCCTTGAGCTCCTCCCGACCAAGTCTTTGATGGAAGTTATTCAGAAATATTTCTTAGGCTGTCATCTCCTCCAAGCAAAATGACCTTACTGGAATACAAGCAATTGGAACTCGTTGTCGAAGGTTCTACGTAAAACGACGGCAAGAGCACAGATTCCGTGAGGTATGGGTGTTAAAATGCATTGACACCATGGCACCCACAAAAAGTGAGTTCCTCCAGGGGAAGCCTCTCGCACCAACTGCTTTCCTCATTTTCTGTGTCAACAATGAGATGCAGGCTTTATTCACTTCGGAAGTCCAGATTTTGCCATCCATCAGTCGTGCTTATACAGTTCTCTTGCGATCGGCTACAATAATTACAGTCAAACCTCAATATATCGAACACGGATATATCGAATTATTGCCTATATCGAACGGTTCCAATATCACGCGGGAAATCACATGCATTATTGATTTTTTTTATTTCGTACAAAGTTTGACATATAATAGATATATCGAACTCAGCCACCCCAAACCGCCCACGCTCCGTTGACAGGCGGCGAGCTTTCCTGCAACTCTCGAAAGTAGCGGTAGAGCGGCGGGTGTTTACAAATGCTGCACACATCGATGGCGCCGAGAGCGCCACTTTAACGTAGCGGCGTACGCGCGCCGCAGCCTTGCGATAGAGGTTCTTAAATGAGGAAAGAGAAGAGAAAAGCGCGGAGCTGTTATCGTCTTTCAATACAAAGGCTCCGACATGGCTTCGCGCGGGGGAAGGGAGAGTGAGAGGTAAAGATTAAGGAGGAAAGTATAGGAGGGAAAGGACGCAGACGACTGTCTCGGACGTGGCCCGCGCTGCCGCCGGGAAAAGGAAAGCAGTCAGGCGAGCCGGCATGGGCGCGCCATGTGCGCGCTTTACACCCGGACTCACGCCGCAGCCTTGCAGCTAGCAGTCGTTGCAGTCTCTAAGGTGTCAACGGCACACTGCGCACTTGTTGCAAGCTCCTCCCCCGTAGCATCGGCAGGCATCGGTCGTAGTGCTCGCAGTGTTCCTGCGTTCGGAGTTAGGCCTGTCGCGCGCTGTGGTGCGCGACAGGCCTAACACGAACGGCGGAGCTCACGGATGTGGAGATTGTCGCCGAAGCTACTCCTGAGCAGCCAAATGAAGACTCTGCCGAGGTAGATTCCGCAAGCGCTGATGGTGCCCCGCTCCAGACATCAGCTGAGGTCGTAGCTGCCTTGGCCCTTGTGCGCCGCCAGTGCGGCGCGATTGAAGGCACCGGCCTATCTCTTATGGATCGCCTGGACTATATTGAGGACGCAGTCGTCAAACACACCATGGCCAACAAAAAGCAGGCTACTCTTTTTCAATATTTTAAACCAACACAATAAATACTATGTTTGAATCTTCAAGTGAGTATTTACTGCACCACGCTTGAACGGTTCGTTGGTTGTTTTCAGCAAGCTGTTGATGCATTTTTTTCGTGATTTTTTTACATCGAATTCTGGATATATCGAACTATTTGGCGATCGCCGCGCCGTTCGATATATCGAGGTTCGACTGTATATATGGCAAAACTCAAGCTCACTAATAAAAAGTTTGCGGGAAAAAACAGGAACCATGCCACTACCAAGCACTTCAACATGAAGTTCAAGGTGTGACAATGTTTGGCACAAGAGAGAGCAAAAGAGTGTGCGCCTGCTGATACAAGTTTCCTGCTGTTGAAGAAGATATTCTCAATTATGTGCCAAAGCTTAGGTCCTCTGGTATTGCCGTATCGTTTCTCCCAGCATTGTTAAGAACAGCTCCAAAAAAATGGGACTTTCGAAACCACTTGACAGAAGTGAGGACGACGCACTTTTGAAGAGCAGTGGCAGCAGCCGCAATCATTCCCAATCGAATTATTCGGCCTGTGATTCGGACTAGACTGTGCATGATCAGATCTGGCTGGTTAAAATGTCAATTCTGTCAAATAAACAAGCACACTTCGTTTGTGCTCCAATTTATGTTTTTTGAGGAGCAGTAGAGTCTTAGTATATGGAAACCTGTTAAAAGGAACTGCTGCTTAAGTGAAACAACTGCTTAAATGAAACAACTGCTTCTGACATGGTTGGTTTCGCACTCACAATCCACACCCCTGTTCATCTCTCGGTAAACGAAACTGTTGTTAAATATAACATATTTACGACTATATACTACTTCACGTTATAACTACATACTACAGAATTTTAGCAAAGTACAGAAATACGATACGCTAATATACTCCCATAGAACTACCTCGCTCTTCCTTTCGGGGTTGTCGGCCTTTTGCCAGTAAAGGCACCCCAGTGCCACAGAAGCTATTACAAAATTACTGCGGGGTTGTTACGCCTCACTGTCGCTTTACATTGTTAATGAGGAACCTGTTGTTCAAGGAGAGGCAAGAGCACAGCGTGCGAGAAAGGAGGAATGCTGCCTTACCGTATTTACACAACTTGCTAAAACTCTCTGCTATTGCACATTGTTTGGAATGCATACACACTATTTGTGCACTCACCTTTCAGAGATCCAAAATTGCAGAAAAAAAGTGCATAAATTATGCGAGCAAATACACCAATTACATGGAGTTATCTGGATCTAAGAACAATGACTTGGCTTCAACTGAAAATAAAGACACTGGCAAAATTGTCAGAGAACCAAAGGCCCACAGAAGGGCAGCTAACATTATGTGAGGCTTGTGCGAATAGTGAATTTCAAGTTCAAAGCAAATTCTAAGTGAATAGTGACTTTCGTTGAATAATTTCAAATCAAATTCGAAAAGTACATAACACACATAAAGAAATTTGGGCACGTTTTTCATGACCTTAGCTGCACAATGTTTTGTTAAAAATTGAAACCAGGCCTGTGCAAATTCCATTTTTTTTTTTCTTTTGCTTGAATGGAAGTGGACACAACTTTGAATAGTAGCAGGATTTGACTTTTAGTAGAATGCAAGTGATGACCTGTAAAAATTGTAACGCAAACTGAAAGAGCGCAAAAAAAGAAGAAGGAAGAACGGGGTCGAGCGAGGGCCATTCGGCAACGTCGGTTGAGCGCTGACTTTAATGTGTAAATAAACCCATCACATTTGTAACATTTTTGGTGGCAGCCGTGCTCGGTAATTCGCCATCCTGGACAGCGTAGCAAAAAACTAGGCTGGTGCGAATAGTGAATTTTAGCTTCAAAGCGAATTCGGAGCGACTAGTGATTTTGGTCGAATAATTTCAAATTGAATTTGAATAGACTATATGATGTATAAAGAAAAATCGTCATATTTATCATGACCTAACTAACCTGATGAATATTTTTTAAATTAAAATAAGGCTTCTATGCAAGTGCTGTCTTTTATTTCCCGTTAAAGAAAGTCAAAACAACTTCAAGAAGTAGCAAAATTTAGTTTTCAGTTAGATTCAAGTGATAACCTGCAAAATACATGACATAATTCATTGCAGTTTAGCGTTTATAAGTCGGCAAAGCTTTTACGCTTAAAAAAATGATCAATCAATTTGAGAAAAATATGCTCATTCTAAGGGTTTTTCAACAGCTATCCAAGTAGCCATGGAATGAATTCACTAAATAAGCTTATTGCCTCACGAATTAGCCGCTGCAAAAGCTTTTAGAATCTGTCCAGTATGAGCGAAGTTTTGCGATTTGCCACATGCTACAATTGCATTCTCTCTTCTTGTCTCAATGAAAGTGCTTGAAGCAAAGCCGGCAGAGACGGCATTCGGAAAGTAAATACGACACGTGCGAGTCGTGACCTTCAGCATTCTTTTTTTTTTTCTTTTTCTTAGATTGCGTGGCTTTTCACTGCGATCGCGCATGCATGCGTGGACAGGTCGCGGTCACCCGCAGTGGCCCCAATAGTGAACGAGCGCCCCATGCTCAAATCAGCCAATGGCTGGTACACAATGGCTGTGACAAACGATTTTTGACATAGAGGCGTCATTTGCCGAGAGAAGAGAGCAATTTTGATCCGACTGAGAATTTATTGTGAATTCCAGGTGAAGTGCTGCGCTATAATATTAGGCTCAAATGTTCTCCGTAGCCTCGACTACAGATCTGCAGTGTTTTCTGGCCATGCTTAATCAGTGTTGCAGGGCCCCTTTAAATTTGAAGTGAAGCTTCGCAGCAGAGCAAACTTCCCCTGCAAAAACGCTTTCACGGTTTAACATCCCTACACTGCAGTGAAACAACCCTTACAGGCAATCACATGTGGATTATTATAGAACTATTCGTTCATATCGATACTTCGAAATATTTAATAATTGAAATTCGAATCGAAGCTAATTCAAATACTCTACTATTCGTTCGAATATTCGAAGCATTTACAATACTCGCACAAGCCTACAAAAAACCTTTGAAGAAGCAGACGCATAGGTGGGCTACCCCCAGACAACATCAGCATGACCGACGGCACGACAAGCCCGTTGACGAGCTATGCAGTTGCATCTACCAGTGTCACCGACATGGCACAATATGGCCGTCAACCTTGACAACCTAACCACTGGGTGCCTAAACCATAGATAATCTCAGGTAAAACTGATGAAGACGTGAATGCTTGGCTCAAACACTATGACAGAGTGAGCTGCTACTACGAATTGGGCGCACCGGCGAAGCTCGTGAACGTAGTAGTATTATTTCTTGCCGAAACCGCTACGCTTTGGTTTGAGAACCATGAACATGTGCTCACCATTTGGGATATATTTGTCGAGGAACTGAAGGCCTGCTTTGGGGACACGAGTTCTATGAAAAAGAAAGCTACGCAAACGCTCTCACGTAGGGCTAAGTTGCCCAATGAAATGTGCATGACCTACATTGAACAGGTATTGAAGCTTTGAGAGATTGTCAACGCAAATATGTCTGACGAAGATAAAGTCGGCCATCTGTTAAAAGGCATCGCTAAGGACGTGTACAATTTTCTTATAACGAAAGAAAACTTGAACACTCCTTCTATTTTCAGACAACAGTGTCGCGCATTCGAGGAGTTGAAGACCCGAAGAATTTACCCAAGTTCGGGCGCTTGGACAATGTTCCCACTGTTGCAAGTATGGACGTCGCCGCCAGCGAAGATAGTCCCTTCCTCGTACGTCGTATAGTTCGAGAAGAGCTTGCACAGCTTCAAGCAGGTGACACTCACTACCAATGCTCGTTCACTGCGTGCCCCGAATTACTGGAGGCGAGAGCGTCCCGTAGGAAGGTAGAAACTGCGAATTTCCCACCGTGGCTCCCGTCTTCCCCGACAGGTCACAGTCACTACCGGACGTCATCACCTCGACGTGCCGCTAAGGACCTCCGACCATCGTCCACCAGGCCTCTATCAGAAGATCACTATCTGCCGTCACGAAATGTTCCAGCAGAGCACAACCCGTCTCCACGTACATCTGTACTTCTGCCACCTCTGCTCCTGCTAATGTAAGCCGACAAGTCCCTGTTTGCTACACATGCGGTCTCCCAGGGCATATTTCGCGCTTATGTCCCAGCCGACAGAGTAGCCAGCCGGTCTGAAAACTGGCTAACCTCCCTGTCCTTTCTCCTTCAATCCTCCTACTCCTCCTCTTTCGCCCAAGCTGGCAGCCTGCCCTGCCACATTTTTCGACATACCCGGCTTATATGCACAAAACCTAGATCTCTCACCCGGCAAACCCCCGTCCTGGACAACAATGGGCTAATGAATCACGCAGCAAGTCCCCCGCCTCCGACATGTTCACACCAGTCGCCATCTCCGCGTCGTCGGTCGCCTTCCCGCATCAGCTGGGAAACCTGCTGGTGAAACCAATGGAGGTGCAGTCGCAGGACAGTTTCGCCAATTCCTCCTTCTGCTGTGTGGGGGAGCACGTGCGCCCAGTCTCCCTTTCCCTTTTATAGCAGCGCGACAGCCTGGTTGCGGGGACATTACTGTCCCTTCAAGAGTCAATAAAGCCTCTTGCAAGGGGATGGAACACCCCCGCGGCCAGCACTCGCGATTCCCCCTTGCCCGGCGCGCGGAGAGGGTTTCCCCTCCCTTAGCGATAAAAGGTATTTTTCTCGTCAGGGAGAGCGAAACCGGGTCAGTGAACAAAACTACAGTAAACAAAACTAGTGTGCGAACGGCCGCACGCTTTTTCTGACACCGGCCTAGGAAGAAGGAGGTCAAACCCGCAACTTCCTGCGTGCTGAGGACGACAACAACCAAGGAGTAAGCGTCAACACCTTTGTTATTTGTCTCTCTACGCGACATTTACGCGCTATTGCTAATGTATAGCAATGAAGTGTCGTTCTGTTGACCTAGCCTGTCGCCCTATACGTCCGAACCCGTGTAGCTGCAATGAGACAAGCTATGGATAGGGGGCGTTAATCTTGCACGGTTTGACTGTGTGCGGCTGTAACATTAGCTATAGGCTTCTGCGTAAGCCGTACATAGAACGAGCCCCCTGGAGCTGTGATGTTGATGAACAAAGTGCATGTGTGTATAGACAGTGTAGATACTCTTGCTCTTGTAGACACTGGTGCTGCTATATCGGTTATGAGCCTTTGTTTCAAGCTAAGCTACTCAGCTAAGCTGCGTTTCAAGCTAAGCTAACTACTCAGCTAAGCTAAAATGCATGATCAACAACCCGTTGCCTTCTTCCAAGCAGGATGTCCTCAAAGAGGTACTCACTTGCTACGCGAGAGTCTATGATTTCGCTCAAGACAAGCGTTGTTCCATGTTACCCGAATCCCGTATGCACCACCGCATCAACACGGGAGATGCTACAATAATACGCCAGAAACCCTATCGCGTATCCCCGTCAGAAAGGAAAGCAATCGCCAGCCAGGTCAATAATATGCTGCAGAAAAGCATTATTCAAGAGTCAAGCAGTCCCTGGGCAGCTTCTGTCATAATAGTAAAAAAGAAAGACAACTCTTGGCGATTTTGTGTCGACTACTGCTGTCTCAATGCCATCACAAAGAAAGACGTGTATCCGCTAGCACCCTGCACTCGGCCGCATAATTTTCGTCTGTCAGATACCAATGCATCCGTCTGACAGAGAGAAGACTGCTTTTGTCATGCCTGATGGGTTATTTTTATTTGAATTTAATGTTATGCCATTTGGCCTATGCAATGCCCCAGCTACCTTCGAGCGATTTATGGACTCCATCCTTCGCGGTCTCAAAAGGAAGATTTGAACGGTAATGCCTTGTTAACGCGAACTCGCATATCTCGAAAAATCAGCTAATTCGAAATTTTCTACGGCATCGAACCTCCTCCTTTATGTCTCATGTATTTTTTTTTCTCTTTGTCTCGAAGTATATCTGGGTCGGATAGCGGATATCTCAAAATCTTGAGTGGAGTAGAAAAAAAATTTCGACACCGGGCCATTACACAAGATTTGCGTGATGCTGCTACACCTGAAATCCGTCAATTTTATAACTTTTTATTTCTTAGTTAACTGCGCCTGCCATTGCGTCTATACTTTCCTCAGATGTGAAGTCCAAGCCTAGTGGGATATCAACTTTGTCGAGCAACCCTGTGGCACGTCATGTGACTCCCACGCAGCAGGCCTCACTTTTTGCCCCATGCTTGGCGTAGTTGTGTAGTAGCGTCGTTTTTCTCATTCGTTTGGCAGTGCTCGTTGTTTTTCTAAGGTGTGATTTCTGTGCAGTCTAATCTGCGCAACGGACGTGGTACGGATTTAATGATGACTTTGAGGAGAGGCGACTTAGCTTGAGTGCGAAAAGCATGGCGTCACAAAAGCAGTGGAAGTCGCTAACGCTAGAAAGGAAGGTTACCCTAATAGGTGGATAGCAAAATCGTGGCTCACACAATAAATTGTGGGCTATGGTGCCCGTCTGCACCAACATCCGATTCGAGATGCCGTGATGCCATGCAGGCATTCTTGCAAGTGCCGGCGCTTTTTCAATGTTCCAACTTGCACTCGTGGTGCCCTTTTCTTACAAGTTGCTGCAAAAAATTCTGAAGTGCTATGCAGCATGGTTGAATAACAAATTAAATCACTATGATAGAGTTATAATGATGCGAGCGGACATTTTTTCATTGAAACGAATTGCCCCTCCGGACACATGCTTGTTGTTCTGCAACAAAGGTTATTATCGCGCATGTTTTGCCGCATACAAAAATGTTTTGCACATCATAAGATCACCAAATAGCCGTTCATTCATTTCCATGTTGATCACGTGCCCGTAAAGTTGGTTTTTCATTTACTTTTGAATTGCAAAGATACCATTTTGCACTCTATTTTGCGGATGGCCTTAGTATATTATGTTTCGAACATTACAAATGAAATGCAAGCGTAGTTGTTTGGCTTTTTTCTTTTTTACGTCTCTCAATATCCCTTTACATGAGGTGTTGTCCCTCACACACTCGAACAATGTTTTTCAATGCATGTGAAATTCTCTGCATTCAGCGTACAGTTGTGGAACATAGCCTTTAGGGCTATGAGTCGGAGTATAGCACAACCTATCGGCACTTCACGCTTGCAAGCCTGACATAACAGAAACGCGATACTATGCTTCTGGTTGCTTCAAAAGCGACTTTGATTATTTTACGTCCCACGATAACATTTTTTGAGTGACCATTTTGTTCTGTGGGCCATTTACACGCTCACCTATTCTCATAAATTTTACAGATAGCGATGCAGATTATGATATAAAGATATACTATATCAGCATACTTGATCGCAGAAAGTACGCGTACTTATGTAGACATCGTACGCATATATTAATATTTGAGAGCATGTGCACATGTGTGTGAGTGATTTTGAAGTGGTCTCTGTATGTGTATGCGCTCTAAAATACTAAATGAAGGTTATTCTGCAAAAGATTACTGCGTGTTTCAAAGCGTAAACGCATGCTGTGCTCGAAACCCATCTCTCAACGTTCCTCATTTTTGCTCATGTCCCCATCTCGCTTCGTTCTCTCAAATGCGTGAAATTTTACCTATTCATTCACAAAAAAAAGAATTGAAGAACACAATCCTTGAATGCGCGGCAGCAAAAGCGTCATAGAACGTGTTGCCTCCCTGATTACACTCCGCAGCAGGCACCTTGAAGCAGCGAAGGAATAGGCCTCGAACCGGAAGTACCGTAGCAGACGACGTGCTGTTTTGCTATCCACCTATTAAGGAAGTGAAGAAAGGAGGCCGAACAAAATCAACCATCGCGCAGGAGTTTGGCATCCTTTTGTCTACGCTTTTGACGGTGCTGAAGAACAAGCAAAAGGTGCTCGGTGGATATTAGCATAGCTTCTCCAGCCAACGAAAGCGAGTGCGTCGGTGACCGGAAAAATGACGATTGCTGAAATCGTTCAAACGGACACTAACGTAGGGGGCAGCGCAGACGATGCCGATGACGAACCACCTCGAGAGATGCCGACATCTGCAGAAACAAGAAATTCGCTGCGTTTGCTTCGAAATAAGCTGGAGTGCACCGGCGGGAAAGTTCATCTGATGCGATGCGTGAAGCAGCTGGAGGACGCCTTCCTAGGCCTGAGCATGACCGCAAAGCAGACAAGCATTAGGGAGTTTTTGTTCGCTAAATAAAATGGCAGTGCAGCAATATCCAGCTGGTTAACGTCTCTTGTGTGATTTTTTTTTTTCTTTTAAACTTTCAAAAGAATAAATATTAGAAACTGCTGCTGAAGGGTCAGTAAGTAGTAGTGATTTTGCCAGTAAGTAGTAGTGCTAGTTCAATATCACGACGGCCACCAGCACGCTGCGGCGTATGGAAGTCGTACTTTGACTAAGGCTGAGAGAAATTATACAGTGACTGCCCTGGAATGTCTTGTGGTTGTTTCCACCATCCAAGTGTAGACCTTATTTCTACTGTCGGAAATTAAAGATCATCACAGATCGTCATTTTCTTTGTTGGCTCATTGGACTACGCGACCCAGCTGGCCGGTTAGCTCATCGGGCCTTACGGCTTTAAGAATATAATTTTTCTGTGACTTACAAGAGCGGTGGATGCCACGCAGATGCCGACTGCTTATATCGTCTTCGATCTCTGAGTGTGGATACCGATGACAACGATTTCGATAAATACCTGGCTGCAATCCCCTTCAACTTCTCAAATTTGGACGTCTTCTGTCACGAGCAAGAGCGTGACCCTTCGCTGAAACCAATGATCAATGTGGCTTGTAGCTCTAAATGCGCCATGGCATTCGTGATTCATGACGGCCTACTATATCGCAAGAATTACTCCAGCCATGGTGCCACACTGCTCCTCGTTGTGCCAGAATGCCTGAATCTTGCAATATTTCAGGCCATGCATGATGACATCACGTCTGGGCACCTTAGGTTTGCCCCGGACGCTTCACCGTATCTGACAACGTTTCTACTAGCCTCGACTCTGGAAGACCACCAAGCACTACGTGGCGAGTTGTGATGTCTGCCAACGCCACAAACAACCTACCACACCATTGGCCGGCCCACTGCAACCGGTTAGGCCGTCGACATCGCCATTAGAAAAAGTCGGCATAGATTTATTCGAGCCCCTTCCCCAAGTCTACCAACGGCCACCACTGGATTATTGTGTGCGTAGATTACCTGGCGCAGTATACTGAAACAATGGCGGTTGCTTCAGCCACATTATCTGATGTGTCATGGTTTCTTCTGTACTTCGTTATACTCCATCACGAGGCTCCTCATGTGGTGATAAATGATCGCAGCCGGCAGTTTACCGCTGACGTTGTCAAAAAGTTGCTATGGCTTGGTGAATGCCAGCATCATCATTCATGCCATACCCCAATCAGACCAACGGTCTCACTGAGCGCACCAATTGTACCATCAGCAACATGCTTTCAATGTACGACGCAGCGAATCACAAGAACTGGGATGCCATATTACCTTTCGTTACATATGCCTCTAATACCGCGAAACACGAGGTCACAGGTTATAAGCATTTCATCCCCAAAGATTCCTCGACACCATGCTTCCTTTCTCGACGAACGAAAACGCGAGTGTCGCACAGACTTAGTGTCGCGCCGAAGAAGCTTGTCGACTTGCTCAGCTTTGAACACGTTCCGCCCACGCTCGTGCTAAAGACCGTTTAAACGCAAAACACCTGCCTGTGATTTTCGCTACGGGCGATTTTGTCTGGCTGTGGATGCCTGTTCAAAAGAAGGGACTTTGCCAGAAGCTTCTTTCCAAGTACTCAGGACCATTGGTCATTACTCAGTGCTTGAGTGACGTCACTTACGTCGTTGCGAAAGTGACAGCTTAGAACTGGCATTCGCGTAAGACACAAATAGTGCATATTGTCTAACTGAAGCCCTTCAACAACCGATCGCTTCTACTCGCTCGGTGAGCTTCGTCTTGCCCAGAGGAAAATGTAACGCAGACTGAAAGAGCGCAAAAGAATAAGAGGAAGGACTGGCTCGAGCAAGGGCTATTCAGCAGTGTCGGTTGAGCGCTGGCTTTTAAGTATAAATAAACCCATCACATCCGCAACAATATGTTGATGTTTACTATACTTTAAGCATATAAACCGGAATCACAAGCTTTTAAACTTGAAAAATTGTGAATCAATGAGAGGGTAACACGTTCATTTAAATTTAAAGTGAGGCTTCGCAGCAGCACGGGTTTCTCTTGGATAGGTGCTTTCACGGCTTTGCACCCCTCCCCTGCAGTGAAAACACCTTTACAAGAGTACATGTGAATTAATATACGCCTATTCGTTCATTTGGAATACTTCTAAATTTTCAGCAATTTCAATTATAATCGACTTGAGTTGGAATAAAGTAATATACGGTCGAATATTCAAGTATTCAAATAATCACACAAGCCTACATTATGTTGCTAGCCTTCCGGTGACAAAACATGTCTCCAGTATGATGCTGAACAGTGAAGGTAAATTCCTCTATTGCACTTTTACCACAGCTATCGATATTTTGCGGATATCAAGAAAGAACGCCAGCGTTCAGGTGTACTCTGTGGGGGAATGGATATGAATGGCAATGCATGGTTGTGTACCTCGGGCATGTGAGGACATGGCATTGCCCACCCAAAACTTGATCTTAGAATGACGTTTACTGAATTTGACCAATAAGAAGCAAACTTGGTTTGGACCATGGCTTGGACCATGCCCAAAATTAGGTCATGGCATTCTGGACACTGCTTCGGCCCATCCCAGATGTTTTAGTAGCTTACCCTGAAAATTGGCTTAGAACTGACCCATGCTCAAAAGCTAATTGGCCCATCACCAAAATTTCAGTGCGCACTAAATGAAAGAAAAGCAACTGTTATGCAGTGGCCTAATATTGCCTAACATGGCTACAGAATGTGCTTTTGTATAACGCCATATGCTGCTTGGCAGAGCCAAGCTGTCTCTCAATGTTGAAGTTAAAGGAAGGCAGAGTGGTCATCCTCACTTGAGCAAGGAACGCATGTCGTTGAGGTCGTTGTGCACGGGAGTCCCCGTGAGGGCCCAGCGTGACCATGCGAGCAATGCACAGGCCGCCTTGGCACGCCGTGTGTGCAGGTTGCGGATATTGTGTGCCTCGTCCAGTACCAGGCGGCGCCACTTGACTGTAAACAGCGGGGACAGCTGGTGGGCAGAGAAGTGAGAATAAGAAGAGCTTCCATTTTTCTTTATTGTGATAGCAATTATTGGCAAACTCTACTGATTTTTGCCATCGTTGTCATGCCGAGGATACGTATATGTATGTATAAAGTATATAATAGACACAAAGAAAAATAAATGAGAAGAAAAAATTTCCAAGGCACCCACCTCAGCGCACTGTATTAACCAACGGGGCCACAGAACTCATACAGTCTACAGTACTCTCAGTAAACGAAACCTGAAGGGACCGGAAAAATATGCTCCATTTAACAGGAGTTCCGTTTACTGAGAGGTGAAAATGCATGCAGAATACAAGCCCGAAACTAAGCATTGCAGAGGCAATAGTTCCATTTAAATAGTAGTTCCGTTTAACAAATTTACATATACTGAGTCTACTGTGTCTCACTTACGGCAAGCTATGTATGTATACACCATTTACTACTGGGTCACTGTCAATGGACTTGAAAGAAAACATTCTTGAACAAAGCATTTACTTAGTTTGGACAAGCCATACATGCTTTTCCTAAACATTGACATGTCAGATGGCTTGGTCAGTGGTTGGGTGGATTCACTGAAGCACATGTATGTTGGATGAAAGGGGCATTCCAACACGCCTCTGGCTTCACTTTAACTCTGAAGCAACACGAAAAATTGCTCGCATCAAGTGCAGGACTACATTCGATAATTAGCTGGTCCTGTCCCACCTGTGAATTTTGTTCCCATAAAAACGTACACCGCCACTATCACTTTAGACAGATAAACTCAACTCACTGCCCCAGATGAGTTGTGGTGACGTGTGCGCCGTTAAAACATCGCACGGCTTCATCGGCAGCCCAGTGTACATCTCACCGGGAACCTTGCGGACTGACGTCATGAACTTCTTACAGCACCACATCTGTGCGGTGTGCCTACAGGATTTGCTGAAGATAGTGGCTGGAGACTTCAACGTACTGTAATTTGACGTGAAAACCAGTGTCTTGCCACGTTTCTTGATGCCGAATTTGGCCTTCGCCTCCTTTTCGACGTCACATAGCCAGCAGCTATTCACAACAACAGATATTTAGATATTGTGGTTACTAATTCAAGCACAATCAACCATTGCAATAGGATGGGCGCTCGTTGAGCGCTCGTGCTGTGTGCCTCCTCTTTGCTTTGTGTCTGTGTTTACCCACGCGCTCCCAGTTCGCTGAACAATCAACCATGCTGACTACATTACGTACGTTTCCTAAATCTCTTAGTCTTACCTCGTATAACAGCCCGATGTGTTGCTATCGCATCCATTGATTCGGCTTTGTGCCAAAACTGTGACATTTTAATTGAAATGGACGCAAATGAAGGATTTGTTGGAGCTACCTTATTGTTGGGGCCCTAAAACACTATTCAACCTCCATTTTTTACTCTTGGGTTGTGTAGACTGAAGTACAGTCAAATCTTGATAATTCGAACTCTAAGGGGCCCGAAAATTTGTTCGAATTAAAAGAAGTTCGAATTGATGAAAGCTAAATAAACGGAGGGCTCTCCCTGCAGTGGCACATGTGCATTGAGCTAACACATGAGAAGGAAGTTTCAGAAAACTTACATTTATTCACAAATCATACGACATCCGTTATTGATTGAAGTAAGCGGTGATGCACGTCTGCACACGTTTGCCTTGCACTGAGTCAATCAATTTCGCATGCAGCTTGCAAAGCCTTTCTACTTCGGCTTCAGCGTTCTCCTGACAAGAGAAGCTGCGCGTGGAAATGTCTAGTGCCGACGCTTTCTAAAGACGACGATAACAACAGTTGTGCAGCGGAGCCCCTCCGCTAGGCAGCCGCAGCATGGGCAACACGTGACGAGAATCGAGAAGCGTCTCCACGCAGAGCAAAGCAGATCGGCATTGGAGAGAAAACCTCCACTCCACGACAGCTTTTTTTTTTTGCTCTCTAAGCGTGCATCGTTGAAAGGAGAAGGGTTACGTGGCAGGGACGGGAAAGGGGGAAGTGTGGCACCGGCGCGTGAGATACCCCTCCCCCTCCCCCTCAAGACGCACAGCCGTGCTCCCGCTAGGGCCAAGGGATGCAGAAGATAGTGCCCTTTTCCTTTCCTTCAACCACACATTCATTCGGCCAAGTGACAGCTTTCTTTTTGTTTTTCCTCTCTCTCTTTGCATGCGGCGTTGGAAGGAGAAGGGTTTTTACGTAGCAGGGATGGAAAAAGGAGAAGCCTGACACGGGCCTGCGGCAGATTGGCATTTTAGAGAGCGCAAACATTGCACCGCAGCCTTATCTTTCCTTTTCATTTCTTTCGCGCGCAGTGCTGAGGTGTCGCAGGTGCCGCCGCAGGATTAGGCCGGGTGCTGAGAGCATTTTCAGAGCGTGGTATGTTCGAATTAACCGTCGCAAGTGCTTGCACGTTCATATTATCGGGCGTTTTTGCCCATTGGAATACACATACCTTTGACGGGACCTCATCATGAGTTCGAATTAACCGGAAGTTTGAATTAAGCGTGTTCGAATTAATAGAATTCGACTGTACAAACAAACTGATGCGACAACGGCAGTAATAACAGCTTGAGGTATGAAGTCATTAGATTTATAAAAAATCAACAAAAAAAAAAAGAAGTGCCTACCCTCAACTCTATTTTTGTAACGTCACCTGACCACATTTCACTCGCCCTGACTAGCCCGGTAACGTAGAATGGCTCCCCCAATAAAATGGGCTGAAAGCTCATTTTTTCTTAAAAGAATGTTTTTCAGTGAACAATGAGACATATTTTTTCAAAAACTTTTAACAATAGAGAGCTGAAATATTGTAGATGTTATAAGAAGCTGAACATACAACAATACCGCCCTCAATAGTTGTCGTGTGTCACTCATAACATTAGGTCCCATAAAGGGTTAACGCTATAAAAGTGACACACTATACTGTGTCAGCTACGTGGTGTCAAGGGTTCTCCAGAAAATGCCGCCTCCGGTGCAGTATTCTAAATCTTATTTTAAAAATCAGTTTATCTAAAATGCTGATCATCCAAAGGTACCCCAGTGGATTGTTTCCCAAAAGTACCAGTGGGTGCGGTGGTAAGTGTTACATGTAGACACGCAATGGCAATTGCATATTACTCTTAACAGTTCGTGGCATTCATCACAACTTGGTCGTTTCTCCTCCGTCAATGAGAAGTGATTGCGCGTGATGTGCAAGAACCCTATATGAAGCTGACACAGCATTACCTCAATTGAAAGTGCTCAGCGATGCTTTAAAATTGTGGAATTAAGTGCTCGTTTTAACAGAGCCCATTAATGTGTGGCACACACAAGCACAACATGCAATCTCAATGTTGTTCAGCCAATCACCATCATCACACTGCCCACAGTTCACTGCAGGACGAAGGCCTCTCCAAATCATCTCCAAGCCAATTGCACTTTGTTCCAAAAATTTTTCAAGTACATCTCCCCAGCTAACTCTCTGTTGCTTTTAAAATTAGAGCGAGAAGTGCATTTCGGGCGCCAAGCAAGTTCGAATATTGAAGTGTGAGTGCAAATTGAATGGATTATTTTTTAAATATTTCTACACTATTTCTAGAATACTTTTCGAATACTTCAAAGAAGAATTGCAGAATAAGAAGGAGGAGAGGATTCCAAAGAATACTATTGAGATAGCAACATGAAAGAGTTTCTTTTGGCTACGTCAATGAAGCACTGGTGGGGTAGTGTTTCATAGCTATGCAGGTCATGCAGAGGCCGAATTGCATTTATGTACATGATTTGGTGCAACCGAAGTACTTCCCAAATTTCAGGTCCAAACCACATCAATTCAGCCCTTACCTCGGCCACATCTATCATCACCAAGTTGGAATCAGCGTTTTCTTGAGTGCAAAACTGAACAACCGTAGCTGAGCCTGAAAAGCAGTTTTGCTGCAATACAAGAGTGTGACGGGTGAAGCATAATAAAAACCTGAAGGGGCCACTGCCAGTTAGGCGCTGACGGCATTTGTCTTTGGGAAATTCGAACACACCGAATAATAAAGTTCCAGTGCGAATTGAATTGAAGAGCAAACACTACCAGAAAAATATTCGGAAGATAAAATATTGGCCCACCCTTACTAAGAATCCATTTCATTGTTATTACTGACCATAGATTGTTTACCACACACATTACATGAGTCACCTATGTCTCCGTATTTTCCCTAAACCTCAAACACAGATACCCTTGTTTATTCTGTGACCCATTATACTGTCTGCCAGTTTCTTAGTGTAATGCGTATCATTATTTATTCTATCACACACAGCACAGTTCTTAAGTTAACTTGATGCAGAATTTCTTTGTCACCCTCCAAGCCTTTACCCCACATGTTAGAGACCGCGATGGTGTAACGCTTCTCACTTCCGGGACCACTGGCAGCCATCACATATCTTGCCACGTGGGAAGGGTTGCTCTGTATCCAAAAAATGGAGCTCCTGTTCGAGTCATTGTACATGCGTGACGCACTCAAGACAATGAAGCAATTTAGTTAGCAAATCAAAGCCACAAGTAGGCTACGTGGTGCAAGACTGATGTAGTGCATATCAAAATAATTTTGGCTACACAAAAGAACACAAAAGGCAAATATTCCACAGGACGAGATAGATCCGCTTGTTACTGTTTCAAAGTGGTTGCACCGAGATGCCAGCTAGATGTTCTAATATGCATCGCTCCTACTATAATTCTGAGACTTATTTTTTGCTCTTAGAGGCAGTACAGTGCATAGTGCATTACATCCTTTACGAGAGTCATACGCCATTATTGGAAGCACTGCGCAGCCTTACGTTGAGGTATTTGTGTGTCTGGCTAAAAGGAAAGGCATATGCACTTCTATTTGAGATTTTAACTGATTCTGCACCATGCAGCCGCTAAATAGCTTGCAACAACTTGCACATCAAGTTTTTATTTTGGCTACACCCGAATGACACGATCAGCATTAACAGAATGTGGTCCACAGTACCACATATGTAGGCATTAGTACCCACCCCACTCTTGCCTGTAGCATCAACGCGAGCCCAGTCACTGCTGATGGTGTCGTAAGTGGTGACGACTAGGTCGCAACGTGCCAACTCCTCTGGGTCGACTGTGCGGTTGCGCCCGTGGTGCACGTGCACCTGCCATTGACCAGGAAGGTGTCGCTGCACCTCCTCCTCCCACTGGTGCAGCAGGGACAGCGGGCAAACCACCAGTGTCCCACCCCTGGGTGGCGCAGGAGCCGCTGTTTCACTGTCGTTCTTGCCATCTGCGTCAGCCAACAGTCATACCATAGGAACTAACGAAATGAAACAATATAATGACTAAAATAACTGATTTTAGGAAGAAATAAGCAGCGTAGGTGTGTCTCGAATACATGAGACTTGGTGTGATGGACATTGCCTCGCTATCTGTTGAGTTATTTATCACTTAAAGAAAAATATTATGTGCTAGGAATGGCCTTGTTGCAATGATAAAAAATGTGCAGTACATACTCATCACAAAGTATCTACTTACATCAGGCACATGTTCATAACATGCTGACTTGCAGTGCTACGCCGATCTTCTCATTATCACCACTTAGAGCTATTGTGCTTCACTTACGAGCGATTCTGTTAAAGGGCCAGTAAACAGGCTCCAACATTTTTTACACCCCACCCACACACACACAAACAAACTTGCCGGTTCCTACAGTAGATGCACCTGTTTCCCTTGCCTGGACAATCCCCCTCGTAAGTGCAGTCTGATGAAAGCTTGCCCATAGGCAAAGTACGCAGCACTGAGCTTGTTGATAGGCTCCCTCCCTACGAAACAGCGCCTTGGCCCTGCGGTGATGTAGTTTCTGCCGCCCTATCCGCATTTTCATTTTTCTGTGCTGCCCTGTGCCATTTTGTAGAGGCCGAGGCTCCGGGAGAACCGGTATTGAAAGAACAAAACCAGCCTGCGAGATAAATAAACATCTCACTGCTTCACTACGAGGGGAAACGTGCTACTTGCTTCGTGTGTCTTGCCCACGTTACTATGACACGTGCTTATAAAAGCGAACCCTACTCGGTCGTTGGTTGCGTGCTGATGATACATCACAAACATCGTGTCATGTTGTCGAAGTGGGCGGAGTCGCGATGACAGGCAACTCCTTCACGGAGAAAAGTGGCGAGCGGCCAAGCCGAAATTTGAAACCGGCTAAACGGATGTTCTAACCCCTGTAACTTCCTTAACTTCCTTA
Organism: Rhipicephalus microplus; assembly: GCF_043290135.1. Classification (NCBI taxonomy): domain Eukaryota; kingdom Metazoa; phylum Arthropoda; class Arachnida; order Ixodida; family Ixodidae; genus Rhipicephalus; species Rhipicephalus microplus. The sequence continues at coordinate 78,437,532 of NC_134700.1, read as the reverse complement.
TTATAGCTTGTATTCGCGAAATTCTTGTGGCAGCAAGTTCATATAGCAATAGTGCCAATATTTTTCATTAAAATTTTTGGACTTCAAGGTTGTTTACTGCTTCTTTAAAACATACATTTGGATATCTCTGAATAAACCCAAGCGCCTTTTTAACTGCAGACTTTCATATATCAAAAGCTTCCAACCTCAAATGTAGCTCTCCTCATATGTACACTTGCTCATGCCCATCGATTGTCCATAGAAGATGAAGTACACAAGAAAGCGGAGGTCAGAGAGAGAGAGAGATTATAGCAGCTCAGAAGATGACAACTGCTCATACCATGGTCTACATCCAAGAGCTAAAGTGCTATTGCGGGCCAAATATGCTGGCAGGCAAATACATGTGATGACGTAGGCCGACACAGCATCTAAAGCTGCCTTTTGTTCAGTACTGTCAAAAACTGAGACGTTTTTCAATTTAAATAAAGCTGTTTTTTAAGTTCATTGGTGCAACCGACCCATAAGCACTTGGAAGTTCGTCATAAACAGCATTTGCATGCAGCCTCCTTATTTTTCAACGGGTTCAATATCTTCACGCCTATCGAGGTCTACTACGATAAGTAAATGCTGCACTACCATATTCACACAAATGTAACAAGTTTTTTTCATGATTTTTGCTACCTTCAGTCAACCCTTATAATACAATCACATAATGAAATACACAAGAAATAGTACCTATTTGCTCTTCCTCGATGCAATGAAATTGTGCTTGCATTAAAATTGCAGTGACCAAAGTGACGCTTTGCTTTTAGAGCAGATTTTGGAGCAAGAAAAATGCTAGTTTTGGAGTAGCTACAGTCGAATCCCGATAATTCGAACTCGAAGGGGCCTGAAATTTTGTTCGAATTAAAAGAAGCTCGAAATAATGAAAGCTAAGTAAACAGAGGGCTCCCCATGCAATGGCACATGTGCATTGAGCTAACACACGAGGGGGAAGTTAAAGAAGACTTACTTTTATTCACAAATCACAGGATATCTGTCATTAATTGAAATAATCGGTGATGCTTGTCTGCACACGTTTGCCTTGCAGCGAGTCAATAAATTTCGCACGCAGCTTGCAAAGCATGTCTACTTCCGCTTCAGCATTCTCCTGGCAAGAGAAGTTGCACGCGGCAATGTCCAGCGCCGACACTTGAAGACGACAACTGCATCGCCACTACCACCCTCTGCGCCAAAGCCGCAGCATGGCCAGCAGGTGACAAGAAAGGAGCGACCTGCTTCTCTCCACGCGGAGAGAACCAGATCGGCGAGAGAAGCAGATCTGCATTTGAAATAAACCAACACTCCACGGCAGCTTTTTTTTTTTTTTTTTTTTTTGCTCTATTCGCGCGCGTTGTTGAAAGGAGAAGGGTTACGTGGCAGGGACAGGAAAGGGGGGAAGCGTGGCACTGGCGCATGAGAGAGAACCACACTCCACGACAGCTCTTCTTTTTCTTCTCTCTCTCTTTCTTTCTTCGCGCATGGCGTCGGAAGTAGAAGGGTCTTTATGTGGCAGGGGCAGAAAAGGGAGAAATCTGTGAAGGCGTGTCGCAAATCGGCACTTGAGAGATATACATATACAAAAGTAACATAAGCCAATGTGGTGTTCCAGTCATGATGATCTTGAGATGTACATACAAGTCCACGGTTAAAGCGAACACCTGTGTGAACAGCACGTTGAGATCATAGCGGCTTAGATATGCATAAGACTACTGGTGGTTAAACCTTCCGACTCCTCTTGACAGAATACTGACTTGCATGAAGAGTGTTTCTTAAACCACTTGCTCTTAGACTGCCAGGAATATTGATGATGTGCATTCGAGTGTTCCATTTAATAGTGGACCATGCAGTACATAGAAAGCATCTCTGTTAGCTGGCGGTTGAGACATTCAGTTAGGACTTTAGTTTGTAGGTTGTAGGCGGTAGACAGCGTGTGCTCTGTGGCATGCGATCGAAGGAAGTCATCGACAACTTGGTAGAAGAAAAAGCAGTCGCGGTCCGTAAGCAGCTGCCGGGGTGCACCGTAGTGGAGGATGACGCCATGAAGAAGAAAGCCTGCGACGTCAGTGGCACAACTAGTTGGCATAGCCTTTGTCATTGCGTAACGAGTCGCATAATCTGTCGTGAGGAAGAGCCACTAGTTTCCCAGGATTTTAATTGCAAAAGCGCCAAGCAGGTCAAGTCCCACACGATAAAATGGTTCAGAGGGGACTTAAATTGAGTAGAGATATCCAGCTGGAGGCAAGGGAGGTGTTTTAGGGCGTTGGCATAGGTCGCAAGTAACGACATATCATTGCACAGAGCAGTACAGTCCAGGCCACAAAAACTGAGGCCGCCTATGGTCGTATGTGACAGGCAATAGATGACAAGGAACAAAAAGCAGACGCTTAGGGTCTTCAATGCTGATGTTGTGGCGGTAGAGTATGCCATCATGCAGCATGATCATATGGGATTCGGCTTACAAGCACTGAAATTTGGGTGAATTTGTACTTGGGAAACGATTTTATCTCCAACGAAAAAGTACATGAAAATGCGTAAACCCGACGTTTCGGAATCGACTCGGTTCCTTCCTCAGAGGGAACTGTGGCTACGTTGCAGCGGCGTCCTCAAGGCACTCGCGGGGCGGTTAATGATCTCCCTTCCTGTCCCGTATTGATGCGGCGCCTAGTATGTGTGCACACGCCAAGGGGGAAGGGTTCCAAGGTGTATGTTTTGGGCCTTTCGCTGTATATGCAACGACTCAACTAGTAGCCTCCTTTTACAGTTAGTCTCGCTTTCAAGGGTGGTCGTTGCATCGAAATTTATCTGGTGGTCAAACGTCTCAGAATGCTCAGCGACGATGCTGCGCTCTTTGTTGAGCTTGAGGACATCGTTGGCGTGTGGCTGTGCGGTCAAAACAACGTAAGTGGCTGCCTGAGGTGACAGATGCACATCTTGACAGACACACATCTTGTTTACATACAATAATCACCGCAAATTGTAAGAAACAAATACAGGCAGATGGTCACTAAACACTAAGTATGATAAGCTACTTATATTTAAAATACCAGCACTTGTGAGAAGTAATTTGAAATCAATAAAGTTGATCCCCAAATAATAAAAGCAGCCACCATCACATGTAACTATCGCCAGAGCAGCAGCTTACAATCGGAACAAGATCAAAACAATGTTATTTTCATATTTCACCAAAATAGCCAGTACAGCTCAATGAGCTACTATGCATAACATGCCAGTTCTTGCAGCACAAATGAGGTGAAAGCGGATAAAGTGGTAGTGGTACATTTATTAAGTCACACATCAAAGCCATCACAGCCGGAGTTAATAATCAATATTATATCGAACTGGCATCCCCTGAATATCACCAAAATAGTCAGCTTGTCAGGTATAAAAAGGTATAAAAAGGTATAAAAAGGTATATAAAGCCAAATCAGATATGTGTAGTGCCAGTATTGTGGCAATTGGAATATGTGAGTATGCAGATAATATGCATACTGGTGTACCAGCATATTAGGATGACAGTACTATAGAGCTTGTTATTGGTTTTGTTCAGCCTCGCTGGATGATCATACAATTAAAGTAAATTGTTTTGAGTTTCCCAATGTCATTTCAAAGCAAGTTCATAGCAGTTACTAACAAGTAATACACCTTGGAGCAGCATTTCTTTTTTTTTGGAGCAGTTTAGACAAATTGTAACAGTGCTTCCATCACTGCAATCGAGTCAAATACAGTGTATAGAAATGTGCAAGGGCTGCACCCTCCACTTGGCAGAATAAAATAATAAAATAAGGAAGAAAAAATTTACAGCGAAGAAGTAGGTAATTGTATTCGGTGCTCCAGCACATGCACACATATCAGAAAACCTTTGCGCTACATGCTTTTACATGCAGCCATCACACAAGTCTAAATTTTACACGAACAATACTATAAGCACTTCTGCTCCGACACAAGTCTCTGTGATAGAGGATTTCCTTGATGTAAGTATCATTATTTTCTTTATTATATTCTACGAGAATTTATACTTGTCCACAAGTGTGCATCTCCAAGTGTCCTATTTGTTACCATGGTTCAACATCCTTGGCTCGAAAGCTTTTTACACTTTGCTTGACCTTTGTGACTCCCCACTGCCATTGATTTTATCTCAAAAGCATACAGCCCTGCTACAAACAAAATGCATTCCACCGTAGTATGTAAACCATCCTTGCACAAGACAGCCGATTTGAGTACTACAACATAGACCACTTATAACTTGCCAAAGTCGCATGTATTTTTAATCTAAGCAGTACTTCACTAGAACTAAAACAGCTTTTTTCAATGTTTGCACATGTGCAAAACATTTTGATCAAGTAGCTGTGCTTTCCCAAGAATTGAGGGACACTACTGGCATGTTTGCATCTGTTTAAATCTTCGACTGTTAAATATTGAATCATTCTAAACGTAAGGCCACCCCTGACCACAACTACAGAAACATCTATCTAACATGTCAGGCTTAGACTGAGATGGCATGATGTCGTGGTAAGCTTGCCCTTACCAACATATGGTGTAAGAGAGGTCACAGCCTGAAATCAATAGATACCATGCCAAAATCATGACGACACTGCAGGCGAAGAAGCACATAGACAGGACAGGTGCTTATCCTGTCTATATGTTTCTTTGCTTGCAGTGTGGTTGTGCTTTTCGCACGAAATTGTGTATTGAAGTCAGACATGCACCAACTAGCCCAAAGTGAGTACTACAAGAAAGGCCCCATTCACCAGCTGAGCCAAAGTCAGCAGACATGAAATGGAGTTCACAGTTTTGGCTGCTCTTATAGCTGCTGATACATCCCTTTCATACATCCCGTCTCAAAACCCTGCTGGGTCTGTAAGCTCGTGCAATAGTAGCATAGGTTAAAGCGTTGGTCATAAAGACTAGAAGCATTTACAATGGCGAAACACTGTTTAACTGATGAAAAAGTGAGGTCACAGGTGCAACATCTAATATCGTAACATTGTTTATTTTTCACACAACAAATAGACAGCTCCAACACCAGTAATGCGATGCGATGGGAACATGAGTGCGCACTTGGTGCGGAGTGTGCACTGCTGACACTGAAATAAAAACGCCACCTTCCTTAAAACCCACACTGCAATGCTCTCTCTATCTCTCGGCTTCTCGTTCGTCCATTTAGCATCTCCTCTGTATCTCCTGGCCTGCTCAGCATACCCCCCATGAGAAAGAAGCCTGTGCGCTCCCTCAGTTGTCCTTGGGATTTTGCAGATGCCGCATTATAACTGATCGTTCATCTCAGGACCACTGCACAATGAGCAGTAAGCGGACACATTGTGGAAGAAAAAGGAGGCAAAAGAAAGAACCATGTCTTGCACTCTAAATTTGTTACATTATGAGTGGCCCGAGCTGTATTAAAAATTAGCACCGCCCGACAACCACAAGTCTAGCGAACATTCCCAAATAACACAACCACATCCAGTCCCTTGGAACAACCATGATAAATGAGGAAAAAAAAAAGGCAAAAAAGTACGATCAGAGTCACATACACAGCCATTGCAAACTGGTTCAAAATGAAACTACAATATGCCGCAACCGCTGCACAGTAAATTTAATTTTAACTTCATGTTCAAAGTAGATAAAAAGTAACCACTAGTGTCATCCAAAAGCAAATGCGGTCAATCTTGAAAATCTATAGGTAGGACAAGAAATCCTAACTGGTAGACTTATTTTGCTTAAAAACAAACTTGTCCAACTTGAAATTATATTTTATGCACTTGAGGCAGCTTTAGCTTGCACCAGAGACCAATTTTTGTTTGTTTTTATCTCTCACGCCTTCAAGTAAGCATCCAGTGGCACTGCCTGCGGCATGTTTCCTTGCCTGCGTGCCTGCCTGCAATTGGTGAAGAAAGGCGACCACGGCGTACGCCACCGCTCATGAGAACAACAAAAAAGTGTGTGTGCCTAAAACGACCAGTAAGGTTTTTGTTTTATTAATTAAACTTGATGAAGCCTGCAAAGACCGCACACGGTTTCAGTTTTTTACTTTCACCGGCACCGACCAGTGTTGTGGGCATTAATCCCATCGATGGAAGGAGACATAACGTGGACAGAAAATTAAAAATTTCTACGCACTTTCCAGAGAAACCACTGCAACACTTCACATGGTACGCTTTCTATTGTGACACAAAATAGGAGAGCGATAAAGGACGGTAGACAGTCCCTTTAACAGTTTGCCTCAGGCGAAACTCTGATGAATGTGCATTCACAGCAGCCTACTGCACAGTTCCTTATTGGTCCGCTTGTGTGAGTCCCACAAAGGCATTCGCAGGTTTCTTTTTTTTGATGGAAATGGATGTCTTGAGCATAGACCGTGGTACAAAAATAAACTTGGCTAGTTTTTTACAGGTATAAAATTTCAGGTGATAAGAATATATTTGCCTCCCCATAGAAGTTGTAGCGCCAAGATTCCACAGTACTTTTCCATGACACTGCCAAAAATCCCAATAAATATGCTGCTTCGCCTTATGAGATATTGGGTGCTAATTTCTGCCATCTTTCACAAATTCACAAGCAGGTGCTAGAAACCACTGCCAGATGGTTTGCAGCTGCAATCAAGCAAGCTTTCCCTTGAGTGATTAAGATGATGATAGTGTGTTGTTGCCACTGACGTGACCGAGGAGCGAATCACAGGCGGACACCCAGGCGCCAGGGAAGGAGAACCCTTGTGAGGCTTCTTGACGACACAAACACATAATTTATTTACATATTTACAGGAGTTCAATAGACTAGGCGTCGGGACGTGCCATTACGTGAGACACCACAGGCCCAAGCGAAGGCCAGAGAGAGAAGCGTGGCAGCTTGGGCTAGTTGACATGACGATAGTTATAGCCCGAGAACAGAATGACACCTTCTTCGTGTCCTTCTTGTCTCTGTGTCGTCGTTATGTTCTCGCGCTATAACTATCATCATGCCAGAGAGAGAGCCCGACTGCACACGCGACGCGCTTTTATACCCCTTGTTCGTGCACGTGCATCTTCTCAGACGCGGGCTGTGCGTCCCAGCGATGCTGATGCGCGTTTCCTGCAGCGCACACAAACACCTCCTGCGTTCCTACAAGATGCGGACAGCGTTTCACCGTTAGGCCGATGAGCGTCCCTCGCAAGCCATCTCCTCGCTGTGCCAGTCATAACACCACACACAATGCCAGCCCCTTCAGAGACTTCTCAACAGCGACATGTTTTCAGCACTTGTAACGAATCTTCATGTCATTCTCTTCAAACTTTTATTTATCATGCTTTAGGCAAATTTTTTGCAGCAAGCACCTACCAGTCAGCCAGCACTATATCGCATCCAATACATAGCAGATAATTGCATCATTAGATATGGTTTGCTTTTACATGAAGACACTGGAAAAATTGAGAAATCTGGAGAATTTTATCATTATCAGCAATATATCATTAGCATATAATTATACATAGATTGCACAGTATAAACAAATGCAAACACAATAAGTTCGTACCAGTTTTGTCATTACTCTTGATTTTCGCAGCCAACTTGTGCGCCTTGTCCCTTGACCGCTGCTGTTCCACAAGTGACAACATGGTCAGCGTCTTGCCCAGACCCATTGCATCAGCTGGGGGTGAGAGATGAAAATGAAGGGCAGCCACAACATCCCAATTTACATGCAATTGGAGGATGCTACGCAAAAGACGCTCCACAAAAATTTCCCAGCCGGCCTTCACTGCTAGGCTATAAATATGTATCTAGTGTTTGTACGATGCAACATGCAACAAGTACAGCACAATCTCGACAAACCGAAATCGCTTAAACAGAACATTATGTTGTTTGGTTTCGCACTCTGGACCGTAATAAAAGCAGCAGGTTAAATAAATGAAAGCAAAGTTTAAGCCACTATTTATAACCTATTTATAAACTAGGGTTAAATATCCTTAAAATGAATGTCTATATCAAGAATTCCTCGATATTATGACATTTCTTTACCCCCTGCCTTTACTGTACAGAAACACATGTATTTGCAATCTCTATGTAACAAAGTGCCAACTGGAAGCACCCTTGGTATAAAGAATTTTCGCCGCCAACAACTAAGAGATTTGCCCCAAATTTTGTCATTTTGGCACAAGCAGGAACCACACGCAACCTTTGCGGTTGCCCCACGAAGTGGCAGCATTGCACATGGTGAGCTCGAAGCCCCAGCGACTGTGGGCGAAAGCGAACACTTGTTTGTGAGTGCGGCATAACGCAGCCAGGAGCCTATTATTTTTCTAGGTGGCGTTGGCCAGGCGAGCCTACACCCCTAGAGCCCGCGTTCTTGTGCATGCACAGGCGAGCCTTTGTCCCAGCCACTCATTGGTGCCACCACGCTACACCACACTAACCACAACAGTTTTCCTAAAGAAAAGGAAAAAAAAAAGAGAGGCTTCTGAGTTGGCAGCAATGCTCCTCGGTTCTAGCGCAAGTCTCTGAAATACACTTGGTTAACATGACACAAGATGACACCACTAAAAAAATGTACTCTTGTGCTTGAAATTTGCGATGCTAATGAGGGGTCGTACTGCATAAGTAATGTGCTTTTCTGAATATTCCTTGGTATCCCTGTCGTTCGCTATTTGTTTTCAATGCCAGGCGCGCATTCATTGTTTCCCTGTGCGCACATGAAGCCGCCTCTGACAACATGCCGCATTGCGACTTTTTTTATAATGGAGACAACTGTGTCAGCCCTACTGAAGGGATGTCAGATTAGACGCTGATTGAAACTGTCAAAGTCCACAGCGGCAACGACGAATCTTTGAAGATTGACTTGTAAGTTGTAACGTGATTTACCGTCTTTTTCCATGCAACGATTTTGCAAGAATGAAGCCTTTCACATGGGCTCCAGCAATGCCCGCTTGAAAAAAGCAGGTCCACTAGCCTGTTTTCGCACACAACCACATACACAAAAGAACTCTCACTCTCGCCTCACTGTCGCCATGGCCTCGAGCGCTCCAAGCGTAATGCCGCTGCTTTATGCTCCGTCATTGGCAAAACAAGGTGCATTGCCGGAACTCATCTCAAAGGTCATGGCTAGCCAATGACGAAGCAGCATTGTATTGATGCCCTACAAACATTCCGTATTGCCATCTATTATGAATAAGCAACAGAGCAAAATAGCACGGTTTTTTGCTGCTAAATAAGTTGTGCACCAGTTCTACCTTGAGTTCCCCTTTTGTTTAATTTGTGCATTTCTTTTCCAAATTTTTGGGCTGAAACTGGATATAACGATAACCTGTTTGTAACAAATTTCCAGGAAAACTTGTCAATTTCGTTATACCCAGGTTTACCTATAAAACCATCGTTATAGAATAAAACTAAACAGATAACTGCCCATTCCTTTCCTTTTGGCTTTTGTCATTCACTTCTTCGCATTTTTACGGCTAAATTAGATGCCTCCTGAAATGCAAAAAGCGACCATCAGTGCTGGTGCTGTCAACACAAGTGGCTCAAAAAAAATCGTCACGCGACATTTCTAATGCCTTTGATCCCAGATGCAGCACATTGGCTACAGAAGACTTTCAGATAATCGTGGGAGGGGATTGTCTCAGCTGACACATCTAACTGAAAAGAAGAAAGAAAACAGGACGGCTTTTGCCTTCGTATCATTTCAGGCCAGAGTTGCACTCAAGGTTGGCTCTGGTTTCCTTGGAGCCTGCTTCCACGACGACACCGAAAGGCCAAGGCAATGTGCTTACACGGTAGACAATGGCCAATGTGAACAATGAATTTAAGACTCGTGGTATCACAAAAACAGCCGTTACCATAAAATACACCACTAAGAATTTTTTTATGTGTGTGTGGTGGAAAGACCCTGTTGTACACTTCCGCAAGTTATTCTCCTCATAGAAAGAAAAGGCTATTTGTGTTTTTCTGTAGTTTACTCTGCCTTTTTATCACACTTTCCCTGGCTAATGATCAAAGACGTTATGCAAGCTCCCTCCTGCTATCACTACATTTCACCCCTACTTATGATTATGTTGAAGCAGGTATCTCCCAAAGAATGACCGCTTGTGACCTACCCGTTTATCGCTCCGCAGGACGCAATTACATCCGTTTCCGTGCAACGCTAAATTACACAAATGATGCCACAGTAGTTGCGTTTTCTGTTTTGGGAACTCAGAAAAACTAACTCCATGTTGTTGGCAATAAGAAAGATTGTTATAGTTTTTTTACTCGTTTTTCTTTTTGGACCGGCACACAACCACAGTTTTTTTTTGATGCAGTTCACTTACGCTACAGATATGCGCGCTGTTTGCTTTGGTGCCTAGGAGGTCAGTGGGGATTCTTCCAATATGGACTACTCCTTAAGTGCCTAAATCAGAATCTAATTAATTGGACTTAAGTTTGTCTAACGAGGACAGATTTAAGAGTTCAGACTTGATGATGGAGTGACATCTCAAAAGCGTGCGTTGCGAGGTGATCTGGATCGGATTAAAGGTGTCCTAGTGTTTATTGTTAAAACAGAAAGATTTTTTTAGCATAAAAGTACTCTGGTACACTTACTTTTGTATGTCTGTGAGCTATGTTTATTATTAATAATTTTTATTTATAAATAGTTGTATAGGTGTCTTTTTTTTTTAGGATTTTGCTCGACCCTCCAACGAATAAACTACGTGTATATAACAAAGATAATTTTTTTGTCTCTTTAATGCTACAAAAAAAAACTTCACACTATTTTTTTCTTATGTAGAATCATCTGGACAATTTATCTCAGCAATAAAAATTACACAGTTTTCAATAGCATTTTGCAAAGAAATCCAGCCCTCAAATGGCGGAACACACTGCAGTGGTTGTGGATGGTTATTGTGACTTATGTGGGTAATCAGGGGTAATATTGATTATTGATGAAAACCATCGGCTGAATATTAGTCTTGATGTAAAGAAGCCCCCCAATTCTCACCAGTGCTGATTGAGGTTAAGCATTAATAGTAAAAGCAGTAAGCACCTTTACCAAGGCCCAGAGCTGTTTATGGGCACCTTCAGAGATGAATGAATGACGTTTTCTCCTGTATAAGAATCTTGGCACGAACCAAGAAGAAAAGCACTACACCGCAAGCTGTGGCAGCAAACTGTGAACACGTATAGTGTGAAGAAACAATAAATTATTTCACACTGATGAGGTATTTTTAATAAATTCTATTGCTCTTTTACTTCGTAATAATTGGTTAAGAGTACAAGTTAATTATACACAAAATAAATTAAAATGGCATACTATCTCTATTGGACATGTTTACATCTCCAATACAGGCAGTACAGAACAAAACGGAAGTCAATTAATTACAACAACTCCACCACGGTGATCTAGTGGCTAAGCTACTCGGCTGCTGATCTGCAGGTCGCAGGATCGAATCCCGGCTGCGGCGGCTGCATTTCCGATGGAGGCGAAAATGCTGTAGGCCTGTGTGCTCAGATTTAGGTGCACATTAAAGAACCCCAGGTGGTCGAAATTTCCAGAGCCCTCCACTACAGCGTCTCTCGTAATGATGTGGTGGTTTTGGGACGGTAAACCCCATATATCAAATCAATTAATTACAAGATAACACAGAGAGAACAGACTGTCTACCTAACTAGCTTCGAACTAGGCACTCAGTTATCACAGACACAGCCACAAATCATACAAACAAGTTAGCAATATCTTAGATGGGGAACATCGATGGTTCTTGGGCAAGTTGGTTCATGAAAATTGTGGCAGAACAACACAGTTGATATTCATCGCTGTGTCCAGTGTGTTCTGTGTCTCATCTTCAGTGCTGTCCTGTTACAATGGTTACATGTTCAGTCACAAATACACAGATTCACACAAGCTCCACGCTCATTTTACAGATGCAAGTGTGTTACCGAGTTATGAAGTGTGCAAATAGTCACAAGTGTGAACAGGGGCAAGCACACATGGATGGCGATACTGGACGGACAGGAACATGAGTGGCATTGGTGTAGCCAAAAAAGAAACGGAGAGCATATACTGCTACATGGTAATATCTAGAAGATGCTCAATTGTTCTACTCGTTATCCACCGGCTAGGCAGTGATATCTATCAACTGATTCCCTCCTATAACGACCTATCTGCCATGGCTCACTGGTTATTGTGCTAGGCTCCTGACCTGAAAGACGTGGTTTCGATAGCGGCGATCACATTTTGATGAAGGGGAAATGCTAGAGGCCCATGCCCTTTGTGATTTCAATGCACGTGAAGCAGTGCCAGCCGCTCAAAATTATCTGCAGCCAGCCGTCTTCTGCAGTGTCCCTCATAGCCTCAGACTCTTTGGAATGTTGAACTTTATATATACCATTTTTCTGTTATTGCGCATCGCTTAGCCCGTTCAGATGCCACCTATGAAGAACTGTCTGTAAATGTGCCAAATCACTACATTATTTCAAGGCACTCAATATTCAACCGCAACAAGAGTAATGAGAAAATTGTTGAAATTATGTCTTATAACAACTCAATCCACTTAAGTTGTATTTAAATATCTCTTTATCTAGAAGTCATTGATGCTTACTTTTGGCATAAACGAAATCAAATCTCAGGCTACAAATATTGTGCAAACTCATTTTTAGTTATGTCAATCTTGAGCAGAAAAAAATACTGCTTTTCACACTGCTTGCCAGATGTGGCACATCGCACGACTCGTCGAACGTAGTAGTGCCTTCAGAGAAGCGGTCATATGTATCAGTTAGGCTTGTGCCAATTGTGAAATACAGGTTAGAAGTGAATTTGAAGCGAATACTGATCTTGGTTGAATAATTTAAAGAACATATTATAAAAAAAAATTGGGCACATTTGTCGCGACCTAACTAACCTGCAGAACATTTTTTTTCATTGAAAGGCCTCATGCAAATACCCTTTTTTTTTTTTCATTCTAAGAAAATCGAAAGAACTTTGAGTAGCAGCAGGATCTGATTTTCAATATGATGCGAGTAATAACCAGTAAAATAGATAACATTTTAAAATTTATTATAACAAGCTTTTAAGCTTAAAAATGATGAATCAATTTGAGAATAATATGTTGATTTAAAAGGGCCCTGCAACATTTTTTTAAGTAGCCATGCAATGGATTCAATAAATAAGCTTATTGCCTCATGAATTCATTGCTGTGAAAAATATTTAAAATCCGTCTAGTACGAACAAAGTTGCAAAGATTTATCACCCGCCGCAATCGCGTTCTCTCTTCTCATCCAAGCAAAAGCGTCGGAAGCTAAGCAGTGAGGGATGGCATGGGAAAAGAAAATACATCACACGCGCCTCGTGACTTTTCAGCACTTTCTTCCTCTCTTTTTTTCCTTTCGTTTTTCGAATATGCAGCTATTTAGTGAGATCGTGCACATACGCGTGCACAAGTGGAAATCTCTCACGTCAGCCCCAGAAACGACCGAGCGCACCATGCTCAAATCAGCTAATCGCTGATACAACGGCTATGACGAGTTATATTGGAGCTTTTCGTGTCACTTGCCCAGAGAAGAGAGCAATTATTTTTAGCTGACTTGAAAACTTATTGTGAATTGCAGGTCACGTGCTGCGCTATAATATTTGGCTCACGTGTTCTCGATAGCCTCGACCACAGATCGGAAGCGTTTTATGACCATATTCAAGAAGTGTTGCAGGGCCCCTTTAAAAGTTTGAAGTGGAGCTTCGCGGCAGAGCGGATTTCCTATGCACAGGTGCTTTCATGGCTTAGCAGCTCTACCCTGCAGTGAAACCATTTTTACAGGCGGTTACATGCGGATTAATATACACCTATTCGTTCATTTTGAATACTTCGAAATTTTCAATATTGCGATATTTTAAAGTTTCAATAACTTAAATTTGCATCAAAGCAAATTCGAATACTCTACTTATCATTCGAATATCCAAAGCATTTGAATATTTGCACGGGCCTAGTATCAGTAATATGCAAAGTGAAGTTAAATGAAGACAAATTTATTATGCAGGAGGACCAAGTCATCCAAAGTACGATATATCTCGCTCTGTTTTAGCCTCTACTTGATGCAAATAACAAAAACGAGTGGGGTACACAATTGCACTTATAGCGTGTCAAAGGGCTAAAAAATGAACACTTAGGAGATGAAGAACTATATGGACACACAAACCAACCCACCAACAACTTCTGATGATACGGTCTAGCTTCAAACATCCTAGCCCTATTAAAGGGCCACACACCAGGTTTGAAAATTTTCAGCTGACAAGCGCAATGCGTACATGGGGCGTTCACAATCACATCTGCCAAAATTTGCAACGCTATGCACCGCGGAAATGGGTGAAATATCAAGATGAACGCTGCTCTCCCTTCCTTTCGCGGGCGCGCGCCTGATGAGGGCATGACGTGTACGCACGAATTGCCCTACATACACGGCAGTGCTGTGACGTTGGTCCTTTACGTAGACGACTGCGCTCTGACGTTGCCAACAGTAGCACATGACATAGCGAAAATTATTTAACACATGCGTAGTTTATGTAATTTATTGCTTGACGAGATTAATAAAACTTTAGATAAATGATGCGACCGAACAAGAGAATGTGCACATCTTTTTTTCATTTTTTTTTCTTGTGAATTGCTTCGAGATGCAGGGCTAATGTGCAGACGTTTCACATGCATTCGTGTCTCTGCAGTCAGCGCATCGAGCAGATGACAGCCGTGGAAGCGAAAGTAATGCTCCTACGTATTCCTGCACTTATTGTCTAGAGTATAAAGTTGGGCATGTTGGTAAGACATAGTTGATCGATGTAGCGCGTTTAGAAACATAGGACAAGGGAAGGGACAGAAGGGTACGCTTACTTCCAACAAAATCTTTATTTCGAGGAGCGTACATATATATGCTCACGAAATTCAAAGACAACGAATAAACAGATGAAAAACCCTCTATTGCCATGCGCTAAAAACTTAAGATCTCAAGAACGACAATTCTTTTTCACAAAGACCGAGAGAAGGAGTGCTGACACAGTTTAGCCCTGATCTACTAATCTTTTCTGCTTCAATAATCTCCCTTGTCACTTTATTTCTGTTTATTCCTATGATTACCGTATCATGAAAAAGTGGTTTGCAGCCACACGTGCTGCAATGTAGTGCCAAAAAGCCATCTCGACCATTTCTTACGTTGCAAGCGTGTTCACGGAGCCGGTCATTGATGCACCTGCCAGTTTGTCCTATGTAGTATTTACCGCATGAAAGAGGTATCTGATAGATTACAAATTGCGCGCATGTGACAAACAGTGTTAAGTGCTTTTTAGAGCATCCCGGTTTTGCATGTGAAACAACTTTCATACACAAGTACGAGAGCTTTTTCGGGGCAGAAAACACCACTTTTACATTAGCCCGCTCCCCAACCTTTTTCAAGTTGTGGGAGATTCCATGCAGATAAGGCACTACGGCAAGCTTCTGTCGTCATACTGGCTCAACATGAGGGAAAGCTTGCTGTAAGGACTGAAGCTTCTTGACCAGAATACCCGCGACGGAAACCTGTACGTGAGAGGGGTAGCTAGCGTCCAGAAGTCGTTCTGCTTGTTCCTTGAAACTAGCTGCCATCAGATGTGGACAAGACCGCTGTAAGGTGTTACTAAAGCACATATTTACAATGCCTCGTTTTACGAGCTTAGTATGGGCGGAGTGGTACAGAAGCAAGGGTTTGTTACTCCTCGGCTTGTACATCCAACAAATGTGGTCTATGTGAAAAATGAGAGCGATATCTAAAAATCCGAGAGTGTTATTAACAGGCAACTCATGGGTTAAAACAAGGGGACTAAACCGCTCCTTGATGAAGTTGAAGATATCTAGGGCACAAAAAGTGGGGTCACAGTCAAGAAGAATGAGGAAGTCATCAACAAATCTAAAGATGCGCATGATTCGGTTGTCACTAAGGTCACCGGAAATGGTTCTGTCGAGCTTGGCTAAAAACAAATCACTTAAGATTGGAGCAATGCATGATCCAATACAAATGCCCTCCTTTTGAAGGTGGGGTTCCCGTTCCATTGAATAAAAGTAGATTTCAAATCAAAGGATAAAAGTTCTAAAAAGCTACTAGACGATATACCGGCACTATTTTGAAATGTTATGCTACCAAGCTTGTCAATGCACTCTTCTACACAATTAATAATCGATTTGTGAGGCAACGAATAATACAGATCTTTTACATCAATGGAAAAACCACACATGTGCTGATTCGAACGGGGTCGGACGAAATCAAGAACTTGATGGGAATTTTTCACGAGAAATGGGTCATCTACTGTTAATAGACCAAGCTTACTTTGTAAAAACAACGCAACATTTTTTTGCCACGTGCCATTTTTTGAAACGATAACACGAAATGGTTTTTCAGGCTTTTCAGGCGAAATGGTTTTTCAGATCGGCAACAAGACGGGATGATAAAGGCAAGAGTAGCGTTCACAGGCTGGAGCCGTTACAGCTGCCCCCGGAAGTGTCGAAAACCCTGTCACTAGGACCGAAGTTTGCGGTAGAGTCAAGGCTTTCCGCACCTGAAAGGCTCTCCTTGGTCCGCCGAATTCTGGGAAGGCAACTGACTCGGAACATGACCGGTGTGTGTCAGCAGGTGTTGATGTGCTCCTTCGTTCGAAGCAACACTCTTCCAAATTGCCGCTGAGAAAAGTGGAGGCCTACCTTAGGAACAACGCCCTCGCCATACTTCCAGCCGACAAGGAAGGAGGGTTTGCTGTTCTTTCTTACAAGCTTTTCAGTTCTAAAGCAAGTGAAGCTGTTTCATCTGTTTTCAAAAATTACGATAATGTTGTTCTTTCTAAAGTCAAGTCTCAGGCAAAAAAGATGTGTGAAAAGCTCGACCTCAGTAAACTTGTTAGCGACATAGCAAATAGCAAAAAAGATTGGCTTGAGGTATTCTTCAGTGCGAAAACGCATAAGCCTGAAAAACCATTTCGTGTTATCGTTTCAGAAAATGGCATGTGGCAAAAAAATGTTGCGTTGTTTTTACAAAGTAAGCTTGGTCTATTAACAGTAGATGACCCATTTCTCGTGAAAAATTCCCATCAAGTTCTTGATTTCGTCCGACCCCGTTCGAATCAGCACATGTGTGGTTTTTCCATTGATGTAAAAGATCTGTATTATTCGTTGCCTCACAAATCGATTCTTAATTGTGTAGAAGAGTGCATTGACAAGCTTGGTAGCATAACATTTCAGAATAGTGCTGGTATATCGTCTAGTAGCTTTTTAGAACTTTTATCCTTTTATTTGAAATCTACTTTTATTCAATGGAACGGGAACCCCGCCTTCAAAAGGAGGGCATTTGTATTGGATCATGCATTGCTCCAATCTTAAGTGATTTGTTTTTAGCCAAGCTCGACAGAACCGTTTCCGGTGACCTTAGTGACAACCGAATCATGCGCATCTTTAGGTTCGTTGACGACTTCCTCATTCTTCTTGACTGTGACCCCACTTTTTGTGCCCTAGATATCTTCAACTTCATCAAGGAGCGGTTTAGTCCCCTTGTTTTAACCCATGAGTTGCCTGTTAATAACACTCTCAGATTTTTAGATATCGCTCTCATTTTTCACCTAGACCACACTTGTTGGATGTACAAGCCGAGGAGTAACAAACCCTTGCTTCTGTACCACGCCGCCCATACTAAGCTCGTAAAACGAGGCATTGTAAATATGTGCTTTAGTAACGCCTTACAGAGGTCTTGTCCACATGTGATGGCAGCTAGTTTTAAGGAACAAGCAAAACAATTTCTGGACGCTGGCTACCCCTCTCACGTACAGGTTTCCCTCGCGGGTATTTTGGTCAAGAAGCTTCAGTCCTTGCAGCAAGCTCTCCCTCATGTTGAGCCAGTAAGACGACAGAAGCTTGCCGTAGTGCCTTATCTGCATGGAATCTCCCACAACTTGAAAAAGGTTGGGGAGCGGGCCAATGTAAAAGTGGTGTTTTCTGCCCCGAAAAAGCTCTCGTACTTGTGTATGAAAGTTGTTTCACATGCAAAACCGGGATGCTCTAAAAAGCACTTAACACTGTTTGTCACATGCGCGCAATTTGTAATCTATCAGATACCTCTTTCATGCGGTAAATACTACATAGGACAAACTGGCAGGTGCATCAATGACCGGCTCTGTGAACACGCTTGCAACGTAAGAAATGGTCGAGATGGCTTTTTGGCACTACATTGCAGCACGTGTGGCTGCAAACCACTTTTTCATGATACGGTAATCATAGGAATAAACAGAAATAAAGTGACAAGGGAGATTATTGAAGCAGAAAAGATTAGTAGATCAGGGCTAAACTGTGTCAGCACTCCTTCTCTCGGTCTTTGTGAAAAAGAATTGTCGTTCTTGAGATCTTAAGTTTTTAGCGCATGGCAATAGAGGGTTTTTCATCTGTTTATCCGTTGTCTTTGAATTTCGTGAGCATATATATGTACGCTCCTCGAAATAAAGATTTTGTTGGAAGTAAGCGTACCCTTCTGTCCCTTCCCTTGTCCTATGTTTCTAAACGCGCTACGTCGATCAACTGCACTTATTGTGTTCATCTATTCTACTGCGTCTAAGCGTTTCCAAACTATCCCGCAGAAACAGGCAGAAAACCACAAAAAATGCTGGTCAACAAAGCAACGCCGCCCGCGTGCTTGGGGGTCGGACTTGTTTGGGCACATCATGCGCACGTGACCTATTGGTCGGATGCCGAAGAGAGTGGGGAAGAGATTTGGCTTGCGAAGGCAACGCGAAGAAGCAGCAAGGGTTTCGAGCTCGCCTCCTCTCATCCACGTTTCGTGCCACTTAAGAAAAACTTTTTCTCAGCTCGTAATGAACCGAATGAAAAAATTTTTGTGGCATAAGGCTCCTCATCAGACGCACAACAATTTCCACTGTCTAAAATTTTTTATGGGCACCTGGAGATTGGCCTTTTAAGAATATTGTTATGCTCCTCATCAGACACACAACTTCCACGGTCTAACTAAAATTTTTTATGGGCACCTAGAGATTGGCCCTTTAGGAATATTGTTATGTGCTTTTCCCTTTATCAGTCCCATACTAACTTAGTGTCTCTGACAATGCATTTCACGCCTTGTCTCCACAATTAACTGCCACCAGCCAATTTCTTGCCGAAACTCCTCACTCCCAGAGAGGTTGACCAACCCTCCAAACTATCATAAGAGATACTCTTTCCAACTCTCAAAGAGATTGACCGACCCTCCAAACTATCATAAGAGATACTCTTTCCAACTTCTTTCTACCAATGCCTCATCACTGCTGGCGTGATTCTCCGCTGCTTCTATCCACTTAGCATATGATTGTCATGCACCCCGCCTGTTTTTCAAAGCTTGCACAGCTCACCGAGAATGCCCCCCGGAGCCTCTTGCTCCTCCCTCCAAAGCATCCATTGCAGGGCTTGTCGCTGGTGGGCCATCAGGGCAGTGCGTACCCCTTGCGGCTGGGGGCTCTCGTCCCACTCGTCAGGTTGGCTGGACAGACTCCTGCTTGACCCACACCAAGACGAGCATTAAAAATAAAATTGCGGGTGTGTGTAATTGCTATAATAATGGACATTTTCAAATCAAACCAAAAAAACTTTATTTCTACTTTGTACAATTTTACAGGTTGAGGACAATGAAGAAACATCTGCCGGGAAGCAGCTGGACTAGTCTGCAGCCTAACACAATGAATGGCGAGTGGGCACTGCAATAAAAAACAGTCCATAAACAAACCAATACATATGACGCGTGCAAAATAGAAGTAATAGATAATAGCCTGACTTCAATGAGTTGTGGTCGCATTTCAAAACTACCGTATTACTCGCATAATGATCGCACTTTTTTTTTTTTAAACTTGACTTCAACTTCGGGATGCGATCATTACGCGGGTAACTTTTCCGTGAAAATATATTCTGAGCACCGGAAATGCAAAAAAGTCGCTAATCAGAATTTTTACAGTAGCTATCATGAACATAACCAAAAATAAAAGTAAATTAAGGCTTACCCTTGTAATAAAATGCACGCATTACGCAGGAGTGTGCCATGCATTACATGCATGGCACACTGCCCTTTTATTTTTTACCTCTCTGACCCCCTAACGTTCATTCAGACTCCGAAGCATCACTGGCGTCAGTGTCGTCGCCGCACGATTACCTGTCGGAACCAGCAGTGTCTTCACTGTCCCACAGAGGGTCATCTTCCATTCCGTCGAGCGCGTTGGAAATGCCAGCGACAGTCCATTCCGCCGCATGAAGCGAGTCGTCCAGCCGGAACTGGCGCGGATGTCCTTTGTGGCTATTTTCAGCCTCCGGGAAACCACGCCTGCGTCCATATCATGTCTAATGACACTGCATAACCGTTCTTGCACATGTCCTTCACGTATTCGAGCACTGCCTTTTCAATGTCAAGGAACTTGCCAGATTTGGGTTCACGGAAAGCCCATCGCATGCTGTTAGTAGCCATGAGCATGCCGCGCTATTTTTTCCAATATCGGATCCGGACTTCGTTGACACCGAAATATCTGCCGGCAGCACAGTTGCTGTGCTCTAGCGCGTAGTCAGGCGCCTTCAGCTTGAACGTGGCAGTAAAGCTCGCATACTGCCCCATGGTGAAACGGTGCTTCAACAGACGGTCACAAAGCACACCAAAAAAAAAGTAATCTCAGGAAAAAAAAACATTGCTGAGGGATGAACACAGGTCGACCAACAGGCGGCCACCGCTGTAACAGTGCGGGATGTCAAACCAAACATGACGGCTGACGGAGCGAAGCACTCCGTGGAGCGAAGCCACCGCATTTTTTTTTTTCTTTGCGCCAGTTATGGAGGTTGTGAGTAAGTCACATGCGTGAAAACAGTTTCTTCCATCTAAACAAGAAATTCTTTCATTTAAATCAGTAAATTTATGGCATTAGCATAGTGATGCCCGCTTTCAGATCACAGAAATAATGATAGGCGCGTTCAGCTAAACTTCGCACATGACATGTTAATGCGGCAAGTTCAGGGTGCGATCATTACGCGGGGGAAAAAAAGGTCGAATTTAGACGACAAAATTTAGGGGTGCGATCATTATGCGAGTGCGATCATTATGCGAGTGCGATCATTACGCGAGTAAATACGGTATGATATTCCACTGTGAATGCATTCATGAGCCATTAAAAAAGAAGCATATTTATGGAGAGTATCCCTGAATGAATCGCAATCTTATTCATATGAAGCACACGATCAAACGCTACCGTAAACACGGCGACAAGAAACGGCTCCATAGCCTGCTACGCCAATTCTAGGAAAAGATTAATGCAGCAAGATATCCTTTTTTTTTTTTGTCAAGCTCTCCTTCCTTCATGACAAATCAACAAAAAAATGCCTGTCTTAGCAGATATGCTATCTGTGTGCCAGAATATTTCTATAAAATATATATAACTTCAAAATATTGTGCGATACCTGATTACTGGCACTCAGCGAGGACAGTTACAATTCATCAATATGGCTTCCCATTAGAATTAAATAACTACAGGCCAGTGTCCTTAACATCCAGAGCTTGTTAGCCATTAGAACGCAATATTTAAGGCTGTTATTATACAACTGGAAGACAATCAACATGCATTTAAGTCTGATATATCCAGCTCAACTCGGTTAGCTGAGATAACTTGTGACTGTAAACTCACTCAATTTGTAGATTTTTTTTTTAAGCATTCTATGTAGTACCCCATGATGATTTAATTACAAAACTGTATGCAATTGGTAATGACCACAACATTATCACCTGGATTACGTACCATTTTGTCTTCAAGAAAACAACTTGTGACAGTCACTGACAGCATTTATAACACGCTAGACGTTCACTCAGAAGTGCTGCAAGGCTCTGTGCTTGCACAATTATTGTTTTTAGTGTACATAAACCATCTTTACTTATCAGTTCACTCGCCTGTGATGAAAGTCAGACTTTTTGTGGACGATTATGTTGTTTATGCCGACATGGATCAGCATTCTGACAAATTCAGGCTTAACACTTTCATGACCAGGCCTATCCCCATCGATAGCATGTTGTCAGTATTTACAACTTCAATATTTGTCCGGTTACGAGCACTTGTGGACATCTTACGCTATCCAACGTGTAAAAGGAGAAGTATTTTACTACAGTCGAATCTCATTAATTCGAACACGCTTAATTCGAACTTCCAGTTAATTTGAACTCACGATGAAGTCCCGTCGGAGCTATGTGTATTCCAATGGGCGAAAACGTCCAGTAATTCGAACGCGCAACCACTTGCGACGGTTAATTCGAAAATATCGAGCTCCGAAAATGCTCTCAGCACCCCGCCCAATCCCGCAGCGGCACCTGCGACACCTCAACGCTGCGCGCGAAGGAAAAGAAAAGGAAAGAAAAGGCTGCGGTGGAATGTTTGCTCTCTCTCAAATGCCGATCTGCGACGCGCCCGGGTCACGCTTCTCCCTTTCCCGTCACTGCCACGTAAAGACCCTTCTCCTTCCAATGCCAAGCGCGAAGCGAGAAAGGAAAAAAAAAAAAAGCTCTCGCTGGGTTGAATGAATGTGTGGTTGAAGGAAAGGAAAAAGGCACTATCTTCTGCAGCCCTTGCCTCTTGCGGCCTCTTACGCCTTGAAGGGGGGGGGGTCTCTCACGCGCAGGTGCCACACTTCCCCCTTTCTCGTCCCTGCCACGTAACCCTTCTCTTTTCAATGACGCATGCAAAGAGAGCAAAAAAAGAAAACTGCTGTGAAGTGTTGGTTTTCTCTCAAATGCCGATCTGCTTCTCTTCGCATGGAGGCGCTCCTCCTTTCTCGTCACGTGCTGGCCATGATGCGGCTGCGAGAGGCTCCGCTATGCAGTGGTTGTTGTCGTCTTCAGAAAGTGTTGGCGCTGGACATTTTCGCGCGCAACTTCTCTTGCCAGGAGAATGGTGAAGCCAAAGTAGAAATGCTTTGCAAGCTGCGTGCGAAATTGACTCTCTGCAAGGCAAATGTGTGCAGACACGCATCACCAATTACTTCAATTAATAACGGATGTCCTGTGGTTTGATGCAAGTCTTCTGAAACTTCCCCCTCGCGTGTTAGCTCAATGCACATGCGCCACTGCATGGAGAGCCCTCTGTTTATTTAGCTTTCATTAACAAGAACTTCTTTTATTTCGAACAAAGTTTCGGGCCCCTTCGAGATTCAACTGTATTTTCACTGTTGTGTTTCTGATTTTCACCTCGTGGGAATTTTAAAGCTGTAGTAGGATTGGACTTCGCAGGCCCACTATATATAGAACAACAAGAGCTACATGGTGACACATCAAAAGCTCATATCCTGCTGTTCATCTGTGCGACGACTGGAGCAGTACACCTTGAACTGACGAGTACAATCTCGTCCAGCACTTTCTTGCTAGCATTCCGGAGGTTTCTTGCTCGCAGAGGAGTACCCGCAACAATGTACTCGGATAATGCTCTCGCCTTCAAGAAAGCATCACGGGACCTCAGGAGCATCTGGAGTGTCATGAAGAGCTCTCTATTTGCATCTTTTCTGCTGACCTACAGCATAGAGTGGAAGTTTATTGATCCAGGTGCACCTCGGTAGGGCGGTTGATGGGAGAGGCTTGTCCGGACTGTCAAATCATCGTTGCTCAAGGTGATGGAAAAAGCAAGCTGAGCAGCAAACAAGCTGAGACGATCCTACTAGAGGTAGAAGCGGTTGTTAATTCAACACCGCTGACGTACACGTGTACGGACGCCAGAGAGCCCTCTCTGATATGTCCAGCCCGTTTTCTTGTTGGACGTTCATTGTTAGCGCCTCCGGAGCAGAGCAACAATGACAATGATGCCATCAGTGCTCAAGCTAATCGAAGAGACATGAACAAAAAGTTGAGATACCAACAGAAGATGATGGATCATATGTGGATGCGATAGAAAAAAAGAGTGTTAGAACTACGGGTACTTCACCTATACCCAGCTCATCCCAGCAGCTGTCTCCGAGTGAATGACGTGGTGATAATTGAAGAGCCTGGCATTTCCAGAGGAGTTTGGCCCCTTGGGCGATCACGGACGTTTACCCTGGACAAGGTGGTATAATACGAGCTTGTCGAGTGAAAGCTCAAGATGGAAAATTTTTCAGAAAACCAGTCCAGAAATTGTACAGGCTGGAATTGAGCGACGCTACTGGGGGATGAGAGTATGTTGGAAAAGAAAAGAAATAGACGTGTGCAGGCTAGTACTGCAAGAGAAGAGGAAGAAGTTGGAAACAAGAAACAGTGTTCAGTCTGGTTTCTTCACCGACCGATAGTTTTCCCTTACAAAAGCGTCTTTCTTTATGTGCGGGTGAGCGTGCATAGTTTCAAGGATGGTGTCGGCGTCGCGTGTGACTGCTTCACGAAAACGACGAATTTCGGAGGATTTTTGTGCATCTGGGCTGAAATCTTCAAATGATGACAACAGCACAGGCTCAGAGACGACATTAACGCTTCTGATTTGAGCACAGACGACAATACTTTGCCAAACCGCCCCGGAAAATCTGCGGTCCTCCGCCAGAAAGAGTAACTTTGTGCTTGGGCCGTGTAATGGCCGGCGCGTGTCGGTGTAAGTTGATCCGATGTGTTCTGAAGGATAGGGGCTCTTATCTTCAGGGTGTCCAGATCCTTCGTGCGAGACCACTTTCCAGAACAGTGCAAAAAGTGCAGTTTCGTGCGCGGAGGCAGCCGGGAGTGAACCTCAAAACTGTGCTCCGGTGTGCCGCACGGCGTTTTGAGAGAGCTGTCAACTTTTTCTCTTTGTTTTTTGCTACTCAAGTTATTGGAGAAAACACAGAACAAATGTTTCCTGTGAAACATGCACACCAAACCTGTGTCTTGGCGCAGTGCAAAACTGCTTAGCACGGTGGCATGAAAGACGCCACATAATAATAATACTAATAACAATAATCTTTATTCTGTCATGTTACGGTTACATGCCAACAAGACCAGGCAAAAGGAAACAGACGTAACTGTTTCTTGACTAGGCCTATATCCCGTCGTGTAATGTAATGGTATTCTTGATACACAAAAACTTTTGCATTAACAGCGCTTATATTTACAGGATATTTGTGTGTGTTTTTTGTGCTTAAAATGTATATTTAGGTTTTCTTTATCCTTATTTTGTTCAAAGCAGTGCTGATAGTTTTATGAAATTCTTCTGTTCATGTTACAATTTTGTTCACTTGATCATTCCTTTTCGTACTATTGTTAATAAATTTGTGATTCAAAACTGAGTTTGTTTGAAAGATAACTCCTTTCTATACAATTTGATACTCTTTGGTTGTCATAAAAATTAACGTTTTATAGACTACCTAAAAATGTTCGAATTTCTCGTGGTCACAAAAGTGTTAACGATGCACTGCTTTCCATCTGCACCTGGTGTGATAAATGGGGATTGAAGCCCAATGTACCAAAAACTACATCTATTGCAGTAACGAACAAGCAAAATCTGTTAGTATTTGATTATACCATGAATAAAGCTTGTGTTAAAAAGACTTCGGAAGTGAAATATTTGGGCGTCACGCTCGCAAGTAAGGTAAGTTAAGGGACGACGTGGCAATGAAAATTATCTTTGTCATTTATCAAGCCAAAGGGATGAAATTCGGCATACAGATGTTGTTTGTTGTGCTGATATCATAACTGAAATCAGTTTGAGCTATCTAATATAACTTTTGAGTTGTAACACTTGATAGATTCATTGTCATCCCAAAATTGATTAGCTAATTGGACAAAAGTGCATCAAAATTTTTGCATAAGGATATTCACAAGGATCCATTTTTGCCATAATGCTATTGATTTATTTTTAATATTTATGTAGGTAAACCAAAAAATTTTTTGAAATGTTGTGGACATAATGTTTTACCAATAACTTTCGCAAAAAGCCAATTACAAAAGTCTGTATAATGTGCACACAAATACGAACAGCATTAAGGCACTCACCAATGTCTAAGAATCTAAGTGCAGGAAACAGAATGGCTATAGCTTAATTTATTGTGAAATGGCACAGGGATGACTGACAGCAACTGCTCAAAAAATGAAAGCTGAGAGAATGGAGCTCAAAGAAATTGGAGCTAGAATCTGATAAAATGGAACTCTGAAGGAAGCTGGCTTTATTTTTTATTGGAGAAATGCATCTTTGTGGCTATCTTGTGCTCCAATCTGTCCACTTTATGATGATGCCAATATAGTGGCACTGTGCCAAGGGAAAGCTTCAAATTTGCATTTTGCTATGCCCCATTTTCACACAGCTTTTGACGACAGACCACCAGTAAACAGCTTTTTTCTCAACATCCACTACTTATTTTGATCTAAAATAACACTATGATGTAGAAAACTTCTTTTGGTATTGCTTTGTTTTGGTCTCAAGATTACAGCAAAAAAATTAATTAAAAACTGAACATTGTGACCAAGTTTACAATTACCATATAAGCAACATCTGTAGCAATGCACTCAAAAAGTTAGCATTCATAAAATGCAAACTACGTCTTACGTCACCATCTGCAGAAATTAATCGCTTACGAAGCTGTTATCAGGCCTAAGTTAGAGTTTGCAGACCTCGTCTGGGGTCTGCATCAAAAATAATTAATTAAACAAATAGAAAGGGTGCAAAAACTAGCATTAAGGTTCATTTATTGGAGCTACTGTCGTTTCGCGAGCGTATCTGCCCTTCGCAATAAGGCAAAGCTAAAGACATTCACTCACCATAGAATGGTCTCTTGGCTTAAAATCATTCATTAACTATATCATGGTCACTTCGAAATACCACCTGAACGTTACGTAATCGACCTGCCTATGTGCTTCGATTGCATTCATCATAATAAGACTATTAAGCAACCAATCAGTCACCTCTACATTCATTATTTCCTCATGTTGTTACACTGTAAAACAAGCTACCAAAAGAAGTCCGTGCGAAAGAAAGAAAGTTAAAAAAAAATAAAAAGATCAAAGGTGGGAAGTCGACCCATTAAGGAGAAACTCATGCGCAGCGGGGTGGGCTCCTTTCGCCTACCATGGTGACAATTTTAGATTGCCTGACACACGTCGAGAACTCGCCAGCACAGGATCATAATCAGATGCGGACTTCCAATTACTTTGGCTGTGCACAGTTTGGTTTAATTGTTTGCACTCTTCCTCGTTACTTCATTTTTTTTACTTCGTTTCTTTGTCTTTTTTTTTCCTGGTCTTCCTAGTTCCCTCTCACTTTTGTAAATATCTTTCAAGGCAAGAGGTACGCGGCAGCAAACAAGCTTGAACGTCGACGTTAGTTTTAACTCGTGCCCAGACGAAAAGAGAACTCTTCCCGAAACTGTTAGAAAATAAATACGTCTATCACTGTTGACAGCGCTTCGATAGTGTTCTAACCCACATGTGTGTGTGAGTGTGTGTATATAGGTATATGTTTTTTCTTATAATCCATTTCTGATATTGCTACTAACATTTATGTACCCACTGCTGCTTGGGCCAAAATAAGGTCTGCAGTATTTGTAAATAAAAAACAAAAACAAAGTGAACTTGTACGTTACATAGTACCGTATTTACTCGCATAATTTGCGCACTTTTATTCGTGAATTTGGGGTCCTGAGAAGGGGGTGCGCAAATTACGTGGGGTATTTGCAAGCGCATTCAGAATAACGCGCACAGTATATACGTTTCAAAAAAAGAAATAAATTGAAGCACTAACAAATGTATTTGTTATTTTTAAAAAATTAACGCATACTTTAACCAGTCAGATCCAGTCACGTGCGGTCTAGCAGGAATCACTGATCACGAAGTGCAATTGGAAATCATCGTCACGGCCGTTGCCATCGCCCTCCCAAAGCACATCGTCCTCGGTCCCACCGAGCGCGTTCGAACGTCCAATTTTTTTGAAGCTCTTTCGACAATGCTGGGAGAAACTAGGTCCAATGACACGACAATACCGGAAGAACTAAGCATCCCCACATAATTGAAAAGGCCTCCTTCAATGGCAGGAAACTTGCATTGACAAGCACGTACTCTTCTGCTCTCTCGCGTACCGAGCGCGCCGTTCGTCACGTTGAACTACATCCCCTTGAAGTGCTTTGCAGCAGCACGCCTCCAGTTTTTTTCGGCGAAATTTACAACAGCGAACTTTAATTTTGCCGTATATATAATTATTGTAGCACATGGCAAGGAAACTGCCAAAACGTGTTGGAGGGATGGCGAAACTTAAACTTCCTATGTCGACCAAGCGTGCATTTCGGCACAGATGCAGAGAACGATGGGAACAGTTGGAGCGACAGGCCCTCCCACGCCGCCAATGCAGAAAGTCGTCCGTGCCGTGGTGATGTAGGCGTGCAGTCTCTCCATTATCGCAGCGGCAGAGATTAGGAGATAGGGGGAGGCAAACGCTCAAGCAGTTCTGGCGACCTGTCAACAGGTTTGAGTTCGAGTGCGGTATTCTAGGGACCCTGGTTCGGGGCAAGTTCCCAGAAGAAGGGACGTCCCACTCGCAGTATGTTTGACAGGGCTTGTCTACTCGGCGAGGCGCGCACTCAGCCGAAGCATCGAAATGTCCAAAGGGGCGCACGCTGGCGAGCTGGCTCGGGTGGGTAAGGGAGCGCCAAATTACATGAAGGTGTAAATTATGCGCGTAAATACAGTATTTTAAGCTTTATTCATAAATTTTACGTACGTTACCCTCCCTGTAATGATCCCATGAATAGGGCTCACACTATCACATAACTTATAGAACAGCTGCCCCACATACAGGTATTTTTTTAAGAAAGATGTCACCCTTTGAGATGATGACTGATTGTGACGATAGCACTGCTTATGCTCAACACAATATTAAAATTTAAGGACACTTCTTATACTCCAAAGAGTGTTTGGCTAATACTTGTGTTTTTCGAGGAGGGGTCGGTCAGACCAGAATACAATGCACATGCCTCCCTCCTCACATGATTGGGCACGCTTGGCACATCAACACTATGCAAGCTAAGCGAGGGTGCTGTAGTGTCCGATGCGACCCGTGTCCATCCGTTGGTGCGCCCCGGCGGCCACCTGGCCCCGTGCCAGGGCACAGACGGACGTGAGCAAGAGATATTAACGGCTTTCACTTAAACCTTGTTGGCATACCACTGTGCCTATTATTGGCACAATAAAAGCTGGGAAGAAAGGACTTCAATGAAATTGTCATTGGCTGCACTCTGGCCCTGCAAGAGAGATAAACTTCAGCAGGCATCCACCCTGGATTTGCACTGGACTGATAGTGCCTACTGTCGACTAATAATGAACCAAATGTGGCACCCACATCTATCTTGCATGATAAGTTCTAGGATGCTAATCTTAATGTGACAGTTCCATCTAACTTCATTGAAACTCACATTTTCTGTTTTCAACCTGAAATAATTTCTGCCATAGCATTGCTCTCTAGATGTTACCTTTTTAGCTTTCCAACTAAAGGAAGCCGGAAAGAGCTATCCTGGCAGAGTACATGTCCACAAACTCTATTGAATTTGTATACCAACCTCTATTGATGACTGAGCGGCAACACGCTGCGTATTTTGCATTATGCTTTTATGATGCACTCACGTGTTTCCTTTAACAAAAGAGAGGGTTTGTCATCGCAGCATCAAAAAACATCTATCTCTGATGTGGGTGCCTCTCTGTGTCTCTTTGAGAATGTTTCTTTTTGCTTATAACAATGGTGCCTATGCTAAAAGGAGTGGCACCCACTGGATCAAGGGCTGCAGGCGAGCGGTGCACTGCTGCGACAGGCCTCTGGAGATGCGAGTGCCCAGCGTCTCTGAGGTGGCTCCTTTCTTCACTGCAGCCGACGAAACGGCCACTTTGCTGAGCGGCAATGGAGACGTGAGGAGAACGCGGCGGTCGTATACGCTATGCAGTGCACTTGTCGGAGGCCGAGAATCTTCCTGGCAGACGCCGACACGTGCCACGGGGCTAACGGGACGCCTCTTGGCCACGACGCTGTCACCAAGTCCTGGTCCTGTTGGCATCAGAGGTTGGTGTTAGGCAATAGCATTCAGAACGGTGAACACACTTTTCCATCAGGACAACCAGTGGCAGCTGTGTTACCGCAATTCCGCATGAAATACGCCTTTGCCGTGGCATTAGTAAAAAAAAATGCCAGGCCTGCGCAGAATGGACAGCACAGTCACAGCGAAAGCTAGAAAAGCGGCCTTTTAAAGCCTTGCTTGATCCTTTTTCGTGGCCCTCACCCACTAAGGGGGATTGGCCAAGAAGCCGAGAGTTAATATAAGTCAATACCTTAAGATTATCCAGGCTAGAAAAATGGTATTACTTTGTTTTGAATTGGCGGGATTATTTTGGCATAATGTGAAAAAAAAAGTGAAAGAAAAGAAATAATAGAATTTGTTGAATAGCTAAGGTGTAATCGTTATATGAAATTCTTCAGAAAATTCAGTCATTACAGTATAATAGTTAAATATTAAATGTTAGATTGGCTAGTAAAAACCGAGAGCTGATCAATGGCTCAGCAAGCTTTTTTTAAACACTCTATACTACAAGCACACTGCTGGGTACCCACTACGCCATAATTATAAATTTTGTGTAGTAGGCCAGCATTCATGATGATGATGATGACGGCCTAAAGGCGCGGCACACACCCACTCTAAGGGATTGGCCAAAAAACGAGTATTTAGATACGGGGATCACATATTTTACTTTTAAATCTAATGATTCACTTAAAAAACAGCACCAACAACGAGGGACGAGAGAAAGAAGGAGACAGACAGCGGCACTGACTTACAACAAGATTTATTTGCTAGAACCGCACAATATATACTTGGGCAGCATCTGACAAAAAAAGAGAAAAATACAAAACAAACAAAACAGAATCCACCTAACAACCACGCCACGTTAGCCTAATCTAATGAAATATAAAATGGTTAGAAGAAATCAAATTTCACTAATTGAGAGATTTGCAATCAGAACTGTCTTGATTTTATAAAGAATCTTTCTACAGCAAAACAGATATCCTGGTGACAATGACTAAATGAGGAGGCTCCCAAGGAGAAAATATTAAAGATAATGAAATCCAATTTAATTCAATTAAAAGCCGCTTTAAGAATGTTTTTCCTCGGTGACTTGAAGTGACTACACAATAAAAAATAATGCTTTCGCTGCAAAGCATTCACTATGCTATCCTTCCTCATTCTTTGGAAAAGAGTGGTATCCGCTACACACTTGTTAGGAATTTTGTGAAAATTTTTTTGTGCAGTCGCTGACAATGATGAATAAATATGCCTGAAGTGGGCATGCGCCACAGTTAATAGGTGATCAAGGACAATTTTCTAATATGTTGGAGCATTGGACAACCCACTCGTTACACGATTGACATTGTATGACGCCTGGCTGTTCCTCTGATGTTCTAAAATGTTTTATTAATCATATTAACAAAATTCCTTGTTGACGCCACTGAATACGCAGACCGCTCGCGACTTGCAATCATGGTCGTTGATTGGAAAGGGGAAAACGAGAATATCGGCAAGTATTCGATGTGATCATGCACAAGAAGCGGAGGAAGTAGCAATGGCGCTCCCGCTCACAGATCCGTCATGCACTACTGTCCTCTGTGACTCGAGACAAGCGGTAAGAAACTTCGCCAAAGGATGGATCTCGCAACAAGCGGCCAAAGTCCTGCGCAATAGAAAATTTTATCAAGAGGTAGAGCTTCAAACCAGACTCCTGCGGTTTCTGGCTCACATGGGAGAGGTATCAGAGACACACCGCAACCTAAACGAGACGGCACACGCCAAGGCGCGCGAGCTCGTGAACCCCGCCGGCGACCGTCCTCTATGGGGATACACCAAGGACCGTTTGACGACCTAAAAGAAAATTACCAAGGCTTTCTACCTGGCCCGCCGAACCTTCCCTCCACCCAGCGAGAAGCTGAACAGGATGCAGGCGGTGGCTCTACGACAGCTGCAGATGCACACGTATCCCAACCCATCGCTGTTTAACAGACTATACCCCAATATATATCCAACCAATATATGCAAGATATGCCATATTGAGGTTGCCACATTAAATCACATGCTCTGGGACTGCAACAAAAATCCGCAAGGTGCTGAATTCGGAACCCTTCCGCTGTGGTGGGCTGCTGCCCTGTGCAGTGCCAGCCTCAGTGACCAACTCTGGGCCGTCCAGCAGGCCCGCGAGGCGGCGGTCACAGGCAAGGTCTTCATGTCCCCACGCGAGAGACCTAAGGCCCGGTCGGCGAAAGCTCTGCCGGACTTCCAATAAAGTTGTTACCAACCAACCAACAAGATTCCTTTCCCGATATCAAGCTTGCTTAAGGCCAGTTTAGAAACGAGTTCCAAGCACTGGCGTGGCTCAGTAGTAGAATACTGGGCTGGCACGCAGCAGACCTGGGTTTGAATCCCATTTTGTCATTGGTGTTTTTTATTTACTGAGTTTCTTTCCCTCGATATTGGTTACGGACACCGGCAGCGGCGGCGGACAACTACAGCGCCGCGCGTGACCCGTGTTCTGATCTCATAACAGCTTTCGCTATAAAAGAGCTGCCTCCCCTCTTCCCTCTAGATTTTCTATTACGGGTTCGAATCCTATTCTGTCATTGGCGTTTCTTATTTACTGAGTTTTTTTTTCCACTCGATACTGATTACGGACACCGGGGGCGGAGAACTACGACGCTGCGCGTTATCCTTGTTCTGATCTTACAACAGCTTTCGCTATAAAAGGGTTGCCTCCCCTCCTCCCTCCAGATTTCCTATTAACGGCTGAATCTATTCCAGATATGTAGTATGCAGCCTCTTTCGTAAATGGGTGTGAATGTCTTATTACAAAAACAATATATTTTGTGTGCCTCTCTCAGTAAACCACTACTTTGCTTCCCCTACCCAGTGTGGACCTTGTGGGCGTGGACCACGTCCCAAAGAAAGATAGGAGCAACAAAAAAGCGGTCTCTCACAGCATGAGCCACTGTTTCAGCGGCTTCAATTATAAACTACACTATTACACTACACTACTCGCTGACAGTGCTACGATATAATTTTTTAGCATGCTATGGCTTTGATTCTTAGTTACTGTATATATGTTGAAGTTTAGATGGGCCTAATACGCATCCTTCATTGTGTGACTGACTAATCCCGTTGTGCTGCTTCTGGAGGGTTCCACAAAGGTGCACGAGTACATATTCTAGTCACTTACAGCTCAATGCTCTTGATCTTATCTGTAATTAGGAGATAGGTTGGCAAACAAAAGATAACTTTGCAAATGCAAATTCATCATGTGAGTACTTCTGAATACTTTAAATCCCATGCAATGCTTTCAATTTCCTGCACAGAACAAGGTACAGAGCATCAAAATTGCTCCCCACTAAGGTTACATTGTCATGAAAAACATCTACACTGTCAGAGACACGTTATAAACAAAGCTATAAAACTTACATAACATGGTCCCCACATTTTCTCATCACTTTCACAGTTGCTGCCACGCACACCTGAAAAATCCTATTGACGGCAGTGTCACATTTCATTACGCCTATGTGGCACTGCGTCCTTCACTAGAACTAACAGGACAGAAGAGCTTTGTTGTCAAGTTTCCTTGGTGCATAACACATTCGAAATTCAGGGGCTCATGTACTTAGTGCCTGGATGAAATGGCTTGGCATATGTTTGTAAACATAACACACTGCTTCTATTTTGCAATATTTAAGAACAAGCTTTTACGCAATAATTCTGCCAATTCTCAGTTTAGATGCGCACAGTTTAACTTCTTGAAAAAGCTAAAGTGCTAATGCAATGTGTCTACTTCTTTAGTATTGTTCTGATTGTCACAGTAGCATTGAGTAGATCTTAATTCAAGATTGCCGAGACGGCTCTTTTATTCATGCAATAATGTATTTTAAGAACATGACTTCATTACTATCTTAAGAAAAGTCATTGCCGCATATTCCTAGCTTTGGCAAGACTTCAAAAAAACAAGACCTATTTTTTCTGGTACCCACCATTATACTGTACTTGCCCATATATTATGGAAAGGAAATAACGTATTTCATTACACAGTTATGGCTATACTGAAATAAGTGATGAAAGAAAGTCATTTGCATTCTGGCCAATTGTCAGAAAAATTTGCCTAGCGTGCATAAATAACTATTCCACAAATGTTCACAAGTGTAATTGTACAATATGACATGAACATTCTATAATTTTCATTCCAACTACTCAGCTAGAACTTTGCTGTAGGAGTGTTTTTAAAGCTGCTTGTACGAAGTTCATTTTTCAGACAATAGTTTAATTAAAGTTCATATAATAGTGAGGCTCCTGTCATACTTTGCCGTAGCTAAAAGTACCCTATTGCAATTAATTACAAAATATTCGATAAGTATCTTTCAATTCACCTGCTCAAGGGCAGTTTATAAGCTTACAATGAGGGGTCACCATGTAATCAGTAGGTCCTCTCTACACTACTGCTCTACAAAAGTTGTAGAAGAAAAATTACAGCGAATTTTATGATGGGCCTTTCATGGGGCCCATCATATGTCAAAGGTTTAAAGGAACACTAAAGAGCAAAACAATTTTTCACATATTAGTATAGTACAATTTCACAGTCCCGAAAACACCACTCTTACCAGGAGACGTCACTTGGTGAGTGAGAAAACACACGAAAAGAAAATGCAGCTGGAGACGCCACTGCAAACTCCCCACACCAAACATCATGACGTCATAGATTTCGACGGCATCTGTTGGGTATTGCGTAGTTTCTAATAAAAAAAATGAAGCAGACTGTCATCTACGGGCACCACAGACGTAACACACGGAGTTTCAGAAAATTTCGTTGGGCCCATGTCACAAAAGCACGAAAAATACGGCTTAACGTTCATGACGTTATGTACGGAGAATTTGGAGCGAAATTTAAAAATGAAATTTCAACTTTGATTTTCTCAAGTAATAAATGAACTTATGATCGTGAAACTTGTGACATTAAAGTTCTCAGAGTGCAGTTTATCAATCTGTATCAAAACATTGTTCCCCTTGAATGTCGCTTTTAAACAAAAGCAGCAGCCACAAAGGAACTCTTGGAAGGGCAGAAAGAATTATTTCCACTTGCAAAGAAATAGTAAAGCCTATGCAAAGCAGAAATACACATAAAGAAAGGTGTATGAAAGAACCAGCCAGCTAAAGAATACAATTGCTAACTTGAACTCTGAGGAGATTTCATTCCTTAAAGAAAGCTAGGCTTTTTCTTAGGAGTGCAATTTCTTTTTTTGTTTTTCTTTGCAGGTTTTCCTAGACTCAATTGTCTCACTGTACGGGTGTACAAAGGATATCTCTAAAGCACAAAATACGTGACGTGCTTTTCCTTTTAATGACTAGAAACACAGGTTTCTTTGAGGACTGAGAGTTGTTTGGGCATTTCTGGCATCAAATATACATTTTTGGCATCACATTTGCCAGAAAAAAAGGTCATCCAAAAGTAAGTCTAGGGATTCACTTTCGGCTAAAACTTACATGTAAGTTGTCTTCTAACATGCTGCTGAGAGAAATGTAGAGGGTTAGCTCTGAAATGACTTAGTAAAAATGCAAACCACCGACCCAATGGACAATAAAAATGACAGGAGGCCATGAGACTTCCAAATGAGTTCATTGCAAAACATGGTTTCTTGTATGCATTTCTCATTTTATTGCAGTAGATATAAAGAGTCCATGTTGCAAGAAATGCATAGTTCATTAGCAAGAAAGATCAATGTTGACCATGAGTATAAAGATGCTGATGTAAGCAAAAAAGAACTAGCAGTTCCCTGTGTAAATACAGCCAACGAGCTAATATTACAAATGCGACTTTGACTACTAAGTGCCTGATCTCGCTGCTGGCTTTCATGAAAGCGGTAGGGTGGAAGAGTGTCTGCTACGCTCTATGGTGGGAACGACCAAGCGAGTGATTTTGCAGCACGTGCAGTGCAAGCCATCCCAAGCAATGGACGAACCACTGGACGGACAACAGGAAAAAGCGATAATTTCCCGCGTTCGCTGTTGTGAGGAGAGAGGGCAGTGACGAAAAGACAGAAGGAGAACGTGGAAGAGCGATGCAAGCGGTGATGCAGGAGGGAGCTTCGACGAAAGATTACTTGACTGCTATGCAGAATGCTGGAGCTCGATTCCAGCTCACGCTGCGACTTTTGTTCTTTACTTTCATAGAATAGAATATTACATCCTCCAACAACGTCGACAGTCTCCCTTCTACGACACAGGCTGCTCCACTCTGTCACATTGACATTTTAAGTCTGGGGTGACACAAACTGTTAATCGTCTGTTGCACATACTCTCATACTATGGGCAGCTGTATGCAGATGTGTGCCACAAGTGACTGGTGCAAAGAATTTCATAACATTTGCAACAGGGAAATCGTAACATTTGTGCCATGACCTGTGAATCAAGTCCTTCATTCAATGAAGTCCTCCTGAGTTAATTTGGTACATACGGAGCTAAGGACATGACTACGAAGCATTGAGACATAGGTAGACAGACAAATAGAAATGGTCCAACTGTCCTTGGTTCGCAAAGAAATGCTTTGCATTTAATAAGCAGGATTTGAGATAAAATAGATCTCGTACATTTAGCACGACTGTGACACGTTTTACCACAGAGCCATGATTGTGCTTGAAATTGCTTGTAAACAAGACCTTGTAGAGGCATCATATCAGCAAAAGCGTCATATTAAGGAAGCACTGACAAAAACTTCAGATATTTTCGAATTATTTCTTTAGATAAGAACACAGGTTTCAAGAACCCTAAAAATAAAAGAGACTATTGCTGTGCCCGGGAATGCATCAAATATGCATTCCATAATACTGCCTACATTAAAATTACGCTTTCGATATTTAGGAGACAGCTTCCCATTGACAAGTCATCTCAGTGTGATGTCACAAAGAGAGAGCAATTCGAGATGTATTAGCAGCATATTTCGTTATCTGTTCATGACGCACATTAGCAATGATAAGTGAATTGTCCAGTGATTCCGACAGTGATTTCTGTGATTTAAGCTCCAAGCATGACCCAGAGTTCACACGCTTAGTGGAACGATGCTGACTCTTTGGGATAATGTTTACTTCGGTAGGGCTTGCCGATGCTTAAAGACGAAAACCCTTATATCAAAGTACAAGAATACCTTATA
This sequence comes from Rhipicephalus microplus, assembly GCF_043290135.1. Classification (NCBI taxonomy): domain Eukaryota; kingdom Metazoa; phylum Arthropoda; class Arachnida; order Ixodida; family Ixodidae; genus Rhipicephalus; species Rhipicephalus microplus. Next base: position 78,400,404 of record NC_134700.1, on the reverse strand, counting down.
CGTGTCTTTGGAGTCCAGTGAGGGGTGAGCATTAACACTACTTATCAATGAAACAAAAAATGGCTTTTTTTCAATGTCTCAAAATCGTGTCAGTGCTTCTTTAAAAGATACAACATTGCATGGCAGAGTCGCACTAGGCATCACACCATGTACAGTGCATAACAAGTGGGTGGTGGCTTGAAGCTGTCCATCCATAAGCGATAGGCTCATTCATAGTTACCTGTCAACCTCACCACAGTATAAACCAAGCAAAAAACTATGTTCGTGATGATAATGACACACATGCTGTCTTACAGCGGCATCGTGTGTACTTTGCTACTTCCCAAAACGGTGAATTGTGGCCTAATGAGTGCTTCACAGCTGTACTTTACTGTAGACGCCCTAGGATATTTTACAATATTAACTGTAACGTGCACAGGCATTCTCTTCCTGATGGAATGGTTCAGGTGCCCACTGAGAAGCAATGCATGGAAAGAGTACGAGAAGGCGATGCAAATGGGGCCTGAAATGATGTGGCGTCACACTATTAATTGAACTGCTTAAGCATCCTTCAAGCTTTAAACGCCAACAAAAGTGCATGTTACAGTGCACCATAGACAACAAATGTACATAAACAAGTAATGGATGGCTTGAGTGTCGTCACGCAGCTTCTAAAAGGACCTGGGAGTCTACGATGGTGGCTTCAATGGCAATAAAGTGGTGTCTATGTGAAAACGGGGCAGCGGGAATAAGATGCATTTGACGTACTGATAAGATCAATGTGACATTGGTAATGCCACGTCCCCACATGTTGGTGCATCAAAACGGCAGTTTCGGTGACGTCAGTGCAAGCCATCTATAGTACCACCGTATTGAAACAAGACAATTTATGGCCATGCAACATGCATACTTTCGTTTGAAACGCCTCAGTTTGGGTGATTCTGGTGAAGCTTCGACTCAAACACATAGATCAGAGCCAACATTATTTTTAGAGCAGACTCATCACGACATGATGTGATTATCTCGAGCATAACAGTCCTTAGACCAAAAGATTTGATGTTGCATTTCAATCCCTAAATGCTGCACATTTCAGTTTGTGCTTAAAACTGCCTGTCCAATGAAAGCATGTCATACATACCTTCCGCCGCACTCTCTGAAGGCGATATCAATATCCCCTTAGTTGAAACATCTCCCGTTGGGCATTGAGAGCTTGACTCACACTTGCTGCTCGACAGATCACCCTCTTCCGGAAGATGCTTGGGCGATGAGCTCTGCGCTCTGTAGTCTCTAGAATCAGGTGGCCTTTGCATTTCTGGACTCTTGGGCAGAGCGTTGCTCTTTCCTACATCCTCGCTTGACCTGTCACTAGGCTTTTTATCATTGCCTCTTGATGCAGACAAACTTGCATGATGTGCATCAGCACTATGCTTCGTTTGAGAGTTCTTGTAAGGCTGGCTGTCTTTAAAAGTGTCAAGTTTTCCAGCACCCCTTTCAGTTGGGGCACTCTTTTTCAGCTCTTTGGCAGTGGGAGCTGGCAGCTCGGCTTTTGTGTCTGCTTGTTGCACTGCCCTCTCGAATGCCATGCCTGATCTCTCCTCCCCTCGGGAAACATGTTCAGCAGCTGCGCTCGTATTCTTTGCAGAGATGCCTTTCGTGCTGGCATTACTTGTTGCCGACAGGCACAGAAGGGAGAGCTGGTCCTCCAGTTCTTTCAGCTGGTCTTTGAGCCGTCTGCCTCCGTCAGGAAGGGTGTTTAGCTTGATGGTTCCAATCACTTTCTGCACGTATAAAAACAGAACTAGTGTTGCGAACCAATGAAGCTTTGAGCATGCTTATTTTTTTCTTTTCGCGTGTGTATGTGAGGCCACCTTAATGAAAGTAGTGCACAGCTTGTCATTACCCTTTTACACTCGTAGGGTGAAAAACAATGCGAATTTTGAATTGGTTGACAGATTTTTTACATTTGTATCATTGCTTCCCGACATTTATTACACTCATAATTGCGTCCCCGCTTCTTTCAGACTTTTTTTCACCATTTTTAAGAAAAATGAGGTAAACGTGGCGACATAGAACTCCCGCTTTCATGCATCAGTTTCGCGTTCCGGGATGCAGCAAGGATCAGAAGGATGCAATAATATTAAAAAGCAAGTAAAGCTGCTACGGGGCCTAGTTGGTACGAATGCCGAATGCGTGGTTATTTGCGCTGCCACGAACTGGACGAAGTGACCACGAAAAAAAAAAAAACACACACACACACACACAGGACGTATCATCCTGTGTGTGTGGCCAAGTGTGAGTCAAGTTCTCTGGGGTCACTTCGTCTAGTTCCTGGCAGCGCGATTAGGACATGCATTGTAACGTATACATTCAAGAACACGTGCAAGCGATAGTACACACCCGTGAAATGAGGGCGAAACAGGCGCTCCCGCTGTTTGCATGGAAGTAGCGCGTCAACTTCGAAACAGAAGCACCGTGCTCGCGTGCTTCATTTGAAAAAAAAAACAAGAAAGGTGCAAGCACGGTACTGTAGCGTAAACTCTAACCTTTTTCTTTTGAATCTCCAACTCCAGTGCCTCTCTTGACTTAGTCGTGGGTGGGAACGTAGCCGCCACTTTCTTAGTCTCTGACGAGCCTTGCAGCGGTGGTGCGGGTGGCATCACCACTACGTGTTGGCCGGCCACGCGATCATCGCCACGGTGACGCGAGAACGCCTCCGATTTTTCTCGACGGACACTCTCGGGTTGCTCGCCCGTTTTTTTGCCGCCCTCACCCGACGATTCCATACTTCGCGCCACAGCATAAAACACGCGAAGCGTTGTCAGCGAGGCATCGCGCGTAGACAAATGATAAACTTTTTGGTTCACCGCCAAGATCGCAAACCCACGAGTCGACAAACCACGAAAGTTATTTTGCTATCTTGTTAGTATCGTACGTAAAAAGACTATTTAAGTTATTTTTCTACAAATCTAAAGGCTTCATCACACAAACAAAATTTATTCTTGTACTATCTAAGAAACACGAAACTTCTCGAAACGACTAGAAAAGTATGGCAGAGACTGCTGCGCCGCGCGGTGCACAAGCCACCCCAACGCCTTCTGTACTTTGAGTACAGACGCGTTGGGAGGCGTCAAAGTCACGGAGAAAAGAAATCTTCTGCACCGTACGAAAGTGACGTCACAAAAACTGTCACAACATACGTCGTTTCCGATTTAGCGTGTTGTTCGAATTTACTGAATCGGAACGTGACTCAGCTGCCCAGCATACGCTCACTTGCTGCTGCTGCTGGAGTATGGCTGGTTGCTGCTTCTGCGAGATGTCTAGAGGCCTTGTTCTGCTACATATTCGCAAGCCTCGAACATCATCTTCATCTAAGCTCAACCGCTCATTTTCATTGCTATTTTATATTTACTAACGTTGTTTATATCCATCCCAATACAATTTTTGTGATTTTTCGCGTATAGAAGGATTGCACGTGACGTCATCCGTTTGAGGCGCTAGCGGCGTTTGCCTCTACCATGACCTACTACACTCCTGACCTGCCCAGAGAGCACCTCTTCCAGCGCCCACGTTCTAGTTCATACCTTCTGCCGCTAGGGCCGTCACCTACGAGCGGCGTGGCGCTAGGCAGCACCTGTTCGCTGTCGTCTGCTTCAGCCATCGCTGTGGCAGTGCAAATCGTTCTTATTGTGCATGAATTGTGTATGAATGTGTAAAATATGGCAAATAAAGCGATATGATTCCTCGTCAGAGTTGGCTGCATTCGTGTGGACGTTTGAAGCAGAAATAGAACCGTAAAAAAAGCACACAAAGGGTCACAGTGGCAAGCAGACGGGAACTTTTCTACAAATGAAGGAAAATTTATTATGAAAATATTTCTTGAATGAAAACGTAGTCCAACGAGATAAAAAAACTATTGTTAGGCATTCATTGTTCACACTGAATCACGATGGTTCCAGACGATACGCATACACAAATTGCAGAAGATACGCAGAAACACAGTAGGTCGTGTGCAGAAACTTGCAGACGGCAGATAGCTGCAGTAGTCAGCTCTAATAGTGGCCGCGTGCAGTTTTTTTTTTTAGATGAGCTGACACCTCAAATGTAAGTATGGTGTATTGCTGCGTGCCATATTGCAAATCGGAACAAGGCAAACAAAGTAAAGTAAGTTTTCACGAGTTTCCTGCCACAGACATACGGGAAGAATGGATCGAGGCAATTGGAAGAAAAGGTGAGTCTTGTGTTTTTGAGAGTCGTTTCAATTCAGAACGAGTTGCAAGCTAGCAAGAAGCACCAGGGTGCTTTAGTAAACTTTATTTCCGTGTGTTATGCTAATTCACTGAGCTAAAAAACATGAAAGCTTTTTTAAAGTACCGCGGCTAATATGGCAGGCTCCACAAATAGTGCCAAGAAATTTAAATATAGCACACAAGAAAAAAGTAAATATACGAAATCTGTAAATTATGTAAAAATGCGTAGCGGTGGGTTGCGAGGGGTTCGAGCACCCTTCCCGAAGGCTGCCTCAACAAATGCCGCCGAAATCCATAAAAAAATTAATGATATGAAATATTTACGTGCTGCCTCCACAGTTTGTCTCTCTGTGTGTGTGTGTGTGTGTAACACCTGTCCAGGGCGAGTGTCCAAGGTAAGTGCTCAACAGGGGCACTGCGTTTCACCTGACGCGTCCTAAACAACCTAAAATCAGTTTGATATTCTATTACCAATGAGTACATTATTAGTCAAAAGCTTTATGAATACTAAATTGAAGTTTTTTTAGGCTGGAATGGCAAAAACAACCATGCAGCAAGACATTTCTACGCAAATATACAGCTTTAGAAGTCAATCAACCAGTATAGCCTAACTACTAAAATGTAACACATAGCACACGTTAGCCTTTTCAGCAAAAAACAATCACACGTATAGGCAGTTTGTCACAGAAGCAGACGCATGGTATCAGTCCGTCGCCCTCCTGCCGGCCGCACAGTAGCAGACGAACAGGTTATAGGTAGCGCCACCTACGGCGAGCGATTGAACGAGAGCGGGGACACGCGCTCCCATAGGAACCCCGCTATCTGAACAGGTCAGGAGTGTAGTAGGTCATGGCCTCTACTAGCTGAGGCGCCTTCGTCGAGGTCGGACGTGTTTTTGGAGAGCTCCGGAATGACAGCTACAGATAAGTGTTTTTGCATGTTTCCAGCTTGCCTCTGTATGTAGCGTTATGATAACGTAAGGCGCTAGCGTAAAGCTTGATTAGGTCTAGTACGGTGTACGTTTTTTTTTTTTTTTAGTATTCTGTACTGTGTCTTTTTTTTCTCCAGCCACCACGTGGCTGAGGCCTGCGCGTAGACCGACCACGTGCATGCGCAGGTGCTGTGAAGTGTAGCGTATTTATTTATTATTGTGGTTCTTTTTGGCTTAGACCAGTGTATTTTAGTACAGTTTTCTAACACGTGGGCATCGGTAAACTGAGCTAGCCATGGTCAAAAAGACCGTAAAGTGTTCAGAGTGCGGGATAGGGAGGAAGGTGGAAATTAGTGCGGAAGAGAAAGCAGAAGATGACGCCAAGTGTAGACAGTGCGAGTTCGAGGAGAAAATGAAAAATATGATGGCGGTCCAGAGTGGGCTCATGGAGAAAATCGCAGAGCTGGAGAATGCATTGGCGAAGGAGCGAGAGAAAACGTCAGCCATGGAGGAAAGGCTCCGGGCAGCCGAGAAAGGCCTATCGAAGGTCGTGAAGGGGAACGAAGACGCAGGTGACGGCGGAAGCATTATGGCGACGACCCCCCGTGCGGGAGAGATGAGGGAAACAGGCATGACAAAGGCAGATACATTGGCCACAGGGCCCAGCTACCGGGAAGTAGTTTTGAGGGAGGGAGGGAGCAAACCAGCAGCCGTGACTCACGCTAGTCACCTAGTCGGCAGCCAGGTGCAGGTTTCAGAAGGAATGTCTGAACAGGTCATCATCGCCGGTGACTCAAATTTAGTCCGATGCGCAGCGGCAATCAAAGAAAGGGTGAAAGGCGACAAGAGAGTTGCGATAGGGACGTTCCCAGGACAAACGCTGGGGACAGTAATGAGTCAAGCGGGTGAACAACTCGCAGCTAAAGCTAACAAACGTAACCTCGTTGTAATTGCGGGAGGGTTAAATGACGTCCTGAAAAAAGAATCGTCAGGACTAGCGACGACCTTGGCGAAAGGGGTGGATGACATGCGCACCGTGTCCCCCCAGGTGCAAATTGTAGTATGCACAGTACCGGAAGTACCAGTACGCAACGTCAACCTGCAAAGAGCGGTAATCGACGCAAACAAAGAGATATGGCGAATTAGTCGAGAGAAGGGTTTCGAGGTAGTGGATTTAAACAGGGAAGTGCACAGGTGGGGTGGATTCCAAAGAGACAAGATTCATTTCGATAAGAGGCTTGGACACGAGGTGGGCTGGCGACTGGCAGGACGCGCAGTAGCTTTTTTGGGGGGCTCACGGGCCCTTCGGAGTCCGGGGTAGCTCGTAACAGGGAAAACAACCAGGAGGACGCTTTGACAGGTAGAATTGCGAAAAACCAGAAAAGAGGTAAAAGAAAAAGGAAAAAGGCGCGTGTTGCAATTAGTTACATAAACATGCAGGGTGGCAGAAAGAAGGCAAAATGGTTAGAGATTGAGGAGCAGTTAAACAAAGAACAGATAGGCGTGTATGCGGTTACAGAAACACACCTTAGAGACTTGGAAGAGCCACCACATATTAAAAATTATGTTTGGGAAGGGTGTAACAGGACCATATCGGAAAGGAAAGGTGGGGGTGTAGGAATGCTAATTCACCGCGGAGCCAAATGGGTTAGAGTGAAACAGACGTGTTCAGAGCACCTCTGGGTTCTGGGCACAGTAGGTGGAAAGGAAACGTGGCTAGGGGTAGCCTACTTGTGGACGGGGAATAACTGCAGAGAAAAGAATCAGGAGATAGTGGATTGCATGAGTGCGGATATTAAGGAATTTGGTAATGGGGCCGAAATCATCCTTCTAGGGGACATGAATGCCCACATACATGACCTTGACGGATATTCAGACACCAATGGGAAGTTATTACTAGATCTTTGCGAGCAACATAGTCTGGAGATAGTTAACACGGGGCCTAAATGTGACGGCCAGATCACATGGGAAGTCGGAAACAAGCAATCAAGTATTGATTATTGTCTCATGACTGAAGGAATTTACCACAAACTGACAGAAATGAGGATAGACGAGGAAGGCATTAACAGCTTGGGTAGTGATCATAAACGAATAACATTACAAATGGGATACGAAACTAAAAATATGAGCATGGAATCAAAGTCTGGCAGCTCGTATTTAAATGACAAACAAATAATAAATATAGCCGCAAGAGTCGAGGAAGAAGTAGGCGAAATACCAGGCAAGGACTGGGAGTATAGGGAGCTGTTACATCTAATGACGAAGGAGATAGGGAAAGAGAAGAAAACCGTTTGCTGGAAAGGAAAAAGGAAGCCAAAATGTTGGTGGAACAAGGAAATCCGGGAGGCGATCGAGAAGCGACGCGAAGCATCACGGGAGCATAGAAAGGCAATAAAGGAGAAGCGGCCGCAGGACGAAGTCAAAAAAATATGGGAAATATATTTGGAGAAAAAATCCCTTGTACAGAAATTGGTAGAGGCAAAAATTAAAGGTGAAAGTGAACGCTGGATGACAGAGATACACGAAAAAAAGGAGGCCGCGCCTAGGATTTTTTGGAGCCACATAAAGGCGCTAGGTAGGAAGTCTGTCACAACGCAACAACATATTCTAGATGAAGGAGGAAATCAATTGGAAGGGTACGAAGCGCTAGGTTACATCCAAAAGGTAACAGCCGATTCGTTTCAAAAGAGCGTCCAGGGGATCTCCCCGGTGAGTAAAAGTGTGGCGGAAAAAGCAACAGAGGAAGAGCTAGTACTAGATAATTTCAACTGGAAAAAGGCCGAAGGAAAAATTCCAAAGCGCACTGCCGCGGGTTTAGATGGGATTCCCGTTAGCCTCATTAACGAACTAGGACATAACACTAAAGAAGCATTGTTAAAAGCAGTAGAAAAAAGCTTAAAGGACGGACAAATACCGGACAGTTGGCGACAAAGTAGAATGAACTTAATCTATAAAGGCAAGGGAGAAAAGGACAAGATTCGCTCGTATAGACCACTAACCATTACATCGGTACTATACAGGTTGGCGATGCAAGCAGTAAAAATGAAAATAGAAACATGGGCCGAACATAACGATATTTTGGGAGAACTTCAGAACGGATTTCGAGTCGACAGGCGGTTAGACGATAACCTGTTTGTTCTCACTCAGTGTATAGAAATATCTAAAATAGAGAATAGGCCCTTGTACGTGGCTTTTCTAGACATCACTGGGGCATACGACAACGTTAATCAGGAAATTATGTGGGATATATTGAAAGGAATGGGCATGGGTGACGACTGTATACAGCTTTTGAGGGAGATATACCGAGAAAATACAGTTTGCATAGAGTGGGAAGGAATGCGTAGCAAAGAGAACGTTGAGGTTAGCAGGGGTCTGAGACAGGGATGTCCTTTGTCCCCACTGTTATTCATGCTGTACATGGTGAGTATGGAAAAAGCGCTAGAAGGTAGCAACATTGGTTTTAATCTGTCACACAAACAGGGCGGCATGATGATTGAGCAGAAGCTTCCAGGTTTATTTTATGCGGACGATATCGTCTTATTTGCGGACAGTCGAGATGATATACAGCAGCTGGCGAATATATGCGGAAGGGAAGGTGAAGCTCTTGGACTAGGATTCAGTGTAACGAAGTGTGGTTTGATGGTATTCAATGATCCCTGTGATCAGACGGTGTCCATACAAGGCCAAGAAATACCGAGGGTAAGTGAATACAAGTACCTTGGAGTATGGGTAAATGAGAGTGATAGATACATGGAGGTACAGGAAAAAGCCTCGGCAGCAAAAGGAAAGAGGAATGCGGCAATAATGAAGCACAGAGCGTTGTGGGGATACAATAGGTATGAGGTGCTTCGAGGTCTGTGGAAGGGTGTAATGGTTCCAGGGCTTACTTTTGGGAACTCAGTGGTGTGCATGAGGGCAGAGGTGCAATCGGGAATGGATGTAAATCAAAGGACTGTGGGACGCCTCGCGTTGGGTGCTCACGGGAAGACGACAAACGAGGCTGTAAAGGGCGATATGGGGTGGGCAGGTTTTGAGGCGAGGGAAGCGCAGAGCAAAATAAGGTTCGAAGAAAGGCTAAGAAATATGAAGGAGAGTAGATGGGCAGAGAAGGTGTTCCGTTATTTGTATAGGAAGAGCGTGGACACACAGTGGAGAAAAAGAACTAGAAGACTCACTAGTAAATATACGGCTGGTATTGTGAGCCATATGTCAACAAAGAGCGTTAAGGGAAAAGTCAGGGAGGCGGAGAGGATTTACTGGATGGCAGCTATGGAGAAAAAACCGGCTTTGAGTAACTACCGAAAGGGCAAAAATGAAATAAGGAGGGAGGCATTTTACGATAATTCAAGGGGAAGCGCTTTACTGTTTGAAGCGAGATCGGGTTGCCTTAGAACGCGTAGTTATAAAGCAAGATTCAGTAAAGAAGAAGAACAATGCACATGCTGCGGGAAAGAGAAGGAAACGGCGGAGCATGTTCTGATTGAATGTGGAGATATCCACCCAGGTGTACGTTTGGGCACGAGCCTACAGGAAGCCTTGGGTTTTAGGGACAACAATGGAAAGCTGAACACACCCGCGATTGAAATAAGTAAGAGAAGGTTAGAGTATTGGTGGCAGAAAATTAGAGAGAAAGGACAAAAATAAATATTGGAAAAATAAAATATGGACAGTGTGCCGTAAATGGCAGAGAACTTAAGCTGAAAATTTACCTTTTTTCCATTAAGATAGAATTTATCGAAGTAGAGGCATTAGGCCAACATAAAAAAAAAGGAAAAAAGGTTTTTTTTTTTTTTTTTTTTTTTGTCGAGCTTGGTGGCATACTTGTCACCACCCCGTTATAAAGGGGACGCTCATAGCATCCATCCATCCATCTACCGCCATGTCAGTGGTCTAAGCGCGCCCTTTTTGAAGTGGCAAGCGGCAGTGAGAGGTTGTGTGCGTGCCGCTACGTACGGTACCAATGTGGTGAAATTCCACTGAGTGCTTACGCGCGTGACTTCCGAAGCCCGGCGAAACTTCGCTACGAACATAAGGTTCACATTTGTGGCGGATATCGACCCGTTCGACTTCAGCAGCGATGAAGCTGTGTGGCATGTGAAGTGTTATTCCCGCATCAAGCTCACGGACATTAAGGACCCCCTTGTTGGCGGCACAAGCTTTGCAACAAGGAACGAGCTTAAAGCCTGTAAATTGATGGACGCCCACAACTATGTCACTAGCAGATGAGTCCAACAGCACCGAGTTAGAGACCTCGGAGACGGCAGGATCTAGTAACGTTGGCCGCCACGTCGTCGTCGGAAACATGACTGGTTCCTCTTGCTCAGTGTTCAGATATTTTTTTTTTTTTTCACCGCGGTGGTGTCGTTTCCCGAATTCTTTGTGTGGAAGGGCTTCACCATTTGCAAGAGCATGTGAGGTGATACAATTGTCATAGCTCGTTCGTGGTTGAGCTTAAGCCGCTTGCGATCAAAAATGCTCTTTGCTGCAGGGTCCAACGACGCGCGTCGGGCAGTTGCGCACCCAGAGATCACATACGGTCTCGTTTGTAACTGATCGACGTTAATGTGATATCACCGTTTATGTGCTCGGCTCGTCAAAGCATGGGTAAACAAGAACGCACTGTGTCGCTGACTGTTTACTAACACACCGAAATCAGTAACACGCCGCACCTACCCGAATGATACCACTCATAAGCAGCGATCGCGGTCGTAGTGCGCGCGCTCGTCTCCTGCTGCGTAAACAAAGCTTCATAGCACGTCGCGAAAACCTAAGTTTCTCACCTCAAAAACAAACATCTATGATGTTGCATAGGTTCTGAACACTTACCGGAAACGAAAATAAATGTTTAACGCACACGCGGTATAGTGTGTGGCTGAGCCATCCCACCTTTTTGATTGAAGTTATGAAGCGTGGAAGCTTGGGCAAGTTGGTAGGACATAACTGAATGCAGGAACAGCGCAACCTACAAGTAGTTACTTGGTAACTACGGAAGCGAAAAAACAAGGACAGAAAAGAGCGCTGACTTGCTGACATTGTATCGCAGTAGTTGTTCCTGCACCCTTCTACGCATGCCCAATTTTCTCAATTTTCGCCTATATGTACACCACTCCGATATTAAATCTGTTGAAAGTCAGCGCTCTTTTCTGTCCTTGTTTTTTCGCTTCCGTAGTTACGAAGTAACTACTTGTAGGTTGCGCTGTTCCTGCATTCACTTTTTGATTGGTTTACAATCATTTTAGGTATGAAAAAAAAAAAAAGCCGACATCAGACGCATTCTCGTCACCAGCCTTCTTACTCGAGTGGTTGTTGCAACCAAATGCGGCACAGTTCATCATTATGACCACAGGAATCTTGCACAGCCGCGCACCCGTGAGTGTACCATATAACACCCACGTACTAGTGTACGTTCTGCGACTGCTTGCCCGCGGCGGCAGGGAGAGAGACCACAAAGATGGATGCGCTGCCTCTTCGACACTGGCGCCATCTCGTGGGCCGAGCCCCTGTGCAACCCTCCTATAGGCTGATTTAGCAGTATCTGTACGCGGCCCTTTCTTTGGTCATCCGTGTTAACGTGCTTCGTATCTGTGTCGTAGTGCATTTGCGTAATTGACAGCCGTGTTTTAGATTAAATATTCACTTGTTTCTTTTTTTTTTTTCATGGTGTAAATCTGAATTGAAAGTGTGCGCAACATGACGCGTGTGTTAGTAGCTGGCGATTCGATGGTGAAATACGTGGACCAGTATTTCCCATCGCGCCGTGGCTTGTCTGTTAGCGTTGCCCCACACAGAGAAATAAGGATTGAGCACTTGCTCTCAATGATTGCTGACAAGCTGGCCAGTTTTGATGTTGTCATTGTACATGTTGGCATGAACAACACTGTTGACAGTGTCAACATGTGCATGGACGAATATCGCCAGCTCGCTCAGGGAATCATCGAAAGCAATCCCACGTTGCATGTAGCTTTTTCTGCCATTCTTTCTCGGGGGCAGAATCGGTACCGCGAAGGGGAACAGTTGTCTGATGTTTGTCATTTGAATGGCCACTACAGGAATGTGAATGCCGCACTCGCACAGCTTTGCCTGGAGAGGGGCTTCACTATCCTGGATAGTCTTGTGGATAGCTGGCCTGGATTCCTAAGCAGGGATATAGTCCACCCCAGCTGGCTCGGCAACAAGGTGCTGGCAGACTTTTTCCACAGGGAGGCCTGTGCCTTGTCCACCCATCTAGAGAGGAGATGCATCCAACAGTCCTACAAGGAGTCCAAGGCATCTGCAGTAGGTGGGCTCGGCAGGAGCACTTTGCCATCAACTTGGAAGTCGATTTTTCTGCACTTGGTATGCATGCAGTTCAATATTCTCCAGCAGTAGGTGGACCTTCCGCTGCACCAGCTCCTGTCTGGAAAACCAGCAGTGCTCTCATGCAGACACACGACACTGACCAACTGGCCAGTACCATTCATGGTATTGGCTTTACGCTCGTTGGTGGTGTCCGCTTTCGCTGCAAGGGAAGCAAGGCTTGGTGGACCTGGGACAGCCTGCCTTCCCCCATTTTCCATGGCACAAGTGTACCATGCAAGGGAAACACTGGGGAGAGGCCTGTTCAGCCAATGATCTCTTGTCGAGGTGCAAGCACCACTTGTGACAGGAAAATAGGGAGAGCCTCACAGGAGCATGAGAGTGCTCTTGTGCGCTCCTCTGTGGGGGAAGAGGAGGCCATTGCTTGAAAAGCAGCTGTGCCACAGGCTGTCGGCCAGTGTGGCGACAGTGAGTGGAAACTGGTGCAGTCAAAGAAGAGCCGGCGGAACGCTGCGGCACTGCACAAGCAAGAACAGAGCTCTAAACTGTGTGCAGACAGTGAAGGCAAAGTTCTTGCTGTGACAGCTGCCAAGTCCATCAGGTCCACTTCACCTATGACAGCAGTTGTGAGCCAGAAACAGATTCAGTCTGCTTCTTCCGCTGTCTGTGGTAGAAAGCCTGAAGGACGAGCCAGTGTCTCGCACAACATCATTCGTGATATTTTTAAAAAGGTGAAGCGTGTTCCTAGCAAGCAGTTGAAAGACTGCTCAGTTAGTTCCGCGACTCACTGTGAGTCTGTCACGAATGATGCTGTGAACGAGGTTTCTGTCTGCAAAAGCTATCTACCAGCACTGACTCGGGATTGCATGCGAATTGAGCGCAATCCTGGCACCGAGGCTGGTGACCCTATGGAAGCTGGGTGCACTGCAGCTGTGCAGTGCAAGTATTGTGAGGCTGCTTTGACATCCAGAAGCAGGCCTGCCAGCCCTGGTGCCCAGGTTATTTGTGTAAGCACTGGTGCCAACCCAACTGTCCTCAATAACCCAGTAAATACACTATATGGTGGGGGTAGCAAAGTTTATTTAAATGCAACATTTGATAACTTTCCTTCTTTTAAGAAAAGCTTTAATGAGTGGTGAAGGGAGGGCAGGCATGTAGTCATGATAAATAAGAGTAATAAAAGTCCATTCACATCAGAAGATAAGGACTTCGAGTATATTAGGATTAAATATAGCTGCATTCACGGTCGCACAATAAAGCCCAGGGGGATAGGAAAGCGACCAAAGCAAGCTTACAATGGTACTGGCTGTGAAATGACAGTATCGGTAAGCCTATGTGAATCGCCTACTCTGCACTACAAGATAACTAAACTAAAAGCTAAGCATAACCATCCCACAGAATATTATGATTAGTATCCTCAGAAGAGGCTCCTGAATTATGGAGAAAAAGAATTCTTTGACTTAGCTAAATGTAATATTGGCGCAAAGGATTTCAAAAACTTGGTCGAGCAGAAAACTGGTAAGAAGTTAACTACAAAGGACATTAATAATTACAAGCAACGATTTTCTATTCCTATCTGCAATGAGCAGGCTCATGGTGAAATGGTTTTAGAGAAGGTAGAGACCTTGCTAAAAAATAATCCAAACTGGTTTATTCACTATGAAATGAATCAAAATAACCTGCAATTCATACTTCTTCAAACAACGCACATGCGTGAGATTTTGGAAAAGTATCCAGAGATTCTGTTTATTGATGGAACGTATAAAGTGAATATTGAGGGTTATATTCCTTACTCTATATTAGTTCAAGATGGTCGTGGGAGACCTGTGTGTTATGCCTTCTTACGAAATGAGACAACTGAAATTATTGAGCCCATGTTCACAAAGTTTGTAGATTTCAATCCATTTGTTGTGTCTGCTTGCAAAGTAGTGATGATTGATAAAGATCTCAATGAACTGCGCATTTTAACCAGTATTCTTCCTAATTATAACATACTTTTGTGTACGTGGCATGTATTGCATTGTTTCCAGCAAAAGGTTAATGAAAAAGCTAGACAGCAACGTGATCAGTTGCCTCCTCTCTTAAAAAGCTTAGTTTATTCCCCAATGAGCAAGACTACTTCGATAAGCTTGCTGACCTCCAAGCTATGACTTGCACAGATTTCATTTCTTACTATATGCATAACTGGCACTTGTGTAAGGAAATGTGGGTACATGCATATCGGCAAGCCCTTCCTACATTTGGTAATAATACTAATAATCGCATTGAGTGCCACAATCAAATGATTAAAAATTATCTCTCTTCAAGCATGCATTCGGTTCAAGCAATAGAAGCATTGGTAGGTTACATTGATAATGATTCTTTATCTCTACAGTTCTCTAGGCTTAAATAAATGAAGCTGAACCTAAACATAAATGATTTCAATGACCTATTTCAGCTAGAATTGTCCCGTAATTGCACTTCTGAGGCTACAAGTAAAGTACTAGAGCAGTATGAGAAGTTTCAAAGTGTAAGTTATCAAGTCACTTCCACTCCTAATTCTTATGTTGTAGTTTCACCAAGATCACAGTACAGTGTTTCATTGTGCTTGACTTCTTGCACATGTGCTTTTTATAACCAGTACACTCTGCCTTGTGCACATCTTTTAGCAGTGCGTGACTTTACTAAGCAAGATCTTTTTGACAAGGCTTGCATACCAGACAGGCGGTGCAAGGATCATTTTCTGAGTGACAGCTGCACAACTACTAGTGCCACACCAGTGGTAACAAGCAGCATTCAGTCACCACCCTGTGTGAAGCTTGACACTGCACAAGAGAAGTATACTTATGCTTATAGGAGTCTTTGCGAAATGTCAAAAACCGTGGCTAACCTATTATCTAATTGTGGTGAGAAGGAGTTAATGGAAAAAATTTCATCCTGCGAGGCTTTCTTCAGAAATTTAACCACATTTCCTCGTAACCAAACTTCAGCAGCCATAAAGGCTGCACCAGCTCAGTTAGCACAAACTACTGCCACAAGTTATCTTGGGCATTCTAACAGTACAAAACTTGTGGTACCTTTGGTTAAAGCAAGAAGGGGGTGGCCAAAAAAAGTGAGAGCTGTCAAGCGTAAATTTTTCCCAAATCATGTAAAAAAGGTTGGCCTTGCAACGGTTAAAGCAGACATGCTAAATGTCTACAAACGGTATTCTCTTTCAGATGCAGATTTAAATATTCTGGTACAGGGCACCTCCATATCACATAGCGTAATCAATGTCGCACAGTATTTAATTCAGAAAAAATATCCTACTTGTGTCGGCTTTCAAGATGTCTTACTGGGCCGATGTTTACAATTCACTCAAATCAACGGCCCTTTCATTCAAATCTCGCATGTTCAGAACCCCAATCATTGCCTTACAGTAACAAATGTTGGTGCGGACAAAAACACAGTCTTCATATATGATTCAATTGATCAAGATACCCCTCCTGATGCTGTTAGGCAAATCTGTCATATTCTAAAATTACAATCGCAAACATTAACCATTCAAACAATGAAGGCACAAAACCAGTGCAACACACTTGACTGTGGCTTGTTTGCAATTGCTAACATGTATTATATAGCGTCAGGCAGAAAACCAGAAACTTTTAACCTTAACCAAGTTATGCTACACAAACATTTGCTGCAATGCATACAGAATGGTATGATCGAAGACTTTCCTCTCATAAACTCCATGGCTGCTCGCGTACAGCCAAGAAATAGTATTTACAAGTTACATTGTGTCTGCCGGCAACCACAATATAGTGGGGTAGTATTGGACATTACTTGTGCAGGTTGTTCAAGAGGATTTCACGGAGCTTGTCTTGGCTGTTTAGCAGCTAACTTGGACAAAAAGTATTCGTGTGTTCTAAATCATGTTTGCTGGTTGCCAAGGAAAAGATACATTCTCCTAATTAATAATAGCATTCCATTTTGGTGTAGACATATGGCAAAATTTCTAACCATTCTTCATGTCTCCTCCTCTAATTTTTGCTTTTCTTTAAAGGGCCACTCACCGGGTTTGGCGATTTTGAGCTGACAAGTGCAATGCGTACATCGGGAGTTTAAGGTCACGTCTGCCAAACATTGCAACTCTATGCACCGCGGAAATGGGTCAAATTTCAAGACGAACGCTTCTCCCCCTTTCTTTACAGGTCGCGCCCCCAGAAAAGGAGGGTATGATGTGCACGTATGAATCGCCCTACATACACAGCAGTGCAGTGACGTTGGTCCTCTGTGTAGACGACTGTGCTCTGACGCTGCCAACAGTGGCACGTGACATGGCGGAAATTATTTAACGTGACATGCGTAGTTAATGTAATTTGTTGCTTGAAGAGATTAATAAAACTTGGGATACATATTAAAACGCAATAGGAGAATGTGTTTGTCTTTTTCATTTTTTTCCCCGTGAATTGCAACGAGATGTCGAGCTAATGTGCTGACGTTTTGCATGCGTTCGTGTCTCCGTGGTTACTGCATCAAGCAGACGCCTGTCCTGGAAAAGAAATTAATGGTCCTGCGCATTCGAGCACTTATTATGCTCATCTTTTCAACCGCATCAAAGCCAGCGTTTCCAAACAATCTCTCAAAAACAGGCAGTAGACACAAAACAATGCTGGTCAACAAAACACCGCTCGAGGGTTGGGCTTGTTTGAGCACGTCATGTGCACATGACCTCTTGGTTGGATGCTGGAGAGGGTAGGAAAGAGATTGGCTTGTGAACGCTACACGGGGGAGTGGCAAAGGTTTTGAGCTTGCCTTCTTTCATCCTCGTTTCCTGCTGTTAAAAAAAGAAGAAACTGTTTTCTCAGCTCGTAATGAACCGATTGAAAAACTTTTTGTGGTATAATGCTCTCCATTAGATACACAACAACTTCCACAGTCTAACTAAAATTTGTTATGGGACCTGGTGAGCAACCCTTTAAGGACTGACTTCAGGGATCGAAAGAATGAAGTTAGGCATGTTGGTAATGCATAACTCATCACATAGCACAAAAATTTGACCCAGGACAAGAGAAGGAACAAACACGAGTGCTCACTTCCAAGAAAATTTATCTTGAAGAGCAAACACATATATACTCCTGGAATGTGAAAATCAGGCAAATCATTCAAGACGCCCACAACTGCCATGCGCAAATATCTTACATTTTCAAAAAAGACAATTTGTTTTGACAAAGCCCGAGACAGAGTGCTGATGCAGTTCAGCTCTAGTCTACAAATCCTCTTTGCCTCGATAATTTCTCTTGTCATTTTATTTATTGTTTTTTCTTCCAGCAATAATGATGTCGTGCAAAATCATTTTGCAGCCACACGTGCTGCAATGAACACGCTTGTAACCTCAAGAATGGTCGCAATCGTTTCTTGGCCTTGCACTGCAGCAGGTGTGGCTCCAAACCACTTTTGTGTGACGCCATTATCATTGGGAAAAAAAAACTACAAGAGAAATTGTCGTGGCAAAAAAGATTTGTAGACTAGAGCTGAACTGCATCAGTACTTTCTCTTACTCTCTCTCTAAGGATTTGTCAAAACGAATTGTCTTTCCTGAGGATGTAAGGTTTTCGTGCATGGCAGTTGTGGGCTTTTTGAATGATTTGTCTGTTTTTTGCATTTCAAGAGTATATATGTTTGCTCTTCAAGATAAATCTTGTTAGAGGTGAGCACTCGTCTTTGTTCCTTCTCTTGTTCTGGGTCAAATTTTCTTGTTATGTGATGAGTTAACTTTCTGCATGCACCACCTTATTTTTCTCCCTTGTTGTAAGCTAGCGGTGTAGCATTAACTAGGAGTACATAAAAACATTGCCAAATGTATGTTACCCTGACGAACCAAATTCCTTTGTTGAGGCAATCCTTTCTGTGGCATTCCTTCTTTATTGACTTCTCATCACGTCAAACCTCAAACCTGTCTCTTCCATAAAAGTTCTAGAACTAGTTCTTGCTTTGTTTTGTTTTTTTTTGCCAAAAATAGAAAAACTTCCCTTCGTTGAGTAAACTTTCCTGAACTAAAATATATTCATATCTAATGCACGGAATGAAAAATAAAAAAACAGAAGAAAATTCATAGGCTGATCGCTAAATGTCAACTGAATAAGTATTTCGGAAATAATACCATAAATGAAAAAAAAAAGTATCACATATTGTACATGATTTGTTTGGTTTTTTTTCAGCAACAGTAGCTTGCCCTTTAGGAGAAAGATATGAATATCAAATTTTCAAAAATAGTCATTTTTGAAAACCTGTCAATATATCAAAATGGTTTAGTTGATTCATGATTATGCAAGCAGTTCTTGCATGCCTGTGGCACTGGGATTGTTAATGTAGGCAGGCTGAGTTTGTAATGTACTAAAGCCTCAGAATTTAGGTGTTATATTACATTCAAATATTTTATGAATTCAATTATAAAATGTGCTCACAGTGAGTTTGCTACAAGTTAAGCAACCAAAGTTGGTGTATATATTGCCCACATTAACGTCACACTGCCACAAGTCTCTAGGCGGAGCCTGATCGCTACAGAGCGCATTCTCGGGTGGCGGATAGAGAAAATTCTTGCAATGAAGTGATGCTAAGCAGCTTCTATTAATAAACAAGACTGGCACTTGTGCCCGCGCACCAACAGGCAGAAAATACATATGACAACAGGAGTCTTTTCACTGCTGTGGTGGGCAAGTTGAAAGTTTCAGGTGCCATTTTTAAACTCTTTGATTTATCTGTTGTTGTTTTTTTTTTTTTTTTGGCCCTTTTCTTCATCTTGTACAGGTCCAGTACATTGTGGACTCACCCTGTTGTCAAGTCGTCAGGAAGTTGAATGATGCTGTCTTCTTCCAGCTAAATCATGCAACTACTAAGAAGGGGATCAGAATTCTATTTTGTAGCAGTTATTTTACAAATAAATGTTAGTAAAATTTTTCTTGGTTGTAGTAGTGTCATTGTGTATTCACGAACCATAACATTACATAACACAGAAATTCAAGTGCACAGCAAAAAAAGTGCTGCTATGAGCACCTGTTATCAATATCAGCTGGTCATTCTTAATTTTGGTCTTTTATTTAACGCACATCAAGTAGCCACGATTGCTTGGTTTACAGGCTGATAGAGAATTTAGCTCCCTTTCTTGCACGCCAAAGGTTGCTGGCAGTGAAACAGCATTGTCAGCATTTTGATAGATACTTTGAAAATGAACGTGAAAGCGACGGAGACACAAGACAAGGGTGAAGTAATGAGTCTTTCTCATCTCGTGTCTCCGTCGTGTTCGTGGCCGTTTTCCAAGAATGCATAGTTTCCAACTCGACCTTACTTATATATTGAGAAAACTTTATGAAAACATGTATCCCCGAAGTTAAGTATAAAACTTTCACATAGAATGCATCACTTCTAGCGTCAACAGTTGAGCTATTACAAAACTTTGATAAGTCGCAATACACATAAAAGCAAGTACGGTCAAGCTTCACTGCCTTGTGAAAGCACTGCGGTAAAGCCAGCGTGAGCAGAAGAGCATTACATGATACGAAATGAACGCATTCACAGGCCACTTGTGCATCAAACAAATATAAGCATTAGCGACTGCTCAGGTCAAATATGCATCTTGGCACGTCCGTTTCAGGCAAACAAAAGGACAAATACTAAAATATAATCAAGCTTCACTGCATCAAAAAGCATTGCGGTAAAGCCAGCGTGAACAAAAGAGCATTACATGATACGAAATGAACGCATGCACAGGCCACTTGCGCATCAAACAAATATAAGCATTTGCGACTGCTCAGGCCAAATATGTATCTTGGCACGTCCGTTTCAGGGAGACAAAAAGACAATTACCAAAAGATGATCATGCTTCACTGCATTGCAAAAGCATTGCGGTAAAGCCTATAAGTAAATGATGTGCAGCAATCAAAGGATATATGCCTTATTCATCGTACCCACCTGTTGGTGTATTAAAGCTGCTCACATTTGGCAGGCTATTATGTGAGTGAGAGGCAATACCTGATGTGATAACAGCTGTTACATTTCTTTAATTGCTCACTTTGGGAACTGTAGCTGGTTGATCGCAAGTTTAATTTGCATGAGTCCTTGAGTAACTTAGCCACGTGCCATCTTTGCACACATGATGTCTTAGCTGTCACAGAGTTATATAGATAGATTGACGTGGCGTGGCTTTGATTACGCGCGCAGTGCTGTTTAGGTTAACTGCTGCAGATGGGGAATAAATATTTAAAATCTCGTGGTACGCGATGCATTTGGTCAGGCATGCAGGGCTTATTCCTAATGTACGGCTCCTGCTTACGAGCTGCGCAGTCTGTGATCTGCGCCGATAGACAAACTGATGGTGGAAGAAAAATTGCTCTCTCCCACTAAAGGGAACCATGCATACGTGTGAAGCAGCGGGCGCTAACGCTTACATAGGCGGCGCCGTTGACGCTGGCTCTCATCGCGGCGTTGCGCAGGAGATCAACCTGGGGACGAGGCGCTAAGCACGGAGTGATGGACCGGTGTTTCTTACTGTAACATGCCAATCACTGCTAATGGGTGAGAGACACAAGACTCTTATTAAATGCAGAGACTTTCAGTACACTTTTAACCAAGTATAACGCGCACTCTGCTCATTTTCATTGTTCAACAACGCACAAGAGAAATCTAACACCAGCACTACCTTGGAGGTCAATATCCAGCGCCTAATACGGGGTGGCCAGTGAACGGTTGTGCAGTGCTAGCAGTCATTTTTTTTTTTTTTTTTATCAAGGAACTCGCTATCAGATGCTGCTTGCGTCGGTGGTGCGAGTCGAGAGAAGGGGGAGTGTAGAAGAAAAGAGAGACGGGGAGGGGACGCGCATGCGCAGCAAGAGTGGTCACGCCGCACACAGCATTGAACTCGACCATAACATGCTTGGCATCTAAAATGGCCCCAGTGTACGAGAGAAAATTGCTGGATCCGCAGTCGAAGATTTTCCGCCAAAGAAATGTAGACTGCAGACTCTAGATCACATTACCGGCTGCAATTCGGTTCAGCACATTAAAAATATCAGTTAATTTACATGGAGCATACTACGAACTATAGCTACATGTACTTTATAAATGTGCCCGCAAAATCACCTGTAAATTTACACGGTGGACACTAATCCAGAGTTCTCGCCTGTTTCTGAAGCATTGTTACCGCAGAACACTGAAAAACATTGCTGCAGGTGCATATATATATATATATATATATATATACATACATATATATATATATATATATATATATATATTCACACAGCAATTCATACAGGTCATTCTAACAACCTGACACATACTCATGGCCCCACTCATGGGTTGGCTGCTGTGAGGAGCATAAACAGTAGCTTTCGTTGACACTTGCAGTGCATCATGTTATTGTAACATAAACAACAGCATCATAAGGCTAAACTATATTTTAGTTTTATGACATTCTTTGGCTCTCAAGGAGCAGGTTGCTCTTCTTGAAAAGAAAAAGAAAAGGCAGATCCCACGCACAGTATACAGGAATCGATGCATAATGCAAAGCAGCCAGGAAGGAGGAAACCATGCTGTACAATTAAGACGTGGATATTATGATTTGCATGTTAAGAAATGTCATTTATGGTCATCATACAGTGGTATTAAATGCAAATTTCGCTGTATATTAAGCTAGCGAAATTGCCGCAAGCACACCAAGAGCCCGGCATGTAAATCACGTGGTGCATGATTGTATGCCATAATTTACATGTTACCAACTGCTCCTTATGTTCATCATGCAGTCACGTCCATAGTTTGAAGAACTCACCCACGAGTCGACTCAATCAAACTCAGATCAAGCCGTGAGCCTCAGTCTGAATGAGCTGCATAAGTTTTGCTGACCTATGGTCACGTCATATTAATTTTGGTATAAACCAGGCTATAGCAAAATAACCGCAAGCCCACCATGAGCGTGACATGCATGTGAGCCCATTCGTGACATGCATATCATGGTTTTCCCATTACCACACCCTTAATTTATGTTATTTGTACAAAAATATCTCGTCATATCATATTTGGCATATATCTATATAATGAAATGGCTGTGAGTGTACCAATCAATGTATAACGGTATGTATACCAATTTTGGGGTGTACATCCCTTTAATGATATGCTAAGGAGTGCGCAAGGTCGTAGGTGGCTAGATAGATAGATAGATAAGTGTATATATATATATATATATATATATATATATATATATATATATATATATATATATATATATATATATATATATATATATATATATATATATATATATATATATATAGAGAGAGAGAGAGAGAGAGAGAGATTGTATGATTGATTGATTCAAAGCACAGATGTTCACTAAGAAATGCATTGCATTTGAATTTAAACAATTGTAAAAGGTCAGCTTTTATTAGTATATTGCATGAATGGCACCAGTGCTCTATCTGGCTTATGAAATGCATATTATTGAATTTATTGTTATATAAATATACAAAACACACCTATTTCATTTGCAGAACCCTCTGAAAAAAGTGGCATGTTATGATCATAAATCCGTAATGGCTGGATGGCTCATTGAGATGTTGTCACTCTCTGACCACATTGCTTGTATTGCCTCCGTTGGCAATAAAACGCCAATGATAACCCCATTTCATTCATAGACAGTGCCAAGTTTACTGCCTACATCCCAGATCAGTGGGCTTGGGCTGAAGGCTGCTGTTGCGAACGTGTGTTGCCACTTGCATTACATTGTCAAAAAGTTTACAGTGTTACAAAATTGAAAAGAAATAAAATATTTCTCGCACTCAAAAAACAATACTTCCCTGTAACTCCACATATCTTTAGCTAATATATATAACTTTATGAATACTTTTAGTTCACTAAGTGACCAGCAAAGTTGGTTTTCAATGAACACTGAGCTTTTTTCTAAAAAAAGAAAAAGTGAAATTGGAATTTATTTTTCAGGCGACATATCTTGAGCAGCTTAATCGTTTTTACTTTATAGCATGTTGAACAGGCTGCTATGACATATTATTTGTGCCGTTTTATTTTGATATGCTTCCACAGTGAATATCGAATTTCACAAATTTATTCCATTTGGCTCGTGCCAAAATCCCTTAATGAGTTTATATACATAATAAAGTAATTTATTTATAGTTACATTATCTCATTAGCTTGCCATAAACACCATTTTATCGAGTGCATCCTATAGACATCCTTTGAATGAAAATTGTTGTTTGATACTCTCTAGCCGAGTCGGGGAAAAGCTATAAACTAGAACGAACAGGCAGGAAAATTTTTGTCTACAGAAATAAATATGCAAGCAGAGCAAGTTTTACACAAAAAAAAATGTGGTGATTTCTAAGCCACATTTTGCAAAAAGCTGTTGGAGAGTGAGAATCATTTTAGTGGAGAGTTGGAGATGTTTGTCTGGCTTTTGGCCTGACATGTTACTCCAGATA
This sequence comes from Rhipicephalus microplus, assembly GCF_043290135.1. Lineage (NCBI taxonomy): Eukaryota > Metazoa > Arthropoda > Arachnida > Ixodida > Ixodidae > Rhipicephalus > Rhipicephalus microplus. The sequence continues at coordinate 78,376,504 of NC_134700.1, read as the reverse complement.
CTGGGTGATAACTATGATATATGCAGTGATAAATACATAACACATGCACTCACACACGTGCGCTACACTATTTACGATGTTTCATTCAGATTTGGGGCCCAAAAGAATGTCAATAGCACTTTTGTGGCATGTAACGCACTGGAGCTACTTTGCCATGGGCCTAAAATATCTGGTGCGTCTCCTTAAAAAGTATAAGTGATTGCTGTCTATATCTAACAAATTCTGGCATTTTGGATTATATTTATCATACCTTTATCTCGTGTTTGTTTGATACTATTGAGATTTTGCTGTAATTTTAAACAATCAAAAAATATTCCCCTAGAGTTATTCAAACAAAAGACCAAATTGAATGGTACTGCACAATATTACTTGCACTTTTCAAATACTTTCACACCATTAATTCTGACACGTCAACTCTACCATGCTGTGTCCAAACTTTTATTGCATGACTTCATCAGTGTACTGTTATCATTTACTTTAGAGTTTTGCCTCTAAATTTAAGTTTACAGACTTTAACAAAGTAGTACGACCTTTTCGAGACAGTGTATTGGAAGGCTCCAGACAATTTGAACCCCATTGGGTTCTTTATTGTGCCCTAGTATTCCACCTGACGTGGTTCTCTAGGATTTCACTTCTACAGAAATGCAACCGTGGTGCCTGGATTAATCAAAGCTGCATCTATTGGGCGAGTAGGCGAGTACTGTATGAGCCACTGAAGCGGCACCACCTCTGAAAATATAAGTGCATACATGTGCACCAGCCTATACATGCAAGCGCTTCTCTTGAATAAAAAATGATTTTTTTGTGGCTAAAGTATTTTCTAGCTATTTTTTTTCTTCAGGCTTAGAAATGGCATAAAAAAGACATTCACAAACTTTATTGATAATGACTAACCAGCCTAAAAATTGATAAAGCGGTTTCATTTAAAAGGGAAGGAGACTTTGGTACATTAGAATTGTCATTTACTGATTTTATTGCAAGAAACACCTCAAGGCCCTTACTTGTAGGGATATATTACATAAGGAGGAGGGAAAAACAGATAAGCTGTAGCATCAATATTTATTTATTTATTAGAATACCCTCAGGGCCCGTAGGGCATTACAGAGGGGGTGGGTACAACATATATAACACACAAGAAAAAAGAAAAAATAAAGAAACAAGTATCAGATGCGCAAATCAGGAAGGCAACATAAGTCAACTAAAAATGTATAAGAATTCAAGCACATACAAGACAAAGATAGATAATGGAAACTGCGTATAGTTACAAGCATTGCTGAGAAATTGCAGTCTTGAATAACAAAGGGTCTGTTATTGATACAACGGAAGAGGGAAGGTGGTTCCAATCGGCGGCTGTTTTCGGTAAGAAGGCTGCTGAAAAGAATTTGGTGCGGCAAAACGGAATGGCAACCTTATGCTGATGATCAATGCGCGATGAGTGGTATGACGGTTGTGAAATGAGGTCTCGCTTCATTGATGGATTGTGAAAAAATATCTTATGAAAAAAATGCAGTCGCGCCAGTTTCCTCCGGACAGTTAAATTGGGTAGGTCAAGGTTAGATTTCATTTCTGATATGCTAGCAGTACGGGAATAATTAGAACAAATGAACCGAACTGAGCGGTTCTGAACAGATTCTAACGCGTTAATTAAATTTTGCTGCACGGGATCCCATATAGCGGACGCGTACTCAAGCTTTGGGCGAATTAGTGATCGGTATAATAGAATTTTGAGGGACAGCGGAGCGCGAGAAAAGTTGCGGCGTAAGTATCCTAGCGTTCGGTTAGCGTTATTACAGATGTAGGTAACATGCGTGTGCCAAGATAGATTGTTGGTAATGTAAACGCCGAGGTACTTATATGAAGAGACATGCTGGAGGGGAACGGCGTTAATTTTGTAGGTACAGGGGGGAGAAATAGATCGCCGGGTTATTGACATGCATTTAGATTTGTTAGAGTTGAGAGTCATAAGCCATTTATTGCACCAGGTTGAGACAGTGTCAAGGTCTGACTGTAGAAATTGGTTATCATATTCATTGTTTATTTCGCGGTAAATTACACAATCATCTGCAAATAACCTTATAGCGGAGTTAATGCTGTCTGGGAGATCATTAATATATATAAGAAAGAGTAAAGGGCCTAATAAAAAGCAGAAGAACAATACTCATCAAACAAACACCTAAAAAAGTGTGACATAACAAACAAAATATACAAAAAATGCAATTCTGAAAATAGAAAAGTTCTAGTGAGACAGCCTACAAATGGGTAATATTTTTAATAAGTTTATTAAATACAAGTGTATTCATTTCAGTTGCAATATAAGGAGGCAGCCAGTTCAACTCGATAATGGTTTTAGAGATGAATGATTTAGCAAAGTTGGAAGTACAGCAAGCTATGTGTTCAATTTTGAAAGGACGATGGTGATGTGGAAATATGATTGAAAAAAAAATGAAGTAATGAGTGGCAGTATATTTTATAAAAAAGAGGTAAACAAACTGATGTACAATGATGGTAAAGGTTATCAAGACCAGCACAAGCCTTTAGGACTGATACACCAATGAAATGATAGTAACCAGAAAAAAAAAATAAAATCTGTTGCATTTTTCTGGAGAGATCAATGTTACCTATGATGTAGGCCTAATCCAGGTGCCACATCTATGAAGTATACTCTATATTTTAGGATGAATTAAAGTAAAGTGGGTGAGTTTATGCACCTGTGCAGGAGCATGTTGTAGATTACAGTTTGAGAGGCAGAGAGGTAGTAGCAACTACAAAGCAAAATAGGTATGACGGTTCCATGTCAGGTCAAACATATAATGAACATTTAAATAGTTGTCAGTGGAAGCTGAATCAACATTTATGTCATTAGGAGTAAGTGAAGTTCAGAAAGCAGCATGAAACTTTTGTAAACGTGACAAGTTTAGCCTTACACTTATTTAGAAATGTAGCCATGATGAGCACCAAGTTGTAATTGAACAGAGGTTGCTTTATAATAACTGATAGCCAGAGTTACTTTTCATGGCTCAGTACACTACAAATGTGGTCATCAGTGAAAAAGTATAGTTTGAGAAAAAATACATTTAGGCAAATCATTAACAAATATTAGAAAAGAACAGGGGACCAAGGAAACTTCCCTGCGGAGTGCCGGATGTTACTTGAGCCGTCGAAGAGTTAGAGCCATTAACAGAGGTGAATTGACTGCGATATCAGAGGAAACCTTGTATACTAAAATGTGTGTGTGAATGTTCAGTTGTGTTAACTACAGAGTCTATGGCCCGTATTCACAAACCAACCTTGGCCTTTCCTCGAGTTCTCCTCAAGCTTCTGTACCCTCTACTTGTGTTATAAAGGCACAAAAATGGTAAGGAGATAAAAAACTACAACAAGACTGGTTCACGAACACTGGCCAACTTTGTACATCAAGCGCAATAAAGGCTTACAACCGATAACGAAAACTTGAGGTAACACCGAGGATAGTTAGTGAATACAGGCCTATGATCGGAGACCCAATCAGTGCATCAAAAAAACTGGGAAACAAGGTTTCAACTTGAAAGTCAGTGTCTATTAATAAGCCATGAGTAAATTATGTCAGCTGATGATCACAAGAAAATTCCTTACAGAAACTGTGCTATTTAAACATGATGTTTTCTTTGAAATAATTATTTATTTGAGTTTGAATGATGCCTTCGAGGAGCTTGGAAAAGGTGTAAGTGAAAGGAATGGGTCTGTATTTTAGAGAATCAGGGCAGGTGCCTGATTAGAACATTGTATAACTTGGCTTCACACCAGTCATGAGGAATGCAGCAAAATGATAATGATCAATGAAAAAAGTGCAGTAAAGGCTTCAAAAATACTCCCAAATATATTTTTAAGATATCGTGGCTAAAAACAAGGAGATCTATACTTGCAGCATTTTTATTGTTTGTAAATAAAGAAAAAATACCATCTTTACTCATGACTACAAATTTATTGCGTAGAATAGAGAAATCATGAAATGAACTAAATATTCGAAAAGGAGTAACCATTTCAAGAGTGAAAACAGGTGAGAACGCTTTTATAATAAGATAGGCAGAATAGACGCCATTCAGCTAGTCAATGTTCAGATGCATCAGGACATAAATGTGACTTATATTACATTCCGAAACCTCCAGGGTTTATTACACAGCATAGTGGACATGCAGGGGCGTCTGCGTAAGCAGGCGTTTGGTGTGTAGCGACACCACGGACACGAGCTAAGGGGGGGGGGGGGGGGGGGTTCACACCAGAGATAGATTGGCCACCCTGGTGCAGTATCTGGCCACTACCTCCCACATGCATACGTCAAATAAGTTACGGCCCTCAGTCCCCAGCAGCTGCGAAGCAACTGACCACGGCGGCGGTCAGATCTGCAACGCAGCAGAGGGTGCTAAGAATCTCTGGATCCAGACAGGCCGCCATTGGAACCTGAACTTGGCAACGTTTAACACTAGAACCTTATCTAGTGAGGGAAGCCTAGCTGTACTACTCGAGGAGCTAGAGGGTGTTAAATGGGATATAATAGGACTCAGTGAGGTTAGGAGGACAGATGAGGCCTATACGGTGCTACAGCTAGAATGGGCACATCCTTTGCTATCGGTGCTTGGCAGACAGAAGAGAACTGGGAGTGGGGTTTCTAATTCACAGAAACATAGCTGGCAACATATAGGAATACTATAGCATTAATGAAAGGGTGGTAGGTATCGTAATTAAACTCGATAAGAGATACAAGATGAAGGTGATACAACCTTACGCACCTACATCCAGCCACGATGACGCATCAGTTGAAAGCTTCTATGAAGATGGACGTGGAATCAGCAATGAGTAAGGTAAAAACACACTATACTATACTGATGGCAGACTTCATTGCAAAGATAGGGAAAAGGCAGGCTGGAGACCAGGCAGTAGGAGATTATGGCATCGGTACTAGAAATGCCACAGGAGAGCTACTAGTAGAATTTGCAGAACGCAATACTTTACGGATTTTGAATACCTTCTACCGAAAACGAGGAAACCGTAAGTGGACATGAAGGAGCCCTAATGGGGAAAGTAAGAACGGAATAGACTTTATAATGAGTGCACACCCAGGCATCGTGCAGGATGTGGAAGTGGTTGGCAAGGTATGATGCAGTGACCATAGAATGGTACGGTCTCGAATTCACCTAGACTTGAAGAAGGAATGACAGAAACTGATACGCAAGAAGCCAATCCGTTTGCTAGCACTGTGAGGGAAAGTAGAGGAATTGAGAGTCTCCCTTCAGAACAGGTGCTTGGCTCTTATCGAGGAAACCAGCCTTAGCGTTGACACAATGAATAATAACCTGAAGAGTATCATTATGGAGTGTGAAGTGTTAGTTGGAGGTACGGTACTTAGACAGGACACTGCCAAGCTGTCCCAGGAGACGAATAACCTCATTAAAGAGCGACAAAGCATGAAAGTCTCAAGTACAACAGACAAAATAGAACTGGCAGAACTTTCGAAGTTGATTAATAGGTGTAAGGTATTCGATGTAAGAAGGTATAACATGGAGGGAATTGAACATGCTCTGAAAAATGGAGGAAGCGTCAAAACAGTGAAGAGGAAACTTGGAATAGGGAAAAATTGGATATATGCAATAAGGGACAAGGAAGGCAAAATAACTACCAATATGGATAGGATAGTTAAAATAACGGAGGAGTTTTACAGAGATCTGTACAGTAGCCAGGACAACCACGACCTTAATACTATAAGAACTTGCAGTAACCCAGATGACACCCCACCAGTAATGATAGAAGGAGTCAGAAAAGCTTTGGAGAGCATGCAAAGAGGCAAAGCTGCTGGTGAGGATCAGGTAACGTCAGATCTGCTGGAAGATGGAGAACAAATTGTGTTAGAAAAACTAGCCACCCTGTTTACGAGGTGTCTCCTGATGGGAAGAGTATTGGAGTCTTGGAAGAATGCTAACATCATCTTAATACATAAGAAAGGAGATGACAAGGACTAAAAGAATTACAGGCCGACCAGGTTGCTCTCCGTAGTATACAAGTTATTTACAAAGGTACTTGCTAACAGAGTTACTAAAACATTAGAATTCGATCAACCAAAGGAACAAGCAGGATTTCGAACAGGCTACTCAACAATCCACCACATTCATACTATCAATCAAATAATATAGAAATGCTCAGAATATAACCAACCACTATTCATACCCTTTATAGATTACGAGAAGGCGTTTTATTCAGTAGAAATATCAACAGTCATGCAGACACTGCGAAATCAGGGCGTCGATGAAGCATATACAAACATCCTGGAATACATCTACAGGGGATCAACTGCTGCCATAATGCTTCATGAAGAAAGCAACAGAATACCAATCAAGAAGGGTGTAAGGCATGGAGATACAATCTCCCCAATGCTATTTACCGCAAGCTTACAGGAGGTTTTCCGAGGCCTAGAATGGGAACAGTTTGGGATAAGAGTTAATAGAGAATACCTTAGTAACCTGCGCTTCGCCGATGACATTTCATTGCTGAGTAACTCAGGGGACTGATTCCAACTCATGATTAAAGAATTAGACAAGGAGAGCAGAAAGGTGGGTCTTGGAATTAATCTGCAGAAAACGAAAGTAATGTACAACAACCTCGGAAGAGAGCAGTGCTTCGAGATAGGTAATAGTGCACTTCAAGTTGTTTATTTATTTTTATTTCATAATACCCCTAAAAGCCCCCGAAGGGGTAATACATAGGGGAATGGACACATGAAACAAATCTTTGTACGCTTATACAATCTAAAAACAAGATTATACAAAATAATGAAAGCGAGCTAAATACAAAAAGCAACAACAACCAAAATCAGATACTATGAAAAAAAGAAAAATAAGTAGAAATAGAATATTGAATACTGGAAACATAATTTAAGGGCACTAACAAATACAGTATACAACGAAAAAAAAACTAAAATGATGGCATGATCTTAAGATGCAAAACTTCGCAATCAACACGTAAATAATACAAATCAAGCATGTACAATTGTCATGAAAAACATTAACACATGATAACAAGAAAATTAAACACTGATGTACATATGAAGAAGCTTAATGAGAGTACGCGCGGTGGATATCTAGTGGCAGCAGCAAGCACAGGACCGAGTTAACTGGCGGAACATGGGAGAGGCCTTTGTCCTGCAGTGGACGTAGTCAGGCTGATGATGATGATAATAGTGGACAGCACCTCGACTGACGGCTTGAGGCTTTGAGTATTTTTCTGTAATCCATATCACTTGCTGTTGAATTCCCAAGGATTATTAGGGTACAGTGTAGACCTACACAGACATTTTTGTTTCTTCTTTTTATTGGCTCTTTGAGGCAAAAATGCACATTTACTACACCGTGCTTTTGTAACAGGTATGTGTCGTATCATGAGCTCGGGTAGTTTTGAGCGGCGTCTAATTTTTTGTTGAATAAAATGGGGAGAACATACAGCTAAAAGGCTCTCATAAAAAGAAGTTTCAAGGTTTATCTCATCAAAATCATAACCAACAATTTGTATAGGCCTCGTAATAAACTGAGTTAGGCGAAAGTCTGAACAAGCTTTTATAGTAAGGCATGTGCTACCTTATCACTAGCCGAGATAGATAAAGTGACAAAACTGATACTCGGAAGTTTAAAATCGCCGAATGTTTATAACTAACACTAAATTTGGCGTAGGTGAGGAGGCGACAAAATTTGTCAGTAGACCATCATATAAGGTCAGGAGGATTTTGCCCCGTCCTTTAGACCCACATGTTTTTGTCCTGCCACTGTTGAGCTTCAGTTATGGACTGAGTAGCCAAGAAGGGCATCTCTTAATCTGTCTATGTTATGAGAGATTAAGGTGCATGTGTCGTATCAGTTTAAGTCATCGTGCACAATGAATGCATGGATCCGATGCAAGCAAATCAACGCAATACAGGCATCACACATGAAGCAAGCACTTCAGTTCCTTAGTCAGACATATGATCGCAGCACTTCCAACCATGCCCTGGTCACCTCAATAGCGAGACGTGAAGACTTTGTAGATCATGTGAGTTTTTCGACAAAATTGTAGTGCTTTTGTAATCTAGCTGCTATAGGCAACATTGAAAGAGGCTCTCGTGCAGTGCCAGGATTGCCAGCCTAATGCTGACTGTACTAACATTGCCGTCACAGGTGAAATTAATGAATTAGTGTGGTTTTAATGTTGGGTGTTGCATTGATTAAATTTATGGCAACCTGTACAGTATGGCTAGTAATTCAAGTAGTAATGGATTAGTCATTTTTATCTCACTTGTGAAGAAAGGTTGGATGAAAATAGCTTGTATACCTTTCTCTTATGTTGATGATAATAACCTTTCTACTTGGAAAAGGTTTCTACATGCATACGAAGCTACAATAGTCAGCCCTGTCCATAGCCGTACAAGGTTTGCAAGTCCTACCTGCGAACCAATCGCTGCACTATAATGCGCTAAAAAAAGAAAAGAAAACCGAAGAGCACCTGCAAGTGCTTTATATGGCAGTCTACTTGCGAACATATTCAACTAATACTTAGTGGAAGTGCAGCAGCACATCGTAGCCGCATGAATTAAGATGTGTGACCCTGGGCATGAGGGAGGTCAAGCTGGTTTGCTTGGTGGTCCAGACACGACTACCTGGTCTAGAGGCACAAGCAACAACATGGCCAACATTCCAGATTTGTTTAAAAGAAATAAGCGAACCATCTCTTCCTCAGAGTGTAAGCATGTAAACATTTTAATTACCAGTGCAAGGGTATAGTTAGCACAGAAGCTTAACGTGGCATGCATAGCACGTACATAAATGACTTTTTTGTTAACTTTTTCATATAAGGCGATTAATAATGTGCTGCATGAAAACTGAAAATTGCATACGCAAGTTGGAACGCATTCTTGATTTTAGTAGCGCACTGAAAGATCCTCGTCCCTCAGAGCACTGCTAAAATCAATAACAATAATGTGCTGTCTGCGACACAAGTTAACAAGTTTCTCCTAAGCACATATTGGACTGATCTTTCTGAATGCCGCCTCCTTTGATTTCGAAGTTTGATTATCCTCGCAGAATTGGACATTTATACGCTTGTTCAACAATCGATGCACTTTCTTGCCGAGACGTACAAGGACACACAAAACTCCAGACCCGTAAGCGAAAACGATGCAGCTGACTGCATCGTTTCCTCCTCAGCTGCATCGTTTCCTCCGCCACTGGGTAAGCAATGCTGTTCGCGCTATTTATCGAGGCTCTGATGACAAAAACGCGCCGCAGTAGACGTGGTACCAGAACAGCGTCATTGGACGCATAGATTTTGCGAACGAAAGGCAAGGATGCCCATTAATTAGACACCAGACCACCGATTTCCTCTCGGTCTACCAAAGAAACACTCTGTCGACAGGCAAGTATGCACATTAATTTGGCACCAGACTACCGATTTCCTCTCGGTCTATCAAAGAAACACTCTGTTGACGTTGCGATGCAGATTTATCACACGGTGTTCGGCGAATGCTGTTGACATGGCACATTGCCACAGAACACCTTACATTGCGATGTAGAACGTACACATGTACTGTACAATAATTTGATTAGTCGTAGGATCAAAATACGCTCCAAACCGAAGACCCGCTGCACCCTCGAGCACAGAACAATCAACTTATTTTACTTTTAATGATACTTATAAACCAACAAATAATTTATTCGGTTGTTAAACTGAGCAATATATACTAATATTACAAAAACACTATACAAAACAAACATTTTTACACAATGCGTTAATAATTAATTTATGCACACTAAAAAACACGTTACACACTTGTTTATTGACACTTTTGTAAGTTTATTGCATTATAAAATAATAATTTGCACATTTGAATAGCTTTACGTTAACTTTTTAAAAGTGACGTAACTTTTGTGCGGCGCTGTGTGGGGAAGGCTGCTGCGCCGAGCGGCGCAGAAGACGCTGCGACCTTACATTTTAGCACAGTTCCATGCACGGAGGCCGTGGTTTCATGGGTGGATGAATGAATTATGGATAGATGTGTCTCTACCCTTTAAATTGGGCGGCGGCTGGCGCCATCTAGTCGTAATATTTAGTAAACTAACCACTAGATTTATCCTTTTTTTCCCCTTTAAATAGTAAAGTTGAGGACTCGTACTTTACAGTGAAGGTCTTAATTTTGACTCGTGCCTTTACTATAGCCACCAATCAGACAACCTCCTTCTAGATATTTCTACCCGCTTAAAGGCTATTTTGACCTCCCTGTCCCTAAACCCCAGCGCTTTGAAAAACGGAGGAAGGAAAGGTAGGAGAGGGCATGCCTAACCGGCGCAGGGCGTAAAAAAATGTGGCAGAAATTACGTCACAGCGGCCATTATAATGGGCATACTGGTGGCGTTTTGTTATTATTGATGTAGTGCGGTGCGGCACCGTTCCGGCAGTGTGTGCCGCTGGACCGCTTCTTTCTTTTCGCTCGTGATCTCGGGCCTGCGGCACAGAACACCTACCAGTTTAGAGAACGGAAACTGTACGTTTGGACTGTTGTATCAAAATAACATGCAAATACGTAGCGGCGGCGTACTGAACTGCAATACCGCGAGGCGAGATGGTGTGGGCTTAAAGTTTCCCATAAAAGTACAGACTGACAAAGGGTGAAGCAGGAGTGCGAGGATCATTTATGGCTAAAGGGGAAAGTGGCAGGGCAAATGACACTCCTTGGTTTCGTGAACTTGTGGAGAGGAGCAAAGGCCAGAGAGGAAAACCAGGCAATGGTAGAGTGTATATCAAAGGACATTCAGGAGTTAGGAGGAGAGTGCGAGATAATTATACTAGGAGATATGAATGCACACTTAGAAGATATAGATTGGTATACCGACCCGACAGGCAAAATGATCATGGATATGTGTGAAGGGCTTGATTTGATCATTTGCAACAGTACCGAGAAGTGTGAAGGGCAAATAACATGGAGGTAGGAAGGCTGCGCGCAGTCGACGATAGATTACGCACTGATGTCACATAGGATGTATGATAAGCTCAGGGGAATGCATATAGATGAAGGTGGCTCCAGAAGTCTGGGTAGTGATCACAAACGTATCAAGCTAAGTTTTGGAAGAGCAGTGAAAGTGGGAAGGAGACAAGATGAGCAACTACAAGAAAATTTTTATTCAGAAAGGCAAATTGAAATAGCCACTAAACAAACTGAGAAAGTAATCACTGAAAATAATAAAACACTGTGGACATACACAAATATAATTAGACTGTTTGAGCTAGAGCTTGCTAAGGCATGTGTCACCCCGGAAAAGAAGACACCAACCCAAAAGTTGGTGGGATGAGGAAGTTAAGAGAGCGATAGCAAAACGTCAGGCAGCCTCTAGGGAACACAGACATGCTAAGCAGCGGGGTGAACCGACAGATGATGCTGAAAGAAAATCGGAGATCTTTCTAAGCTCTGGAAGGGAAGCGTCCCTTTTGATCAATAAAAAGATTAAAAGAACGGGAGCTCAGTGGCTGGCAGAAGTACATAAAAAAGATAGAAAGGCAGCTGCAAATTTTTGGAACCATCTACCCAGTCAAAAATATTCAATGGGTCCAACTGGAAAATTTCCATTTAAAATCAATGGGTGTTGGACCAGTAGGATTTTCGCCACCCATTGAACATTATCCCGTTCGAATCAATGGGTAAACCCTTATATTCCAAAGGGGGATCCAAGTGGCTCACCACTTCAATGCAACTGGTTCAACAGGGGACCCCATTGGCTACCAGTTAAGTGTGGCTGGTGCTGAGCAATTGCCAGTTAGTTGCAATGGTGCGCACCATTTGAAATTGGTTGGTGACAAACTGGTAGCCCCTTTGGCCTCACATGGCCAGCCCATGAAAACGAAATGGTACGCTGGTGGTTGTCCAATTGGTGTGAATTGGCTAACCCGTTGAATCTAACTGGTGGTCAATTAAATATCCCGTTGATTTCAAATGGTCAACCCATTAAGACTAAATGGTACGCAGGTGGTTGTCCACCTGGTGTGAATTGGCTGACCTGTTGAAGCTAACTGGTGGTCAATTGGAAACCCCATTGACCTCAAATGGTCAACCCATTAATACTAAATGGTATGCAGGTGGTTGTCCACCTGGTGTGAATTGGCTGACCTGTTGAAGCTAACTGGTGGTCAATAGGAAACCCCATTGACCTAAAATGGTCAACCCATTTATACTAAATGGTATACTGGTGGTTGTCCACTTGGTGTGAATAGGCTGACCTGTTGAAGCCAACTGGTGGTGAATAGAAAACCCGTTGACCTGAAATGGTCAACCCATTGAAAATTAATGGTAGGCACGTGGTTGCCCGGCAGGTCTCAGTAGACTAACCCGTTGAAGCTAACTGGTAATCCTGTGGTTCCAGATGTTTGGCCCACTGATCGTAACTGGCATTCCAAACAGCCCCCAATTCATTCTAGTTGGTAAGCAAATTCAATGTGGCTGGTAACCACATGACTTCCCACATTGTTGCAAATGGTCAGCACTTTGATGGTAATTGAGACTCCAATGATTCCATATGTTTCAATAAAAGGTTGAGTTGGGCTAGTTGATACATACTTGGATACATGCAGCGCGAACTTAGACAAAGAACACAGACAAGCGCTCGTCTGCGTTGTGACTCTCTGGTCTTCGACCAAGCTGCACTGCATGTATCCAGATGATTGGCCCAGTGACAAAAGCTGGTGTTTAGCCAGTCACCATTCTACCTGGTAAGCCAATTTAATATGGCTGGCCATTAGTTTCTGGTAAGCACTTGGTTGACGCTAAATTGCTAACTGCATTTCAGCCAGCCAGTGGTTGGTATACAGAGAGAGCCAACTGAAGCTAAGTAGTAGTGTAGTAATTGCAGTCTCTTGGCTGACCTATAAACATGATTATCACATTTCTGCGGATGCAAGTAGAAAATGACAATCCTGTAGAAGGCTGGCTGTCATCACACTGCACTTCATTAATTGCAATTTCACAACACAGTGGAAACAGCACAGGCTGGATTACCTAGTGTGAATGTGACATTAATGCACACTCAAATGCATGCACATACAAGATAAAAACAATGGTAGAGAAAAAAAAAATATGAAAGAATGAAAATTTATTCACACATTCCATAATATTTACACTATTTAGAAAATGCACCAATGGTCCTCCTCTGTTAAACTTCCGCAACGCCCTGGTTGTCCTTCGCCCTGCAAATGTTTTGCAGAATTTATACATTTAGTCAGCCACACAATGGCTTACATTCTTCCAAGTCTAGATGTGATTTAACATAAAAACATTAACATAAAAATAGCTATGCATGTTGAAGGGGTACAACAGCTGTGCCAATTACGCGAATTTGATACAATTCCCCGCTTTTGCGCCGAGCTGCCAAAACCATATTGCGCCACGCTGCGCCAAAATGCCAGACGAGCCTCCAAATTTTCTCAGTCTCTTTCTGTACATGCATGTTGCAAGCAGATGAATATGGCCAAGTTTCTCTTAAAAAAAGGGGGGGGGGGGAGTCCTTTGACACAAAGAACACACTTATCTTACCGCTTGGCAAGCTTCTCAATATCTGAAAGCTTCTCAACAATGAAGTGGTTCATCTGTTTGACTGCCAACGGCAGTACTCCTGCAGGCACGCCTTGATGCTCCAGACGTGCTCTGTAGCAGTCTGAAACAACAAAAATTATCAATAAATAGCCTTGAAGAAACCAGCTGCTTAAAGAACTAATAGCATCGATATTACTTTAAGAACACAAAAGTTCAAAATTGAACTTTTAGTCATATTTCTTGATGCAATGAAGTGTTATATGCTGAATGGCCTAGAATATGCCTTAGCAGCACAGGCTTGAACAATACAGAAAGCATTCTCCAGTTAGCAAAAGTGTTCCGTTCCAGCATTTATTAGAAAAAGGAAACTGCGAACTTAGCGTGCACATGCACAAAAATAATCTAAAAAAGTAACATTTCACAGCTCTCCACTCGCACCATGTAACTGTGTGGATTTATATAGTGCAGGAAGAAAGCAGAGAACACTATTTCTTTTTTTGTCATTTTTTATGAAAGAGATATAAGTTATGATGAAAAAAATGCTGGCAGTCTACACACTAGCTCTATTGTTGGCTTTTCTTTTTTTCGACTATCTTTTTGAACTACCAGTGCATTTAAGAGACTTAAGACTTTCACCTGCCTGCACTCCTGACTAAAACAAATGAATTTAATAGTAAGTAAGAGGCAAGGTGTTGGGTCACATTTTTACAACTACATAGTTTATGTAAAATTGTGTTCATAACTGAAGTCAAAGCAGACAGTAAAGTTTGTAGTGGCTTCAAAATAGACTCAATTGCAACCGAGCTTTGCTGTGATTTCATGTACTAAGAATAAGATTGGTTCAATATGCATTCCAAGAGACTGTCTGCACACTTACCACGCATTACGTCCAACTTCCACGGTGTTAGGGGAGCCTTGCGTGGACGGTTAGGGTACCGTGGACAATGTTTTCCTGCATAACAGATATCCACAACAACGAATTCCCCCGTTACCAACTGACACACACTATGCTTTTGTATTATAACCAACCATGCAGGGAGCGCTCCTTAAGGTTGTCTTTCGACCAGATGGTGACTAGCAGGTCCTTGACAAATAAGGAATCCTTATGATGGGACTGCACATGTTCCCATGCACCTTTCTTGACCATAAGCCCTCGTCCAATGTCCACCTGCACGGAACATATGCATTCTGAAGGCATCCATGTGCAGTGCAACCTGTATTGCATATCATAAACAACAAAGGTCTATTCATTTCACCAGCACTTTGTCAGCCAGTTTTGTGGTGCTGCACTCTAGCATTCTTTCTATGAACTGCACATGGTGGTGTCAGCACCACAGTATTCATTGAGAGAAAGTGCAGCCTTTGTGCAAGACCAGTTTACAAAGTGCCTGCACCTTCTCAGTGAGGTTGTGCTGAATCCGCGCAGCACGAGATGGCTAAAACAGCAGCAGACAAGGCCAAGTGTATTCCTTAATATTTCTGTCCAACAAGTACGTTAGTGAAGTTGTTTTAGTAAGTTGTGTTGCTGACAACGAAATTCATTTTTTTTGGTTGTTCATAAGTTCTGCTTAAAATTTACACATATCTATAATGATCACTGAACTCTTTTTGGAATGTCTTGCTCAGCTGTGCAGAGACAAACTTCTATGACAAGTAATCTATAATGCTCAATCTTGCTTTATATTATTTTAACATGCTTTCAAAAGAACAGTTGTTTGTAATTTGGACAGCTGCACATTATTGACATTCCAGATAGAATACCATTGTTTCACTGTCATTCGGTTGCGGATTGGATGAACCTGGGCGAAGGGCTCGCTCTGTCAAGGTGTCTTGTAGATCCTCAGACACGGAGGGGCTCGACTGGCTGCCATCCATGATCCTTTTCATAATTCTGCAGCCTGCATTTATACATGAGGTGCCGTGCTGTTTGCATTGCCCAGAGAGGAAAAAGAGCTGACAAAATATTTTCATTAAATTTCATCAAACAGCTGTAAACAATAGCCATTTGCAGTCTAAACTCGAAATATCTTCACTTAAAGACTGCCGAACGTTTTATGGTAACAAGCTGTACACACTGCTAAATGTCAGAAGAATGGCATTAATGCTTTCACAGCACAAAATCAGTACAATGAAGACATTTTCTGCTTCATACCTTTCATGTCTTCCAGTGCAGAAATAACCTTGTCCTGAAGCTCCATGTTCAGTCTTCTGAGTTGAGCCATCTCCCTGTCTTTTTCTTCATTTTGTTTTCGCAGTTGGCGAATGATGGTAGATTTTTTCTCTACCTGCTCTTCAAGGTTATCAATGGTTTCATGAGCCCCCTGAAGGCGCCCACTGTCCATTGCTTCTTTGTGGTGCTTTTTAGAATGTGGCCCATCTTGATTTTTCGCCTGCCTCTTCATATTTTCTTTCTTGCTTTTTAAAAGCTGAAGCAGGCGTGCCTCTGCACCACTTGTTGTTTTGTTTTTCGTTTTTTCTTTGATAGGGCTCTGGGCGAAAATAGAAAATAACTTGTTACACACTGTTTACACAAGTGTTGACAGGACCTTTTGTAGGAGGTTTAGATAATAATTTACCTCCGCTTCATTCTCGTAGTCCGAAGACGCCGGCGAATAAACCCTCTTCGGAATACGCGTTCTCTCTCTGGCCTCTGTCTCCGCGAAGTCCTCCGATTCTGGAAAACGTGAGGGCGGATTGCAACATTAACATTTACTGAGTTAGTGTCACATCATCCTCTGACGCGTGCACATTTCACGATCTCTAGCATGCACTTTTATTAGTTTTATTGCATTGTAAATTAACCATCGAACCTCGTGTGAATGCTTAAGTACCGTTGTAACACAACGTCATATGCCGCGAGCGAAATAGTAGCGTATAGACCTTGTCATTAGGTATAAAAGCTGCAGTGCCACAAACAAAGGCGCGTCCTACCGCAAAAGGGCCTTATATACTCCAGGCTGATATACCCGACGCTGTTGGTATCTCTCTGCGGCCAGGTAAATACCAGCGTCATCTCCGTAGAGTTTTCAGGTATATGCATAAATTAATAATGACACCATACTTATTTGCGATTGCACGCGGTAAATTAACAAAATGAACTATGCTAGTGGAGATTATCGATAAAATACTTTGTAGTTACTAACGGTGAACAGTGCTTAGCAGTCAGCCAGGCCAAAGAGAATGCATTTCGCCGGCAACATATCAAACAAAAGCAGGCTTACCTCCCAGTGCCAGAATCCGGGCCCTATAGTAATCGCTGTCTCCACTGTCGTCCGTCCATTTGACTAAATAGAGGGATTTGGACTTGAAGTCTTGCTGGTGACGGGGGAAGAAATCTTTAACGTCTTCTATTGGCACCGTTCCAATTTTTTTATCATCTTCGTACCGGACTCGAACGTGGGTAATCATCTTGCAATGCTGAAGAAAACATCTACACACGTGCGCTACAGCTGGTCAAACGCTGGTCGCACACAGCAAGCAACAAGGGTCGACCGCAGCTGCGGATCTGATAGTTTGTCAATGAAAATGTTATTCTTCATTATAAGTAAACAAAAAATCAGAATAATTTTAAAAGTATTTTTTTACTTTTATAATGTTTGTTTAACGCTACGCTGTTTCAATCAATTCACATGCAGACTGCTGGCTGCAGGGTGTCTATGCAATATGGCAGCCGCTGTGGCCGCAGGCAGCCGGTGCACATTGTCCTATCGCTTACATCGCCGTTTCTGTACTTCGTGTCCCGGAGTGAAATAAGCCGTCTTGTTGCTTCAAGACCTCGCGATGGAGCGCGGTCCGAAGAAAAGAAAGAGAGGACCCTACAAGACTTATTTAAATCCCAAGTCTCAGTTCCAGCTACCAAGGAGCACCGCACGCGCTTGCCCGCCGACCGTAAGTTCTGATCATTTTCAACATGGATGGGCACTTTCGATCGGGGTTTTAGCTTGATCCGGGCCCTGCTGGTATCAGATCAGCGGTTGTCCACAACATTAATCTGCATGTTGCTCAACGACTTCGATCGTTGCGCCGTGTTTTACGGTCTTCCTTTTTACCACCCTTTATAGTTCTGCCCGCGAATGATCGAATGTGCTCGGCCGTGTTAAATTGCTATTTTTTATCAGTGCATTTTCTTTTTCATTAATTTAGCGCAGCAATTTAAGTCCAAATCTCATTATTTTCTTCTAGGGTGCCAGCCCTAGCATGCCTTCTTCGAGTGATGAGGCAGACAGCGACACTGAAAGGGCAGATCCACCAAGTCGAACAACATCACTGAAGAGCCGGAATAGTCACATAGCTAGTCCGGGCTCCGAACGTCCGGAAAGTGAAGAAGATTTCCCCGAGTCCGATAATGAGCCGGTAAATTGAGCTGGTAGTAGAATGCTACGAGAACTATTGTTTCTATACGATAAACCGTTTACTATATCGGCGCACTTGTTCTATCACAGGTAACGTCAAGTGGAGGCCGGTTAGGCTCGTCAGCTGGCAGTGCTATGGAAGCTCCTGCTGCAGCCCCTGAAGCACAAGAGCAGAGGAACAGCGCTGATCCGTCACAGAAATTTCCTGCACGCGAGCCTCACGCCCCAGCAGATGAAGTTATTTTACTAAGGCTTATCAGTTAATTAGTAAGCATACACATGCTATTTTATGCTTATGTATTACGATGGGAAATTATAAATTTTGGTTGGTTTTTTTTAGGACTCTCCACTTCAAGACGGCATTGCAAGCCTTTCTGACGCAGATGATTCGTCACTGTTTGATAAGGATGAAGAGGTAACTTTTACACACTAGTTGCACTCTACAAATATGTGCAGCTGGAAGATTCACATCCACTAGAATAGCCTTGAGCAAGTGCATTGGCACTGTGGTTTTCTCTTGCATAATCAGTTCAAGACGAGTTATCACTTGGGACAATAAACTCTGGGAACAACCTGCAACAGGTTTTCAGACCATGTTCTTAACACTGTCTGTTGTCATGTAATTTACGTGCTATGAGTGAACTAGCACAGCTAACTAGAATAGGCAGATTGGGTTACTGTGGCACTAAATGCTTCTTTTTTTTTTTCTTCACAGGAAGCTTTTTCAAGTGACCATGCTTCACAGCAAGGTTTCCCTGGAGATTTTCTCACATTAGATGATGACATGGTGTGTTTGTTTTCACTGGAAATAACTAGATTTATGGTCAGGTTTTAAGGGCACTACTTTCACAGGCTCTTTTATGTACTGGAAAATGTCTGTGTAAATTGGGCACTGTTAAGAGGGACACGTAGCGGTGATTTGGTGAATGATTCATTTCAAGATCACTGGCTCTTTCATTTTAAAGAATATCTCACCAGTTGGTCTGTAAAAAGTTATCAGCCTAGCAGGCATGATATTTTGTACTGATCAATAACAGAGTTGTTTGCTCATATTCATTGGGCTTATCACGGTTCACTATAACTGAATTCTGTGATAGCTTCATTGACGAAAGCTTTTTTTTTTTTTACTTTCAGCAGCCTGCTGCAGATCCAGTGACAGAGCCTGATCCATCTTGCAAGGCACGCTTTGGAGACCTTTTTACACAACTTGTCACTGAGAAAGTGGTTCTTTCGAAGGGAGATATTCTCCTAATGGCACTAAAGCATGCTGTGAAGAATAATTTGACTCTTTTGGGTTTAACTAGCTTAATAGATTTAATTAACAGAATTTTTGATAAACCTATATTACCTCACTCACAGTATCACCTACATAAACTTTTTAGCGAAACTGGCACCACTATGACTTTTTTCTTTTTTTGTCCGAGATGCTTTTCGCATATTGGCAGTCTTGAGACAAATTCTTACTTGAAATGCTCGAAGTGCAGTCACACAACTTTTGTGTCTTCCCTTTCGGATGCCCCCTTTTTTGTCACTCTCGATGTGGAGTCGCAACTTCAAAGGCTACTTAAGGACTGTGATCTTCTTGATTTAACAAAGCCCCTTCCGACGAATGGGACATTTTCAGACATCTGGGATGGTACAATGTATCGTACTTTTGTAGCCGAATCTCAACACTGTGGACCAAGAATCAGTTTCTCGTTGAATGCAGATGGGACCCCGCTTTTCAAATCAAGTGGGACATCAATTTGGCCCATCCAGCTAATTGTTAATGAGCTCCCTCCACAGCAAAGAATGTCCAAATTGGTCCTGGCCGCATTGTGGTTCTGGAAAGAAAAGCCAAACATGGCACTTTTCCAAGGTACTTTTGTTGAGAAAATGAACGAGCTGTGTGAGAATGGCGTTGAATTACAACGTCAAGGAAGGGTTGAAAAATATAAGGTCTATTGTATCTGTTCAAGTGTAGATTCTGTTGCTAGGGCACCGATGCAAGGTGTAACCCAATTTAATGGGTATTTTGGATGTAATTGGTGTCTCCAAAGAGGTGAGAGAGCTGGCGGGGCAACTAAATACCCAGTTGAGGAAGTTGAACCCACAGAAAGAAGTGAGCTCCAAATGCTAAATGACATGGAGATTGCTTTGAAAGGGGGGGTGCCTGTGCAAGGAGTCAAAACAGTGTCACCGTTGATAAACCTGCCCCATTTTAACATAGTGTGGAGCTTTGTGCCAGACTATATGCACTGTGTCTTGCTGGGGGTAGCGCGCCAGTTCCTAGAATTGTGGTTCAATTCTGATAGTGCCTGTTCAATAAGCCGACATCAGCACATAGTGGACCGCAGGCTTATGTCTATTAAGCCACCAATGGATGTGAAGCGATTGCCGAGGCCGACAAAAGAGCGGAAATGGTGGAAGGCCAAGGAACTTGAGAGCTGGCTACTTTGTTACAGTGTCCCTGTTTTGCATGGCATTCTTGAGAAGCCATACATGCAACACTGGGCTTGCCTAGTTGAAGCCTTGCACATAATGTTGCAGCGTGCAATCAGCCCAACTGAGCTCACCATTGCCGAGGGGCTATTGTTGGAGTTTCATGTGCGTGCAGAACTGCTGTTTGGCAAGTCAGTCATGACATTCAACATGCACCAACTGACTCATATAGCAAAGAGTGTGCGCCACTGGGGACCACTTTGGGCACACAGTGCGTTCCCATTTGAAGCTGGGAACGGCAGCCTAAAAAAAGCTGTAAAAGCAGCTAACGGAATTCCCCATCAAGTCTGCCGAGTCCTACAGATGGAAAGCATGGTAGTAGAACTTCAACGGCAGGCTATCAGTCCAAGTGTAGCAGAGTACTGCTCGTCTTTTGATGGCACAAAAACGCAAAAAAGCGTACTTAGTAGTGGTGGCTACCGTTTTTTCGGACACGGTTCCCGACGTGCATCAGCAGGTTTGCAGCCATCTTTACATGACACTACCCTTGAGTTCACCAAATACAGAAGAATGTTGGCGAAGGGATCAATTATCACTGATAGCATGTATGCATCTAACAAGAGGACCAATAGCTCTGTTGTTGAACTTCAAAATGGGCATTTTGTTATTGTTGAAGAAATATACCATGGCAGCGACAACAAAGCATATATATCTGCAAGGAAATTAAGCTGCAGTCCAGTGATGTACAACTTGGTGGCCATGTCACATGTGCTGAAAGTAAATCACAAGGCAGCGAATACATCACTGGTCGAATGCTCTGAAATCAGAAAGGTGGTTGTGTTTGTGGAACTCGAAAGAGCTTCCTATGTATGCTTCCCTCCAAGTTCCTTTACATTGTAATGTATTTGAAGTGAAGAACCTATGCTGTGTAAGTTTTAAAGGAACCCTGTTTAGTGCACACTATGCCTCAAAACATGAGCGTTTTTTTATGTGAGTGGCCCTTGAAATGCCTTGAGGCGATCGACGTGAAATCGCCACCCGTGACTAGTTAGCTCTTCTAGTAGGCAAGATGTTTGTCATGATGACTCATACCATTGAAACAATTCCGTTTGAGTATATATAATGTATATAGTTCATCAAAAAGTATATAGTGAATCCAAATGTAAATTAATAAACATTGAGTATGTTATGTATATATAACATTGCCACGTCTATATATGGTAATAGAAGATTTGTACGGAGGATTCGCGGGTGACCTGATCATCTCCAAGCAAGCTCACCTAACATCATTCACTTTCTGGATATGGTGATGATTTTTTGTTTCACGATTATGTTTCAATGCATGGTGACAACATGGTGTACCTCATAAAAATTGTTCTTTAGAGCAGTCATGCCTGTGTAGCTCATGAACATACCAAGAAAATGTTTTTAAATGTGCAGTGAAAATGGTTATGTGTGGGCCCGCACATGAGAGCCTCCCCGGCTGCATATTTGAGACCACTGATATAGAGGGATTTATCGTGCTGTGCAGATTAAATTGATTGACCACATGGCTGTGACAAATTGTGAAATATCTGTCTGTAAGCCAGCTTGCTCTCTAGGTTTGATTGTTTTTGGAAATATTTTTTTTTCGTTAAAGTCTAGTGTTTTGCATATTGTATTAGGTATCTGAATATTACCGAAAAGAGATCGGTGGGTCTGAATTTCTTTAAATTTATTATGTCTCTTTTTGTGTGTATTAATGTTTTATATTTGCATTGTGTACTGAATGTTTTCCTATATTTATTCAGTGGGTGCTGTATTTTTTTTATTCTTACTGCTATTGTATTCTTTATTTTAGTGTGTGTGTCGGGGTACTGCAATATTACATGACGCTTTTTATTCTTTTTCATACAAGTTCAGTCTTGTACACTATGCATAGAATGTGTGCTTGTCATTCATACATAATTCATTGTGCCACTGTGAGCATCCTTAAAGGCCAACTCCAGCGATTTTTCGACCATGTCAAGGTAATGGTGTTTCTGTGTTCCTGAGACACTCTTGTCACGAGCCCAATAGCTGAAATGCTCAGGAAATTCGAAAACAATTTTTAATAAGCAAAAAGGTGCAAAACCGAAACCCGACCGGGCGCCCGGTCTGCATATGATGTACTATTTGTTAAGAACTGGAGGCCGTATACTGGTTCTGCCGGCACGTAGTATGAAAACTGTGAAAGCCAGACCAGCGAAGCACCGGCAAAACACCACAGAGGAAGGAAGAAAGCTCTCCCGTGCTATGGTCGTGCCAAACACCACCGCTGTCGTCTTGGGGCCAGCACAATAAACAATGTAGGGGCCAAAGTAGCGATGCCATCGCCTGCGTCACTTTCGTTGACATGACAAACTTGACATCGCACTGACAGTGTTGCCAATAATTCTGGCAAGCGAGGCGAGTTTTTCGAGGCAATCTTTAAAATTCATTTGCAAATAATCTGCGCATCTCTCAAGCCTGTAATTGGCATAAATGACAGGAATGTGCGTAAGAGTGTACCCAGCGAATTTGATTGAGATTCGTTGACCTCGAAAAACCACCGGAGTTGACCTTTAAGCATCCTTAAATAAGTAAAGACATGCTGTTCACGTGTAAACTGTTAACCTGTATGAAACCTGTTTCTCAGTGCTTTACTGAAATGCCAGTTGTATGGCAATGCCTTTTTCCTCCTTTGGAACTAAAATTCCTTTTATTGTGATTCAATTTACTGTTATAAGTATTTGTAATATTTGAAGTATCTTGTACGCCTTGTGTTGCAGCACTGGCCAAGAAATTTTTTTACACCAAAATATGTTCTGTGCTATTTAAATCCTGTTTGCCTTGAAATAAAATTCTTTTTTTTTCAATGTTATTGTTGCCTTTCATACCTTCTTTCGGATATCTTGTTAGTGAGAACATCTAATTGTTTTCTCTTAGTTGCATAACCTTTTCTATCGTATGAATATTAAAAAAATTCAGTCATATCCTGCAGCAGCATTATATGCAGTGACAGGTAGCCCATAAACACGTGACATCAGGTGCTCACTGGTAGTTAGCCATATTCCCTAGTTTGGGAATAAGACATCGTTGGTACATTGTGATGCTGCAAACAGTAGAAGGTGCGGTTCCAATGTGTACTAGTACTTTAACTGCTGCATTTTCATGATGCATATATGGAAAGCTTAATCAGATGCCCTGATACAGTGGTTGTTTGTAAACCAGGCAAGTGTTGTAAACAAGCTTAATTTAATCCAAGGTTTAAGTAAGTGACCGAGCTCAGGGATTCCAAGCTGAAGCACTAGCTCGAATTCTGTTTGGGTAACACACATAAATGAATTGCTTTATATGGAGGGTTGGATGCATCACCGTAGATTTCCATTTATGACTTTCAATACTGCTCAGGTAGAGAATTGTAAAAAATAAACTTCAAAGTTATGCATGTACTGCAATTGGGGTGTCCTATTGGACTCTCCCATTGCAGCTTGGGTCCCATTGACGTCCATTTGAGTCCCATTGCAACCAACTGGAACCACCTATCATGACAGCAGGTCATCCTGTTAGAACTTCAAATATGCAGAGTTGGTTAAAATGTTAGAAGCCACTACATGGGAAGTCCAATTGGACAGTCCCATTGCAGCATGCACTTCCAATTGGGCACCAGTTAGACACCATTTGAACCCCACTTAGCCCCCTTTGCCACCCATTGCTCCTAACTGGAACATCCAGTTGGACCCATTAACTATTTTTGACTGGGTAAACTCCCTAAGAAATGAGACGAGCCTAGAACAGGGGTATATAACTACAGCTCAAGGTGCTAGGCTAGAAATGGACGAAGCTACTGAATATATAAGAACAAGGGTGACAGAAATATTTCAACAACGAAGTGCCTGATCCACCACAATAGACAAGGATGGATCAAATGGCACAATGGCTCCATTTTCACAACGATAGTGGGAAAGGGCTGAGAAAAGGGTTCCTAGTAGTACATCAACAGGCCCAGATGGCATTCCAATTATGCTGATAAAGACATTAGGTCCGTAGTCTAAGCAGGCTTTGAGAGAGGCAGTGAGCAAAATAATAATCGATGGTGAAGTTCCCGATGGCTGGTAACTTAGCAGGATGAGCATGATCTATAATGGAAAGGAAGACAAAGCTGACATAAACAACTACCGTCCTATAACATGACATCAGTGGTCTACAGGCTGGCGATGCAGATTATAAAGGAAAGGCTGCAGGCATGGATAGAGAATGAGGGGTGCTGGAGGAACTGCAGAATGGGTTTCGGAAACACAGGAGGTTGGAAGACAATCTGCTCTAACTGACTCAGTGTATCGAAATAGCAGAAAAGGAACACAGGCCACTGTGGCTAGCATTTTTGGATATCAAGGGAGCGTACGATAGCGTGGTTCAAGAGGACTTGTGGGCAATACTGGACACGCTAGACGTGGAAGATGTAGTCACCAATCCTTAAAGGATATCCATATAAAGGTAACAACTTAAGGTAAATATAAAGTGGGAAAAACAGGTATCCAAGACTGCGGAGGTAAAACGGGGGCTTAGGCAGGGGTGTGCCCTGTCACCCTTATTATTCATGATGCACCTACAAGGATTAGAGGCCAAATTAGAGGGAAGTGGACTGGGCTTCAACCTCTCTTTTGTCAAACAAGGAAAACTCATATTGAACAGGCACTACAAGCATTGATGTACGCAGATGATATAGTGCTAATGGCCGACAACAAGGAAGATTTGCAGAGATTGGTGGACATCTGCAGTAATGAGGGAGATAGATTAGATTTCAGATTCAGTAAGGAAAAGTCAGCAGTCATGATTTTTGATGACAATGAACGTAGTGCGCTTAGAATACAGGAGGTCACGCTAGAGATAACAGATAAATACAAATATGTGGGCGTATGGGTAAGCAATGGGGCCGAGTACCTAAGGTAACACGAAATATACGTGTCGACTAAAGGTAACAGGAATGCAGCGGTAATGAAAAACAGGGCACTGTGGAATTACAATAAGTATGATGTTGTGAGAAGAATATGAAAAGGGGTCATGGTTCCTGGTCTGACGTTCGCAATGCGGTCTTGTGCATGAGATCAGAAGTTCAAGCAAGATTAGAAGTTAAGCAACGTGGAATAGGTAGGCTTGCTTTAGGAGCTCACGGGAATACACCCGGGAGTACAAGGTGATATGGGATGGACATCATTTGAGGGCAGGGAAGCTTGCAGCAAGATAAAATTTCAGAAGCGATTGAGAGAATTGGGGGAGGAGCGTTGGGCTAGGAAGGTATTCAGCTACTTGTACATGAAAAAAGTCTATACAAAATGGCGGAAGCGAACCAGAAAATTGACTGGTAAATACTTGGAAAACAGCAGGGGGCCAAACCAAAAAGAATTATCGGTTAAGAAGAAGGTGAAGGAAAAGGAGACTGACATGTGGAGAATTGGAATGATTAAGAAGGCCGTACTAGAGATCTATCGAACTTTTAAGCAGGAAATTGCCAAGGAAAGGATTTATGATAATACTCGGGGTAGTTCTCTACTGTTTGAGGCCAGGACGGGAGTATTGCGAACCAAGACATATCGGGCCAAATACGAAGGGGTAGACACGGTATGCAATGCGTGTGGAGAGGAAGAAAAAACTTCCGAACACTTCATAATGTTCTGTAAAGGGCTTCACCCTATAGTTCAGGATGATGGCGCAGAGTTTTTCAAAGCACTGGGGTTTAGGGACAGGGAGGGCAAAATAGACTTTAAGCGGGTAGACTTAACTAGGAGAAGGTTATCTGATTGGTAGCTAAACTCAAAGCGCGAGTAAAAATTAAACCTTTCACCGCAAAGTACGAATCCTCAACCTCACTATTTAAAGGAAAAAAAAAGATAAATTTAATGGTTAGTTCACTAAGTATTACGGCTAGGTGGCGATAGCCGCCGCCCGATCTAAAGGGTACAGCCACATCTATTCATTTATCTATTAGCGCGAGTGGCGAGAAAGGTTAGTAAATCCACTCTGGGTGTTTAAAACAAAAACGCGCCGCGGTTGATTTTATTTTGCCCCCTACAGGTGAGCACTCGAACTTGAGAGTTTCCGGGGTCTGCCTGCGGCAGTTGCGTGGCTGTATCGCGTGCCGTAGCGTAGAATGTAGGCTGCCAAAATGTCGTCCGTTGGGTACGTGCAAACCCGGGCTCTTTTCAAGGGTATCAGCGCTGCCTCTTTGTTCACACTACAAAGGGAAATATGCGAAAAGAGCATGGTCATCACCAGCAAGCCACCTGAGCAACTGATAGGAATTCTCCAGCCAGAGCTGATGATGACTGAGTATGGACCTCTGTACCAACAATTGCAGACCCTTGATCATCTGTCAGTTGCCTACTATCCTGACGACAAGCTGTACGAAGAGTCACTGCACATCCTTCTGGCTCTTCAGCAAAAACTCCAGTACCACGCTCACCTGAGCACATCTATGGATATTGTCGATGGCTCATATTCAAGTCGTCCTGCAGCCATTACGAGGCTGTTGGTGGAGCTTAATGGGATTGAGATCTTGCTGCGCATCATTATGCAGTACAGCCTGCTTCCTAGAGAGAGTGCCATCAAGCATGCGAAGGATCCTCGTTACCTTATTATACAGAGCCATTGTGTTCAAGTTCTACATAGGCTCTGTGTGGATGATGCAAATACAGCACGGAAATTGTCTGATAAAGAAGCACTTTTTCAAGGCCTCCTCTCCTTGCTGCAGTTCAGTGAAACTTGCTTAGTGGCATGCGACCTCATAGAATGTCTTTTGCTTTCACGGCGAGAAGTTCTGAATCTTACCGCCATAGCCAACATAACCAGTCTGATCGCCAACTTGAGTGACATTCAACTGGCCAATTTCTGCAAAATTCTGGCTATAAGCTTGTCAGACCTGGATGTGTATGAGCACAAAACGTCACTGTATGTCCAGTGCAAGGAGAAAAACCGCAATAACTTTTCCTGTGTTCGAGACATCAACCAAGAGGTCATCTTAAATGTACCTGGTATCCTCAAGCGTCTGGTCATGATAGCTTGTGCAAAACCCTATACACCAAGGTTTCCAGCTATTGCTGGGGAAATGAACCACTGGATGCAATGGATCGAAAATCAAGTCAGCACTTCAGGCACTGGCCCAGTGATGGACTTTATTGGTGGGATCTCTCTGTGGAATAGAGAAAGCGGCCGGTTCCAACATGAAGCAGCCCTAAAGATCTCAGCAGAAATGACATTCCGTGCAGAGGCTGTCTACATACTAGGCTTACTACTTGTTGGAAAACGCAAAAAAGAGGTGCAAAGGGCGCTGGCATCGCTGCGGCTAATCCCACAGCTGTCGGATCTGTTTGATCACTTCGTATGGAAACACAATACAATGCGAGGCCAAGACAGGGGTCGCCTGCCAGGTCACAACGTTAACTGCGAGTGTAGTCCTGAAGTTGCCCTCAAGATTCAAGTGCTAAGATTGGTGCACAGTTTTTGTGAACATGCAGAGTACAAACATGTCATGCTTTCATGGAGCGAATACAGTGAACTCAAAAGAAATGAACAAGCACGAAGTGTAGAAAGTCCAAGCCTTGATCGCAACTTGATGTGCACTGGGAGTAAAGGCCTTCTCACCAAAATAGTTGAAGTGCTCAAGAAAGAAGCAGGTAGCTCCACGTTCAGATTCTGGCTGTCACGTGCTATCGAAAGTTATCTACGTGGGTGCACCAGTAGTGCTGATCAAGACTTCCTCCTTTCCAGGGGCCTTCTGCAGTTGGTCGCTGGCAACCTAGTCAACTGTAATGTTCGCCAAAAAGAACTGCTTCAAAGCAGTTTTGACCTCCTGGGCGAGTTGGTGAAGTTCAATCTAAGGGCATTCCGGCAGCTTGACAAAATCCTGAGCACCGAGGCAAAGCAACGAAAGCTACTCCAGCTGGTCAACGGCTGCTTGGTGGACTCCAACATGTTTGTCCGTAGCCTGGTTCTTTCTCAGGAGCACCTCTCTGTGTCAGATGACTATGAGGCTAAAGAGTATGCTGAGAGGACCAGCTATGTGCTGAGCCATATCGGGGACCAACGAAACCGGATTCGTTATCTCAAAAAGCTGGTTTCTCTTGTGACCATTTCTAACCTCACGCAGGAGAATGTGAGCTGTGTTAACACAGCCTTAGTGCTGCTGATCTTTGCACAACAGCACGGTCAACTAGTGAGTTACCTGCATGCTCTGCGGGGCCCACCTCCACCAGATGCAGCTAGCAAAGCGGCCTGCAGTGCCAATGCACCTACTAGTGTCCCTGCTGACTCCACAGCAGCCACAGCCACAGCTTCGTCAGGAAATTTATTGCAAAACTTGCTTGAGCTACTACATTTTTGGCAAGAACACTACCTTCATAAAGACAAAGATTGCTCTGCCCTCGAAAAGAGCTCACGAATCGTGTTTCACCGGTGGAAGGCCATGGTGAACACACTTGTCTCGGAGGACATTACCAGTCCGGTGTCCCTGGTCCACCATGTTCACCCTGGGCCCAGCACCCGAGACAGTTGATGGACTGAATGCTCCGCATCAGGGCAGTGCAACCCAGCCTCTTAGCATGTGCATGTAATACTGTGTGTTAGGTTCATAGATGAAATGGGCCCTGTGTGCTGCGCAGAGTTTTTTTAAAAAGCAGTTATTGCTTTCATAATAAAGTTGGCATTGTTCTCTATAGCATGCTCAGTCATTCATTCCAGTGATGTTTGCTAAAAAACATAACAAATGGCTAAATAATGCAGCCGGTTTCAGTTACTATTTATTTTGGCCACACGTGATAGCATCCTTGGCCTCTTCGGCTGCTTAGTATTGATGTTGAGATTTCTACAGTCAGTGAATTTCTTTGCTGTCAAGAGCCCTATTTTAACTAAGCAATAGAGGACTCGTGGGAACTAGTTTCTTTTGATGGTGAAGTCACTAGATAAAACTGCACGTTTTCATGGGCCTCGCACCTAACCGTGGCGTACTGCAGGTGTTCGTCACTAGAAACCACGAAACGAGCGCACGTATACATACTCCGAATTTGCAGCGTCCGTCAAAATTATGCTGAAAAGCCATCATAAAAGATAACGACTGTGCTCTAGAATTGGTTCAATGAATGCCTTGCAGGTTAGTGAAAATTATGCGGTGTTGTTTTTTATGACAACGGACGATGCATTTGCCGTCCACAGGCCCTTATTAAGACTGTAATCTAATCTTGTTTTTCAGGTTCCTGTACAGTTACCACATGCTTCTGCGCATTATTGTTCCTGTTCTGCTTCGCTTAAGATGCTCGCTCTTCGCAATATTGTCTTGCTCTCCGCAATATTGTCTGTATTGTAGCAAAAAGCGTTAACATGTCTATATGCACCTGCACAAGGTAACCAGGTGCACCTGGTTACCTTGTGCGTGCTTGTGCATTCAGAAGCTGAAAAAGCCGTTCGAACGATGTTGACCAAGTGATTTGAGAACTCAACTAGAATGGGTAAAACACATTTTAATGACACGACAATAACAAGTATGGGGTAAAATTGTGAAGCACACAAGGAGCAGTATATGTACAACTCAATGACGCACAGAAATATTTCACCGCAAATATTTATGGCTACAGCAATAAAAAAAATCTGTCCCGGAACGTATCCCGGAGACATCTTCCCTCGCATTTGGCTGGCTTTCCCTGCCTCCTTAACGGCTGTGTTGACGCGTGAAGCATCCCGCAGATGTTTCTCACGTATTCCTTCCGCTAACTTTTCCACCTTTCGCCCCAACGCAATCCTGTTCATCGTTCTCTGTAGCTACTAGTGCGCGTGAATCACACTGAAGACGTCTTCCCACGCACTTTTGGGTGGTCTTCGCTGCTTTCGTAGTAATGAAATCATGGCCTTTGGGGTGAACGTAGGAACCAGTGCGCGTCGGACAAAAGAGGGGCGAAAACAAAGAGGTTGGTGCAAACTCAACGGGCTGCAACGCATGCATGCAAGCTCCACGGACGTCGACTTTACTGGCATAATTACGAACCTCCGGGTTTATTGCAGAGAAGACATTATTTTTCTTTTTTATCGTTGTGTCTAGCCCACAGCCTGACCGAAAATTTCATAAAGCCTAAAAAGAAGCGCAAAAAAGGGAAAAAGTGATCTGAAAGAAGCTCTACGAATTTCGGTACCTGGTTTGTCGCACGGCAATGTCCAAAATATCATATTTATTTTCACAAAGAACACATCAAATAAAGAAAAAGCTTAACGAGCAACTTGCCCTGTTTATCATAAACGCTGGCAGTGCAAGAGTACAACACCTATACGCAGAGATTTCGTGAACCGTATCGCGGCAGGACAGCGTGTTGGAATCCATTCCGTTGGTTTCGGATAGCACCGGCACACGCAGCGGGCAGGCCACGTGCTTTTTGAGACAGAGAGGGAGTCGCGTCTTCTGCTTGGCATTCATAAGTAAACAAGAGAAGAGAATTTGACCAGTCAATATGGCCGACTTCCGGCTTCATCGCTGCTTCACAACGAGTGACGTCAGGGCCTCTCCCACCTTTCCTTCCTCTGTGCCCTTTGCAGAACATTATCAAGTATTCGGCAGTTTCCTCCTCCTCTCCACATGCACTGCATACCGTGTCTACCCCTTCATATTTGGCCCGATATGTCTTGGTTCGCAGTACTCTCGTCCTGACCTCAAACAGTAGAGAACTACCCCGGGTTTCATCATAGATCCTTTCCTTGGCAATTTCCTGCTTAAAAGTTCGATAGATATCGATCGCTGCAGTCACCATGGCTGGATGGATGGATGGATATGGCTGTACCCTTTAGATCGGGCGGTGGCTGGCACCAACAAGCCGTAATACTTAATGAACCAAAAACTAGATTTATTTTTTTACCCTTAAATAGTGAGGTTGAGGATTCGTACTTTGCAATGAAGGGTTTAATTTTCACTCATGCCTTGACTTTAGCCACCAATCAGATAACCTCCTTCTAGTTAATTCTACCTGCTTAATGTCTATTCTGCCCTCCCTGTCCCTAAAACCCAGTGCTTTGAAAAACTCTGCTCCATCATCCTGAACTATAGGGTGAAGTTCTTTACAGAATATTGTCAAGTGTTCGGCAGTTTCTTTTTCCTCTCCACACGCACTGCATACCGTGTCTACCCCTTCGTATTTGGCCCGATATGTCATGGTTTGCAATACTCCCGCCCTGGCCTCAAACAGTAGAGAACTACGCCGAGTATTATCATAGATCCTTTCCTTGGTAATTTCCTGCTTAAAAGTTCAATAGATCTCTAGTGCGGACTTCTTAATCATGCCAATTCTCCACATATCGGTCTCAGCTTCCTTCACTTTCTTCTTAACAGATAATTCTTCTTGGTTTGGCCCCCTGCTGTTTTCCAAGTATTTACCAGTCAATTTTCTGGTTCGCTTCCTCCATTTTGTATCGACATTCTTCATTTACAAGTAGCTGAATACCTTCCTAGCCCAACGCTCCTCCCCCATTTCTCTCAATCACTTCTCAAATTTTATCTTGCTGCTAGCTTCCCTGCCCTCAAATGATGTCCATCCCATATCAAGTTGTACTCCCTGATTTGGTGTATTCCCATAAGCTCCTAAGGCAAGCCTATCTATTCCACGTTGCTTAATTTTGAGTCTTGCTTGAACTTCTGATCTCATGCACAAGACTGCATTGTCGAACGTCAGACCAGGAAGCATGACCCCTTTCCATTTTCCTCACAACCTCATACCTATTGTAATTCCACAGTGCCCTGTTTTTCATTACCGCTGCATTCCTGTTACCTTTAGTCGTCACGTATATTTCGTGTTTCCTTAGGTACTCGGTCCTATTGCTTATCCATACGCCCAGATATTTGTATTTATCTGTTATCTCTAGCGTGACCTCCTGTATTCGAAGCTCACTACCTTCATTGTCATTAAAAATCATGACTGCTGATTTTTCGTTACTGAATCTGAAATCTAATCTATCTCCCTCATTACTGCAGATGTCCACCAATCTCAGCAAATCTTCCTTGTTGTCGGTCATTAGCACTATATTATCTGCGTACATCAATGCTGGTAGTGCCTGTTCAATGAGTTTTCCTTGTTTGACAAAAGAGAGGTTGAAGCCCAGTCCACTTCCCTCTAATTTGGCCTCTAATCCTTGTAGGTGCATCATGAATAATAAGGGTGACAGGGCACACCCCTGCCTAAGCCCCCGTTTTACCTCCGCAGTCTTGGATACCTGTTTTTCCCACTTTATATTTACCTTAAGTTGTTACCTTTATATGGATATCCTTTAAGGATTAGTGACTACATCTTCCACGTCTAGCGTGTCCAGTATTGCCCACAAGTCCTCTTGAACCACGCTATCGTACGCTCCCTTGATATCCAAAAATGCTAGCCACAGTGGCCTGTGTTCCTTTTCTGCTATTTCGATGCACTGAGTCAGTTAGAACAGATTGTCTTCCAACCTCCTGTGTTTCCGAAACCCATTCTGCAGTTCCTCCAGCACCCCTCATTCTCTATCCATGCCTGCAGCCTTTCCTTTATAATCTGCATCGCCAGCCTGTAGACCACTGATGTCATGTTATAGGACGGTAGTTGTTTATGTCAGCTTTGTCTTCCTTTCCATTATAGATCATGCTCATCCTGCTAAGTTACCAGCCATCGGGAACTTCACCATCGATTATTATTTTGCTCACTGCCTCTCTCAAAGCCTGCTTAGACTACGGACCTAATGTCTTTATCAGCATAATTGGAATGCCATCTGGGCCTGTTGATGTACTACTAGGAACCCTTTTCTCAGCCCTTTCCCACTATCGTTGTGAAAATGGAGCCATTGTGCCATTTGATCCATCCTTTTCTATTGTGGTGGATCAGGCACTTCGTTGTTGAAATATTTCTGTCACCCTTGTTCTTATATATTCAGTAGCTTCGTCCATTTCTAGCCTAGCACCTTGAGCTGTAGTTATATACCCCTGTTCTAGGCTCGTCTCATTTCTTAGGGAGTTTAGATGGTTCCAAAAATTTTCAGCTGCCTTTCTATCTTTTTTATGTACTTCTGCCAGCCACTGAGCTCCCGTTCTTTTAATCTTTTTATTGATCAAAAGGGACGCTTCCCTTCCAGAGCTTAGAAAGATCTCCGATTTTCTTTCAGCATCATCTGTCGGTTCACCCCGCTGCTTAGCATGTCTGTGTTCCCTAGAGGCTGCCTGACGTTTTGCTATCGCTCTCTTAACTTCCTCATCCCACCAACTTTTGGGTTGGTGTCTTCTTTTCCGGGGTGACACATGCCTTAGCAAGCTCTAGCTCAAACAGTCTAATTAGATTTGTGTATGTCCACAGTGTTTTATTATTTTCAGTGATTACTTTCTCAGTTTGTTTAGTGGCTATTTCAATTTGCCTTTCTGAATAAAAATTTTCTTGTAGTTGCTCATCTTGTCTCCTTCCCACTTTCACTGCTCTTCCAAAACTTAGCTTGATACGTTTGTGATCGCTACCCAGACTTCTGGAGCGACCTTCATCTGTGTGCATTCCCCTGAGCGTATCATACATCCTATGTGACATCAGTGCGTAATCTATCGTTGACTGCAGCCTTCCTACTCCCCATGTTATTTGCCCTTCACACTTCTCGGTGCTGTTGAAAATGATCAAATCAAGCCTTTCACACATATCAATGATCATTTTTCCTGTCGGGTCAGTATACCCATCTATATATTCTATGTGCGCATACATATCTCCTAGTATAATTATCTCGCACTCTCCTCCTAACTCCTGAATGTCATTTGATATACACTCTGCCATTGCCTGGTTTTCCTCTCTGGCCTTTGCTCCCGTCCACAAGTACACGAAACGAAGAAGTGTCATTTTCCCTGCCACTTTCCCTTTTGGCCATAAATGTTGCTTGCACTCTTGCTTGACCCTTTGCCAGTCTGTACTTTTATGAATGAATGCCCCAATACCACCCCCCTTTCTGCTGCATTCTGTTCTATTACAATATTCCCAGGCGTAGTCCGCATTGTTAGGAGATTGTTTCATGTCCCTGAGATGTGTTTCTACAAAACCGTATACCATTGGCCTCTCCTCCCTTAGCTACTTTTCTATCTATTCTCACTTCAGCTTAATCCTACCACCCTGCATGTTAATATACCCTATGTCTGAATTGGCTCGGCGCTCGTGGCTACGTCTATTTCTGCGCCAGACTGTACCTATCTTAGATACTGGTGCCACTTTGGAATCGTGTTTATCCATACCACCTGTCGAAGAGTCTCCCTGGTTGTTTTTCTTGTTACTAGCTGTTCTGCACCCCGAAGGGCTCGCTTGCCCCCCAAAAAAGCTACTGCGCGTCCTGCAAGTCGCCAACCCACCTTATGACCTAGCCGCCCATCGAAGTGAATTTTGTCTCGTTGAAAACCACCCCACCTAAGCACCTCTCTGTTTCTTTCCACCACTTCAAAGCCTTTCTTTCGACTCATCCGCCATATCTCTTCGTTTGCATTGACAACCGCTCTTTGCAGGTTGCTATCACGCACCGGTACCTCCGGTATCGTGCATATCACTACCTGTACCTGAGGAGAAGTGGCGCACATGTCATCGATGTCTTTCGCCTGTGTGATTGCTAGTCCTGCTGTATCTTCATTTAAGACATCGTTTAAACTGCCTGAAATTATCATGAGGTTTTGTCTATCAGTTGTAGTTTTGAGTTTTGCGCTCGCTTGTCTCATGACTGCTTCCAGTTTGCATCCTGGGAACGCCCCTACTGCAACCCTCTTGTCACCTCTTACCCTCTCTTTGATGGCTTCTGTGCATCGATTTAAATTCGAGTCCCCGGCGATTATCACATGCTGTGACTTTTCAGCTGGAGCGTCCCGCACCTGAAGGTTACTTGCACCTGTGACGCCAGCTGCTTTGTCCCCTCCCAGCCCCATTACTACTTCGCTGAAGCTGGGCCTTGCGACAATTGAACCGGCTGAACCTGTTTTTTCCGAACTTGCTTGCTCTTTCTTCTCCGCCGTTCTGGTTGCCGGTTCTCTACTCTTCTCTCCGTAGGCCGCCCCTCTGTTCACCTTGGCTAGTGCTTCCTCGGTGGACTTCAGCCTTTCTCCCATAGCCCTCGTTTTCTCTTGCTCTGTCGCCAACGCAGTCTCGAGCTCGGTTATTCTCGTCAGCAGGTCACTCTGGGCAACTATCATTTTCTTCATTTTTTTTCCTCGACCTCACATTGCCTACACTTCGTGTCCGCCTCTTCTCCTTCTGCTTCTACGTTTGGGTGCACTTTCAAGCTCACCCCACATCCTGAACACTTTACAGTCTTTTTAACCATGTCTTTCCGACACCAATTGTCCCTATAACTTGTCTCACTCGATTATTACAAAACTCGAGCCCTGTCCAACGATAAAGAGAAGGTCTAAGCTCTGCTACAAAAATCTGCGTGTTCAATGTACGTGCATTTCCCCCATGTGGTGGCAAAAAACAAAAAACAAAAAACAAAAAAAACACACACGCACAAACTAATAAATACTGGTGACTGACCCCCGAAAAAGCCGTACCTTAAAATAAGCGCTACAGGAATTTTAACTGCTGCCTTATAATTATAAAGACAAGCTGAAAACATGCAAAGCCACTTATCTGAGCAGTCGATCGGGAGCGTTCAAAAAACACGTCCATCCACCGTGACAGTCCGAACCGAACCAAACAGTACTATACGATTGCAGCGCCGTCGGTGCGGGCAACGAGGAAGGGATCAGGCGGCGAGGCGCTGTCACGCCACTCAACACTTCTAGTACACTCTAGCTAGGTGCTTTCCTTGCGACTGCACACGGCCTAGATACCTAATTGTGCGAACATCCCTAGGCACTATAGTCCCCAGCGGTGCACCCGCGTTGGCTTGCGGGCTGGCTGGAGCGATGCTGGTACGCAAAATGTGTGTCAGCGCTTCCTCCTATTATAGTGTACTAGAATATGGGGTAGTGTGTTCCGGCACCCTCTCTCGCCATGCATCGCATGAAGCGACGCACGTGGACAAAAAACCGGTTCTCAAGGCAGCGCTGCCATAGCATGGGCTGGCAGGATTGTCAGCTCCGCACCGCTCTGCCTTCTCGGATGCTGTTCAGTGACCTGTTGCTTGTGTTCGCGCCCGCTTAACGAAAGTTTTTCTGGCACTGTTTTTGCTGGTCACGCGACAGTGAGGCGATGCCGAGTCATCGGCGGCAACTACACTGCTTTGCACCTAAGTGCGAAACAGGGTATACGTTTAAAAAAAAGGTTAGCAGCTGTCACTTTTCGATGCACCCATAGACGAAGCACGGAGAAAGGTTTGGGAACAGAATTTACATCGAAAGGATGAGACCTTGAACGAAAGCTGCTCTGTATGTGAGCTACTCTTTGAGTCTTCATTTGTTCTCGGAGACTACGTGCACATTATAAACGGTGAAGAAGTTCGCGTACCACGTACGCGACCAGAGCTAACGCCAAATGCCGTGCCTATGTTACTGCCTAATGCTCCAAGCTATTTATCAAAGAAAGCGCCACATCCAAGACCTCCTAGAAAGCAGAAGAACTCGGGGGTCGAATCTACTATACCCCAAAAAACTGCAGCACCCTGTGTTGACGGTGAGGCCACTGATTCGGGTTCATCGATAAACCTTCTTGCTGATTACGAACCCGAGGTGGCAAAGACTATACAGGGACTGCAGCTTCGCTGGAATGCTTACTCAAGCTTTGTTTACCTTGAATTTATATGAGCTCGATCGCACCGCATCTCGTGCCAAAGAGAGCCGTAATTTACGTGCTGTCACGACTTCATTTTTTCGTGAAGTGTATCAACCAGTCTCGAGAGGCAAAATGAAACAAAAAAAAAGCTGCACACGAAGATCACTCAGTGTTCATAAGGCTGCCACCGTTATGAAGCGATCGTGAACTGATAATTCCATGGAATGGCGACGAATTTAATGGGTGTTACTGCTCACTGCAGTATGCGCGCTCGTAAATAAAGGGTTTCTTCTTACAGTCTCACAGTGGTGCCAAATGATGTTTCCTTTTGACTGTATAGTGCAATATCTCGGCCACAGCAGCAGTATTTCAGTGGGCACGCAATCCTTTAAAGACCTAAGATTGTCAAAATTATTCCCAAGTTTTCAGCTACAGTGTGCCTCTAAATCAAATGGCGGTTTTGTCACCTTAGCAACATAATCAAAATTGCACGATGCAACTATCGACAAGAACGGTGCCGCACGCGTAACGAAGGAAGTCGAAGCTGTCGCAGTGTGCACACTACGACTCGATATAGCAGTAATATAACAATAAACTTTCGGGTTTATAGATACTTTTTCGGTACCCCAATCTTCATAATTTTTTATTCGTTCACCAACCGAGTTTTGAAAACTGCAAGCAGTTCCCCATGGATGACTGCTTTGCCGTCGTTTGTTAATACTTGCATTTGGACCGTGTGTCGCAGCTTGGACATTTCATTTTGTTTTGAATGCAGTAAGAACAAACCCATTAGAAAGCTTTTTACGGACGTGTCAGCAATTAAACACAAGACTATAAGCGCAACGCATGCAAGCACATATCACGGGATCGTGATATGCGCATATCACGCATATCACGTGTCCTTCTTGTCTGTGTCGTCGTTTTGTTCTCGCGCTATAACTACAGTCATACCACACCAACTGGCCCAAGCTGCCACACATCGACTCCCGGCCGCGGTGGCTGCATTTTCGGCGGACGCGCAAATACTGAGGTGTGTGTACCTATATTTAGGTGCACGTTAAAGCCCCCCAGGTGGTTGAATTACCGGAGCACTCCTCTATAGCGTCTCTCATAATCATATGGTGGTTTTGGGACATTAACCCTTGGTATTAATAATATCAAAGCACAGAAACGCATAAAAGGCAAAGCGTGAGGTGACAGCCCATGCTAAGGTGGCGCCATCGTGCGGCTGTCAATATCAACTGCATCAGCCATGGCTCCTCCCTGAACACACTACCCCATATTCTAGTACACTATACTCCTATTTTGGTGTTGTGTGACGGTTGGTATAATTAATTGCGAGCGATGCGGGTATGTAAAATGTGTGTATCAGCACTTCCTTCTATTTCGGTGTTGTGTGGCAGTTGGTATAATTGCGAGCGAAGCGGGCATGTAAAATGTGTGTGTCAGCGCTTCCTCCTATTTCGGTATTGTGTGGCAGTTAGTATAATTGCGATATTGTATGCAAATATGATGCGTGAGTGCTGGCTGTTGTATAGACGTTAGTTCTGAATGACATGGTGACAGCGTTTTACTGTCACACAGGCACTTGCTGCATGTGGTCGCCTTAGGGTTGATTGCGGCCTGATCGCGATTAGACTGACTGCTGCACTGTATGTGATCTGGATTACTTAATTTATGTGCAATGGAACCAATGACTTGAAAGCACTCAAAATGTCCGAATGAGGACTGAACACACTCATAGCAAATCCGTCAAATTTATAACTGAGCCAATTGATGCTGCTATAGTTTACGCATAGCTAGAAAGATTGTTAGTAATTCTCCTGTAAAGATGGGCACGAAATTTGGAAGGCGGAGAGACAACAACCAATCTGAAGAAGGGAAAATTGCAATTTCACAATTTTCTTCACTCTCTGAACCATCCATCGCTATGACTGTCTATATTGGCGTATGTTGCAAGTAACCATTGATATAGCATTTTATAAGCGGAGCGACAATAGTTTTACATCATTTAAAAAATATCATCAATGCCTCTTTTAATAGAGTTGACGCTATTACTGATTATATACAAGTTATTAATATGAACATTTATTTTGTCAAAGACTTTTATATTACTAAAATTTTAAGTGTGTGAAATACTTTAAAAAGAAAGTGAGGACGGGCAATAAAAACTGTTTCTGAATGCCCAATAGGAGATTCATACAGGCTTAGAAATGACTGTAGTGCTAAGAATTCAAGCTGGATAGCAAGTAAAGGGAGCCTAGCTTCCATATATAAGACCTTGGTTTTCACAAAGTGTGGAAAACCTAAGCATAATCTCAAACCTTGTCTCACCAGTTTATAAGCAGAAGCTTACATATGAGATGCACCCAAATCCAAGCACTGAGTGAGCATGCATGCGGTGTCAGCATCTCATCTAGCATACTTATAAAAAGATTTTGGTCAAAATCAAACAAACGTGGTAATCTTGGTTGAGACAGCACATACGAGACAACTATGAAGAATAAAATACACACTGCAGGACAGGTGCACTAGAGAAGGCATTCTTCGAGGCCAGTATTATTTGTTTATGCCTGTGAACGCTGGCATATATCCGCTCTGGTGGATTGGCCAAGAAAACTTGTAGTAGCCTAAATGTGAATACTATTCCATGATTGTCAGCCTATTACTAAATATGTATAAAAAAGAAATTGCAAATTATCTTGTAAGGATAAGTAAAATAATTAAATAAAAATGAATCAATAAAAGAAAATGAAAGCTAATACCATATCGAATGAATGAAATTTTGAGCTGACTGCACTTGAGTTTACGTCACCTGATCAAAATCGAATGTGTCCTACATTTATTCACATTACCAATTATATCACTAGTATTTGTCGAGTATATATTAAAGCCGATATTATATTGGCATACAC
Source organism: Rhipicephalus microplus (assembly GCF_043290135.1). Classification (NCBI taxonomy): domain Eukaryota; kingdom Metazoa; phylum Arthropoda; class Arachnida; order Ixodida; family Ixodidae; genus Rhipicephalus; species Rhipicephalus microplus. The sequence goes on along the minus strand of NC_134700.1, from coordinate 78,336,537 downwards.
TTAGATTCTTGAATAAAATTACATGCTGCTTCAAATACATTCCCGGGGCAATTTCTCAGCTCAAAATTTAGAACAGCATTCGCAGTTAAGGTTAAACCTAATTCGGAAAATGGAATAACTAGAAGTATTTTCTTAATTAATGAATTATTACAACATGAAACAAAATAATGCTCAAGTGTTTGTGTATTCACAGAATGGGCACAGTATGCTTCTTTTTTCTTCGTCCTCCTCTCAAGTGTGCAATATCAACCAAGATAAATGTATACGAACTTCTTCAAGCTTTCATTCCTATACAATGAATGTATCTCAAACAATGGTGTACGCTTTCGAAAGCCCCCATAATAAATGTCGATTAATCTATTAAAACACCACATTGAAAGCAAATAATCAATTAAAGGCTAAATCAATTAATCATTCAAAATTTTTAATCAATTGTCCATAGCCTGCTGAAAACAGTGCCACAGCACAGCCATGAGTGAAAAGCTCCCACTTCGTGCAACCCAATAATGTCAAAGACTGTGATGGAGACATTAAAACTTGCTATGTTTATAGTTTCTCTCGAAACTGTCAGACCCATTTAGTGCTCTTTCAACCAACAAATGCTTGCAACACATTCAACTGTTCCTTCTGCAAGTGTTCTTTTCATATAATGAGCTTACAATAATGGTAAGTGCACTTTTTTTTCTCATATTTTTGTGTTTAAACTACTGGACAATCTGGACACATGCGGCACATTTACATGGTTTTCTATGCAGGTCTGTTCTTTGGATCACAGCCCAAGTCATGCAGTGAGGTTCATGTGTGCACAGTTTACTCTCCTTCACCCTTACTAGAGAGGAGGTTGAATAGCACAGGAAGTAATGGCAATGAGGTAATAATGCATTACAGAGCTGTCTGTTATAGGCTGGGGTACTTGCTGCCAAGGGCCTCAAGAAGACAAAGGTGGAAAAGCAGGTGCACGCCGTCGTTACTTTACGTGGGTGAACGTGCCTTCCATTGAAGCCGAAGTGGCATCTAACCCCATGGTGAAAGAAAAAAAAAAGTGGTAAGTGTGTGTTTAGGGGATGGGGGTGGGTGCAGCAGCTAGAAAATTTCATGGCTTGGTATAGCCACCTGTGTAGAGGATGCTGCTTAAGCCACCTTTGCCGCAGTATACTGGCGCCTTGCGAAAAAGCATATTGAGGTTGGGAAGGATTTTGTTAGTGCTAGTCTCGGGGCACTGCACATTTTGTTTTGTTACTCGTGCATCATTCGGAGCAGTGTATGATAAACTAAACTGTGCGCCAGGTTTTTTTTTTTTTTACCACCCCTACTCCTCGATTATACTGACGCATGTCTACATGTGGACGAAAACGATAATGGGGGATTTAGTGGGCACGAGGTAGTGGGCCTCTAGCTTCACTCAAGATGAAAGAAGGCGATCTTGTGGCTCAGCTGTTGAGAACACGCTGCTTTCGTTGTCTCAAGATTTACCTGTGTTTTGTTCGCGTTGTACCGCGACACTGGTGGAGGTGCTGGGCCGCAACCCTGTGTGATGCTCCACACGTCCGCTGGGAGCCGTTCATCGAGTCCAGACGCATTGTCACCTGTAGAAACTCCTGTGCATCGCTCTAATCGATGGTTGCGAGGCCTCGCGCCAGAGCTCACTCACTCGCCGGAACCTGCTAGGCACCGCACACCTCAACCAATGGCGAACGCAAGCCCGCAACAGGTGACCCAAGGCAGCTTTCCGACGCGCCTATCTTAGGTGACCATCTTTCAACACCTCGTTCCAGATCGCTTTAGTGGCGGTGCCCATGAAGACGTTGACAACTGGCTTGACCACAACGAGCGTGTTGCCAAGGTCAATCAGTGGTCGGAACATGAAAAGCTTTCTCGTGTCTATTTCTACCTTGACAACGGTGCTCGTACTTGGTATGAGAATAGAGAAGGCAATCTTTCAGCTTGGCCCGACTTTCGACAGAAGTTCATCAATACCTTCGCCAATGTCGATTGAAGACACCGTGCAGAGCAGCTATTGGAGCTACAAGTTCAAAAATCCAACGAAACCGTAGTAATGTATGCCAAGGACATGACTCGTCTCTTTCATCGAGCTAACCTGCACATGACAGAAGATAAAAAGTTGAGTTACCTTATGCGCGGTGTCAAGGAACAGCTTTTCGCCGGGCTACTGCGCAACCCTCCAAGTACCGTGGTTGACTTCATTAAAGAGGCTACGGTTATCCAGCGGGCCCTTCATCAACGCTGCAGACAATATGACCCCATGTCCAGCAATGTCCCAATCAATGCTATTGCCATGACGTCTCAGAGTCAAAGCTCCTTGCGGGACTTGATTAGGGAGATAGTTCGCGAAGAACTGCAGAGGTTACGGATTCCAATGGCTGAAAATCCCATCGCGTCGGTCGCTGAAGTTGTACACGACGAAATCCACCAAGCATTGTCTTCGGCTGGTCCGCTCAGCAGCGTCCAATGAGCTACGCTGCCGCTCTCCGACGTCTACCACCCGCTATGCTGACGCTGTACCACCAGGTGCCAATGGCCCCTTGGTCTCCGCCGCAAGAGCAGACACTGCATTAACCACTCACGCTTCAACCGTACAATCAGCCATCCACAGCCACCCCATGGGCATTGACGCCAGGGGAGATGCTCGGACATCTACTGACCCGAAAAACAGATGCATGGCGCACAGACGTCCACTATGCTTTCACTGCGGAGGTGCAGGCCATATTGCCCGTAATTGCTGGCATCGAGGTGATTCATTCCCTCCTCATCGACCTTGGTTTGACGGTCGACGTGGCAACGACGAATACACTCCATGCCGTGACGACACCTCTTTTTATGGAGCCCGTTCTCTATTTGAGGACGGCTGTACCACTGCAGAGGAGGCGATGCTTACTCACCCTCCTGGTCTGAGACGTCGATCCCACTCTCCGTCTCCCGAGCATTCGCCTTTGTCCCACTTCCGCGCCTACGCGGACCTTAATACAAGAAGGTCACCTAGCCCGCGCCGGGGAATCTGAGGGCGGCGACCTCCGGAGGCAAGGTTGCAGGCCATAAAGATGACGATAAGAAGCCCCCACAGCATGACGTCGTGCAGCCGATAAGCTGTGAAAACGATGAAATTGTGACTACCGACCTTAGTGTTCTTCTTGACGGCCAGAAAGTGACAGCTTTAGTCGACACTGGTACTGACTTCTCTATTATCAGTCAAGACCTCGCCGACAGCCTCATAAAAGTGAAGACGCCGTGGATGGGCCTTCATATAAGAACGGCAGGGGGCCAGTTATTGATGCCCTCTAGAAGATGTACCGTAAGAATTGACATCAGTGGTTCTCCTTTCACGGCGTCGTTCGTCATTATCACCGCATGCTGTAGAGATGTAATTCCTGGCAAGGATTTTTTAAGGGAATATGGCGCCGTCATCAACATACCAGAGAGCTTGATTACATTTTGCAACAGTTCGGGCTTACCCAATTCTCAAAGACGCGACCAAACCAACTACGTTTTACTGATGACGACGTGGTTCTCCCTCCTAAGTCATGCACGCTTGTTTCTGTGACCGCCACTACTCAGTTTGACGCCGAAGGAGTTGCAGACCAAATAAGCTCGCTGTTCTTCACCCAGGATATTTCCATCGCGTGAGGCATCGTCAGAGTTGCTGCTGGACGCACGGACTTGCTGCTGACCAATTTTAGTGCTGAGTGCCGGCATCTTCCAAGAGACATGGCTGTCACTTACTTCGACGATGTCGTAGATGCCCAAGGCTGTTTGGCGGTAGTCGACGAGTAGCTAAATCTTGATTCAGCGTCTCTTCTGGACGTTAGCATTGCTTTGCAAAAAGACGACCGACGCAGACTCCTTGAGCAACTGGCCAAATTTCAAGACTGCTTTTTGACAACATCAAGAGTTGGCCGCACGCCTCTAACTAGGCATCGAATAATTACGGAGGAAACGGCAAGACCTATTCACCAGAATCCTTATCGCGTGGCTCCAAAAGAACATGAAGCGATACAACAGCAGGTAGACAGAATGCTTGAAGATGACGTCATTCAGCCTTCACAGGGCCCCTGGGCGTCACCTGTGGATTACCGGAAGCTAAACCAGGTGACCAAGAAAGACGTATATCCACTACCGCGTATAGACGACTCTCTCGACAGGCTTCGACATGCTCGATACTTCTCTTCAATGGACTTACAGAGTAGATATTGGCAAATCGAGGTGGACCCGAGAGAGCGCGAGAAGACCGCTTTTGTAACACCAAATGGGTTATATGAATTTAAGGTCTTGCCTTCGGTTTGTGCTCAGCGCCTGCTACCTTTCAAAAACTCATGGATACCGTGCTTTCTGGGTTGAAGTGAGAAACCTGCTTAGTATATCAGGGCGACGTCGTAGTATTTAGTATTCTCCGCAACGTTTTACGATCGCCTTGAAAGGCTCGAGGTGGTCTTACGAGCCATACAGTCCGCGGGCCTGACGCTGAAGCCTGAGAAGTGCCACTTTTGCTACGAAGAGCTGCGATTTTTGTTCACGTCGTCAGTCATGCAGGTGTTCGTCCCGATCCTGAAAAAAATCGCAGCCGTAGAACAGTTCCCTATGCCGACCGATAAAAAGGCTGTCAGACGCTTTCTCAGCCTCTGTGCATATTATTGATGATTTATCGCAGACTTCGCACGTACAGCATCACCATTAACTCACCTCACGAGAGAAGACGTCACCTTTGAGTGGAATAACGAAGAGGAAGCTGCTTTTAACAATCTTCGCCAGCGACTACAAAAACCTCTAGTCCTTGCCGCTAAAAAGGCCACTTCGACGAGAGAGCTCCTACGATGCTTCACACCGATGCTAGCATTGTTGGTCTGGAAGCTGTGCTTGTGAAGCAGCAAGAGGGCACAGAAAGGGTAATCGCTTACACAAGCAGAACGTTAACATGCGCTGAGGCTAATTACTCCACAACTGAGAAGGAATGTCTCGCCGTGGTATGGGTGGTTATAAAATTTTATTCGTATTTATATGGCCGCCCCTTCAAAGTAATTAGCGACCAGCACTCACTGTGTTGGTTAACAAATCTTAAGGACCCTACTGGCCGATTAGCGCGTTGGAGTCTCAGGCTGCAAGAGTTCGATATGGCAGTCGTACATATGTCAGGGAAGCAACATATGGACGCCAACTCTTTGTCCCGTTCACCCATTAAGTCGGCAACCCTACCCGAGGAGGAGGAAACATGATTTTTCAGTGTCCTCGACACGATCGCCATTGCGCAGCAACAACGTGACGACGCTGAGTTGCTTGCCTTAATTACCTACTTGGATGGCAGATCTCGGAAGGGGTCAAGAGGTTTCGCAAGAGTGTTGTCATCGTTTTGTTTACGGGGCGGGGTACTCCACTAAAAAAATTTTTCGTTGACAAGATCTGCCTATCTGATCAACATCCCAGCAGCCCTTCGCACCTAAGTACTGAAAGCATGCCAGAACGAGGTTACCTCTGGCCACTTGGGTTACACGAGAAAGTTGGCCAGGGTACAGCGAAAGTATTACTGGCCAAGACTAACCACAGCCGTGAAGCACCACGTTCGTACCTGTCTCGACTGCCAGCGACGCAAATCACCACCGACTAAACCACCTGGCCTCCTGCAACCCGTACAGGTCCCAATGACTCCATTCCACCAGATCGGCATGGACATTTTGGGCCCACTCCCTACTTCTACAGCAGGCAACCGATGGGTTATCGTCACGATGGATTATCTGACCTGTTATGCCGAGACAAAGGCTATCCAGAGAGGTACAGCAGCAAAGGTGATAAGATTTTTCATAGAGAATATTGTACTAAGGTATAGTGCACCAACCGTTGTAATCGCAGACAGAGGAACCGCATTCACGGCAGCTCCTTTGAACCATGTCTTGATGCTGAGTGGAACAATGCATCGTAAGACCACCGCCTACCACCGGGAAACGAACGGGCTGACAGAGCGCCTAAACAAAATTATTGAAGACATGCTTTCGATGTACGTAGATGTTGAACACAAAAATTGGGATGAAATCTTGCCTTACATATTGTTTGCATACAACACGGCCAAGCAAGAAACAACCCGTATGACACCGTTCAGCCTCGTTCATGGACGGGAAGTACGAACCATGTTAGACGCAATGTTACCGCATGAAGGCGACGACATCGTCTCGGACGACATGTTTATGGAACGCGCGGAAGAAGCTAGGCAACTTGTACGTTTACGGATCAGCCAGCAGCAAGAGTACGATGCAGGCCGCTACAGTGCTCACCGCAGAAGAGTCTACCAAACTGGTGACAAAGTATGGGTTTAGATGCCCATATGGAAACAAGGACTTTCGGAAAAGCTCTTAAGAAGATACTTTGGACCGTACCTAGTGCTGCGACGACTGAGTAATGTCACTTATGAAGTTGTTCTCGACAGTTCGTATAGTACAAGGCGTCGCCAGCACCATCCTGAACTCGTTCACGTAGTCCGCATGAAGCCTTGATGATGATATATGGGTTTTAATGGCGCAAGGACCATACTTGGCAAAAGAGCGCCATAAAAAATGTTTATAGAATGTCAAGGGTGCATGATTTTATGCAATAGGTACAGCATATGAACTATGATAATGTTTCATGGCTGTAAAGAGGCCTAAAATTCCGGACCCTAAGATGGGTTAAAATATAGAAGCATTTAAAATTATCGAAGTGACATGAAATATGTGTAACGAAAGTAAAAGACAATGTTTGTGGTGATGAAACTACATTGAGAAAATGAGGTTAGCACGAATGCCTCGTCAATGCATGCCCTTGAGCCCAAGGGCAGCGAGGCACATGCTCTTTAATAGAAGCACCGCAGCCTCAACCTCTGTACAGAGGTCGTGCTACGGATCACCTTGAAATATGCAGTGAAAGCTATCTACATCTTTTAAAAACATGAACAGCGATTTAAGCTTAAAAAGAGGATCTCTACCGATGAACATGACTGGATGTAATGGAAGTTACTGTCGGTAGGGTACTAAAAAGTGGTTTTTTCTTAGAGAGTCCAACTCATTGCACTGAACAAGTATATGAAAAATTGTAAGCAGTTCCACACATCTTTTACAGATGGGTTGCTCGCCGCCAGTCAACAAATATGCATGTGTGCTGTGTGCGTGTCCTATTTGTAATCTGGTGAGCGTTACTTGCATGTAGCGTGATTTGGATACTGGTGGCCAATTTCCAAGTATTGGTTTTATTACATGTAATTTGTTTTGTGTTTGTCTATCCCATAGCCACTGCCAACACGACCTGAGCTTCCATCGAAGGAAGGGCTTCAGGCCAAGCGCAGGGACAGCTATGGATGTATTAGTAGCAGCGTTGCTTTGGGCAGATGCAGCCAAGTGGTCCGCCAATTCGTTCCCTCCTATCTCGCGGTGTCCTGGCACCCAGCACACTTCGACATGCTGTTTGAGTGCGTATACTGTGCATAAGAATGAGTAAAGAGATACAAGAACGGAATTTTTGTGTTTTTTTCAGGGTTTTGAGGGCTTATACCATGCTTAGGGAACCTGTGTATATCACTGCGCGTTGTAGTTTTATTTGTTTGATGTGTTTGACAGCCACAAGTAACGCATGAGCTTCTGCAGTAAAGATGCTTGTGTTAGGATGAAGAGTACCGGCATCTGAAAAGGATGGGCCAACTGCAGCGTACGAGACAGAAGTGTCTGTTTTTGAAGCATCGGTGTAGAATTCGGGACAACTGTATTTGTGTTGGAGTTCATGAAAGTATGTGTGGATGTGGGCAACAGGTGCATGCTTTGTGACTTCCGCAAAAGGTATGTCACAGTCTATGAGCTGCCACTGCCACGGTGGTAGATATGCAGCAGGAGCCATTAAACAGTGTTCCAGAAGTGGCACATTTGTTTCCTCAGCGAGCCCTCTCACATGAAGTGAGTACGGCTGCCTCATTGAAGGACGGCTGTAAAGCAGGGCAGAATAAGGCCGATCATTGATTGTGAAATGAGAGGGGTGTTCTTTGTCTGCGTTCACCTTGAGGTAGTACACAAAAGATGTGTAACATCTCCGTAAGTGGAGTGACCACTCATTCGATTCCACATACAGGCTTTCCACAGGGCTCGTGCGGAAAGCCCCCGTAGAAAGGCGAATGCCCAAATGGTGCACGTGGTCCAACATCTTCAAAGCACTTGGAGTCGCAGACTGATGAATAATGGCCCCATAGTCTAAGCGCGTGCGAATGGGGCTTTGATACAAATTCATCAGACATTGCCTGTCACTACCCCATGTAATACGTGACACTACTTTTAGAATATTCATGGCTTTTAGACATTTTGTTTCTAAATACTTGAAGTGCAGTATGAAAGTCAACTTGTTGTCTAAGGTTAGACCTAAGAATTTGTGCTCGGCTTTGACAGACAGACGTTCCCCGTTCAGTCGCATGTCAGGTTCCGAGTGCATGCCTCTCTTTCGAGAGAACAAGACACACGTGCTTTTTTGTGGGTTAAGTCAGAATCCGCTTTCATCTGCCCATTTGGAGACCTTGTTTAAACCCAGCTGAACCTGCCGCTCACATATTGCCAAGTTGCATGACTTGACGCAAAGCTCAACGCCGTCGACATATTGCGGGGGATGGACGGGTGCAAGGAATTCATTTTGATAATAAAAAGTACACCACCTGGCGGTACTCCCGTCTCCTGGACAAATGTTTGGGAGAGAACGCTGCCTACACGGACACGGAATGTTCGATTGGACAAGTAACTCTCGATTATTGAAAACATTCTACCGTGCACACCCAGGTGAGACAAGTCTCTTAATATGCCAAAACGCCATGTTGTGTCGTAAACCTTCTCAATATCGAGAAACACAGAGAGAAAGTATTGTTTGTGGACGAAAGCGTGTCGGATCTGTGCCTCGATACGCACCAGATGGTCGGTGGTGGATCTACCCTCTCGAAATCCACACTGAAATCGGTCGAGCAGACTGTGTGTTTCAAGGAGATGTAAAAGTCAGCGATTTATAATCTTTTCAAAAAGTTTACAAAGGCAGCTTGTAAGTTTGCCTTCTTTTAAAATGGCAATAATATTAGCCTCTTTCCAGGAAACAGGGATGACGCCAGAAAACCAGATAGCATTGTGTAGGGAGAGTAATGTTTTTCACGTTTCGAGCGGCAGGTTTTTCAACATTTCATACACGACACGGCCGTAGCCTGGGGCAGAATTACTGCAGGAGTTTAGTGACGTTTGTAGCTCAGCTAAGTTGAAAGGTTGGTTGAATGCCTCTTAGTTTGTACACTTGTGTTCTAGTTTCTGCTTTTCTATCCTTGCTTTATATCTTTGGAAAGCTTCAGTATAGTGTGATGAGCTAGACACCTGCTCGTAGTGGGCACCGAGGAAGTTCGCCTGATTTTCCAGGCTGTCACCCTGTGTGTTAACGAGTGGGAGTGAATGTACTTGTCTTCCTGCTACCCTATGAACCATGTTCCAGACTTTAGCCTCTTGTGTATATGAATTGAACCCTGATAAGAACTTGTGCCAGCTTTCTCTTCTGGCATGCCTGCGCGTTCTCCTGCTTTGAGATTTTATTTTCCTAAAGCTGTCAAGATTTTCGATTGTTGGTGAATTTCGAAACAACCTCCATGCCTTGTTCTGCGCCTTTTGCGCATTACGACACTCGGTGTTCCACCATGGGATACGTCGCTTGCCAGGCAGTCCAGATGTTTGCGGGATGTACTTGGCTGCTACGTCAATAAGGAAAACTGTGAAGTACTCCACAGCTTCATCTATGCTTAACTCACACATGTCTGTCCAACTTAAATGAGTAGTGTTATAAAACTGTTCGCAGTCGGCTTTGTATGTCAGCCATTCGGGAACTTGTGAAGGACATTCGTATGATGTTGGTGTACTCAAAATGACAGGAAAATGGTCACTTCCGTAGGGATTGTTTATAATTTTCTATTGGAGTAGTGGTAGAAGTGAAGGAGATGCAATACTGAGGTCTATGGAGGAGTAAATTTTGTTTGCAAGGTTATAATATGTTGCCTCCTTCCTATTCAACAGACAAGCACCTGATGAAAAGAGGAACTGTTCGATGAGACGACCTCGTGCATCACATTGACAGCCACTCCATAAACCGCTGTGCACATTCAGGTTTTCTAGAACCAGATAAGGTTCTGTTAACTTATCTATTAAAGACTGGAAATCATGTTTTTCCAGGCGGTGTTGCGGCGGTATGTATAGAGAGCAGATGGTGACAAGCTTATTCAATAGAACTGCTCGAACAGCCACTGCCTCTAGGGATGTTAGTAGTGGTACATGACTACGTGCTACTCCTCGATTAACAATAATGGCTACACCACCAGATGACGCCCCGGTATCATCTCTGTCCTTTCCGAAGACAACATATTGACGCAAAAAATTTGGATTCATGGATTTAGGTGTGTTTCTTGTACACACAGCACTTTTGGGGAATGTTTGTGTAGAAGTTCTTGGACATCGTCGAGGTTTCGAAGTAGTCCTCTGACGTTCGATTGTATAATTTGTGTCTTCATTATGGGAGTGAAGAAGTGCTGTGTGTTCGAAATGAGTGTAGCTGGTGTCTAAAGAGAAAAGTGACTTATCTTACAGAGCCTTTAGAAGGCCCTGTAGTTACCGTTTTGTCTTTTTTAGAGCGGTCGAGGGAACCTCGCCGCTCCCTTGGCGCAGTCTGCGCCGGTGCAATGGATGTGTCCATCGCCACAGGAGAGACGACAGACAATGTTGTTTTCGTTGTAGGCTTCGTCGTGACAGACGGAGCCTTCGACCCCACCTGGCTCGAGGTCGAGGGGACCTCTTTAGTTTGTGCGGTGCCCTGGCTGCTGCCAAGGTTCACAGGGGCCTTCGGTGGGGCTGTATTCAAGGAGGGTGGGGCAGCCGAGGCTGCTCCCCCCATGGGGCTTGTGGCGTTTGCCTCGGCATGCTAGGCGTGGTCCAAGGCATTGCCGAAAACCGAAGTGGTGCTGACCCTCCTCGCACCACTTCGGCATACGATGTGTTCCCAGCAAAATGCGGGGAAACCCGCTGCCGCGCTTCAGGGAAGCTTATGTTCAGTTCAAACTTTGTAATTATTATTTTTTTCCTTTTTCCAGGCCACGCATGACCTGCAATATGCAGGATGGTCACCCTCACAGTTTGCGCTGTGGACTTGTAGCTGACCATCATCAGCAATATGACCCTTGGTGCCGCATTTCGCGCAGGTAAGGTGTGCTCGGCAACTCTGGGAGCTGTACCAGAACCTCTGACACTTAAAGCAGCGCCACGGGTTGGGTATGTATGGTCTGACTGGCAATTTAAGATATCCTGTTGCTATTTCAGTGGGGAGAGTGCCAGATGCGAAAGTGAGTATAATGTGTTTCGTTGGGATTTATTTTCTCTTCTTGTTTTGATAGGCTGCAGCTGAATGACATTTTCTTTTTTCCAGCCTGTTACAAGTTCCTCATCAGAGAGGTCCATCAGGTCTCCATCTGATACAACACCCTTCACGCTGTTCATGGTTCGATGCGGTGTGATTGTGATAGGCTGATCCCCAAATGATGTAAGGTTATGCAGTCTCTGGTACAGTGCGTGGTCTTTTATTTTGAGTAGCAGGTCACCACTGGCGGTCTTTGTGGCTTTGTAGCCTGCGCCTAGCATTTCTATAAGGCATTTGGACACAAGAAAAGGTGAAATGCTTCTAGCTTTCTTTTCTGTACTTTCACAGTGGATGATGTGGTATTTCGGGAAGATATCTTTCTTGTTTGGAAGAAATTCAAAAATTGCATCGGTGCGCCACCTCTTGGAGGGGCGATTGGTTGTGAGAGGGCTAGGAGTTCCCATGAATTTGGTAGCTTATTCGGCGGCCATACCAGCCACCCACCACCAAGCCCAACAAGGGGACACTGCGAGACGCGAAGGAGACGCAAGCGTCAGCCGTACATGGCTGCTATAACCTAATATATCTACCCAAGGTTGGATATCTACACCAGGTTAACCCTTGCCGCCGAGAATTGTGGAAGTAAAAAGAAGTGAGGAGAGGACAGGAAAGATCGAAAGTAGTAGAAAAGACGAAAATGGAGAGAGAGAAGGAGACAGGAAGAGGCGACTGCCGACTTCCCCTGGGTGGGTCAGCCCAGAGGTAACGTCTATGTGAAGCCCGGGCCAAAGGGTTGTGTTGCCTCTGCCGGGCAGCCTTAAAGGTCCAATCACCCGGCCTCAACTCAACCCCCAGGATGCCCTTTCCCCCGGACACAGCAAATCCACGCACGGCTAGGCATGGGAGGGAGTCGAAACCCCCCCGTTTGGTGTCGCTACACACCAAATGCGTACTTACTCAGACGCCCCTGCGGGGACCATATTAGGCTATTTGACAATTATCAAACATTTATTAAAATCTATACTGCCAGTTTTACACATGTGATCACATCAAACAATGTCGCACAAGATCAGCAACACAAGAGTTCCGAAACTGAAACCGACCACCAAGTCACGGCGGCAAATTCCCGCGCTTTTGTTCTACTGCTGCTTCCATGATGACTGCTACTGAGCTTTTGGGCAGTGTATCTGCAATTGAGCAGGACGAAGACGAGTGCTCTTCAGCACCTATCGATTATGGCATTGTAACGCCAGCAGCACGTCCTTTAAAGTTATGCGAGCCAGACTTGAAATGCAATGCCACGCATTGGGTGCACGATATCGACGCATCTACGCAAGACGTGAAGGTACTCAGGCTTGACATCCAGAACGGGGCCGGTGCAGAAGAATGAATGCAAAGATACTGCGCTGCCACCAACACATCATGGATTGTTCAAAAGAACGAAAGCAAGTGCACCAAGTAAGACATGCCCAATTTTCTGCTTAATGCACGCACAAATACCCATCTACTTATCTATACCTTTTCGCCCAGGGTTTTTCAAAGTGGAACCCTCTCGTGCATGATGTCATCCCAGGGAACTATTCGCCCCGAGATCTTTGAGTGGCGCCCTTTCGCAAGTGACGTTATCGCGGAGACTGGGGTGCCACTCTTCACGCGCTCGCGACGTAAAAACAGCTCGACAGTGTCGGCCCAGTCTGTCCTGCGCGAGTTATTTGATGGGCAAGTTCATAAAACAATTTGTAATGAATGTTCAAGCAAAATGCCCTGCAAAATCGAGTGGAGTTGCCATCAGGAGCATGTTTAGTGTCATCTGCCAGCCTTTATTGTGAACATTTGCATATATAGCAAGGATTTTTTTCCTGACTTTTCCATGGCAGTCTTCTATGTCTTTGTTCAGCACAATTTATGTACGCAGTGTGCTTCAAATGTACAGTTGCGAAACCTGCTCCTCAAGTTAAATTTTGTCGCTCAGAATTTTAAGCTCATGACAAACGACGTGACATGTCACTAAAGAAATCTAAGTGATCATCACAGGCAACAACATTTGATTATATCCATTTTAAGATGCTACCGTGTAAGTGCATCAAAAGTTCTTCAAATAATACTAAATAAAAAAGAAAAAGGCATCAGAAGAAAAGGCTTTGCATGATATGGATACGAAATATGGACAGGTTCGTATAGAGTTTTATGCAACATTCCAACAACTCCATTGATAAATCAATGTTTCCCAGTTTATTAACGGTTGCCTGAAAGTATGCTGAATGGAACTAGAGTAATCATACTAATGTTGGCAAATACAAAGCTTCGGCATCAGTGTGTCGTGTGTATTTGCAATAATAGAGTATAAAACATACCCAACAAATTGCTGAACATGGCTTACTAAAGAAGGGCTGCTTATTGTTATTTCAGGATGATCTTTCACAAGGTGTGGCGTTGCCAACATAACGACAGAAATAAACTTAGTGCATCACAACAAAACACGAAGTGTGCTGCCGAATTAGACTTCAAAATTTAAAAAAATTGAATCTGAACACACACAAAAAAAAGACTAATTTTTACGCAGAGCTGTCCCTCTGCAGGCAATAATTAGACTGTCTGAAGGCCACAACCACAGCACACAATCGGCAGATGCTCTCAGGATGCTCCGTGCCAGCTCAAATACTAAGGAGACATTCACACGCACACACACTATTTTGATGCAACATGGCGCCTGTAGAAGCCATAAGACACCACGAGGCTGTGCTTGGCTCACAACCTGATGGCCCCCTCCTGCTCGCAAATGGCAGCATGAACCCCCTAAAGAGGACCGTTTACTGGTGGCACGAAGAGTGGAGAGTCGACAAATATGGACCACCTGGAAATCCTATCTGTGGCAAAGCTGCAGAAGGCAGCCACATATGCAGCTGCTGGTAAGCTTGCTCATGAGAAGTTCACTGACCAATTACTATAAGAATGCCAGTGTTTCTAAACAAAAAGCACTAGCATTCCCATTTTTCTTATAAGTGTTGCACTGACATATACAGATTACAGTGTACTCTGGTCACTTAAGTTGCTTTTTCATAAAGTATGCACGCACTTTTGCAATTCAATTTCTCTCTATCAGAAGGCACATCCGAGATGTCAATTTTTAGCAATGCAGACATTGAGAGTCACGTTTGAAAATATCATGCATGAGAACAACACACTGAAAATAAAACCACACAATTTGATGTATGACATGTCAGAAAATTTTCCAGTTGACTGCAGCACAAATCTGTAGCCTCAACCGGCTCCTTCACTTGCACCTGCACTGTGAAAACTGAAAGTAATGCCAAGGCTGTCTTGACTACTGTGAGGCAGAGATAGATGCATTAGCTCCACTCAAGTAGCGTAGGCTCCATTCTCACAGGCTCACCAGTTAGCTCACGGTATACGTAACCAAGCACACAAGAAGCATGTTCAAATACTAGTACATTCTCAATTTCTTTAGTACAATGCACAGTAGCCAAAAAAGATTAATGTGCTTTGCCAGACTATTAGCTCCTGACACAGCACATTACTGTATGATGAATGTTGCTGTTGGTGTAGCATTTTTTCTTTTTGTTTCTAGGATGCCAGTGCTGTACATTATCTTACGTAACTATCACTTCTGGGGCATTTTTTTTTCCTGTCTGTTTTTGTACGTTGCTCAATTACCACAGTGTCCAACATAGACGATAACTTGGACCAGCTTTTTCATCACAATTTACATTTACTGCACAGCACTTTTGGTTACACTGTTAGCTATTGAATCAGTTTAAATTTGTACGCAGCGTTCCATTTTTACTCTTGGCATCTGCAGTCGGCACACTGCCAAAAAAGATTGGAAGCTAATTCTGGTCAAGCAGTTCTAAAGCAAACACTCTTTACTGTCAATATGCACGCATGAGCGTTTTCACAACTATGTCCAAAGACAGCTGGGTGGCAGTTGTTGTGACGCCAATTATGCAGCGCGCCCAGAGGCTCGAGTCTGCACAGGATGTCATATTTGTTGACTCCACATCCTCCTGTGACACCGAGGGTAATACAGCAACTGTGCTCCTCACGGCCACTAAGGCGGGCGCAGTACCAGTGGCTGTTGTCCTGCACAGCTCACAAACTCGAGACTGCTACCGTGCGGCCTCTCAACTGCTGAAGGAGAAATATCCAACGTGCTTCGGCAACAACCAGGTACACACATCTGCATGTTGAAATTAAAACAAAAAACAGCTTTTCTAGCATTGCCAAAGGAAAAAATTGTAATTGTAATGATGCTGGTACACTTTTTGGATGGTGAGATGAGTAATATCAGATTTTGCTAAGCATAATGACAACCGAACACCTTTAAAAAGAATGAAAATGAATTGAAGCGTTAAAAAAAACTTTCAAGAATTAAAAAAAATAGACGCTTAGAGAAATAAGGTAAGCTCTAGCACAGATATGTTGCAACTACATACTGCAAATCAAAGAAATTTCTTTAACAACGAGGTTGCTGTAGGGTGCTAATTTTCACAGCGTTGCAAGAAACTACAGCGGCGGGCAGGTGTACATGTTATGGGAGTGGCGCAAGTTCACCAAGGTAGTGAGAAAGATAAGAGAGGCTCAAAATTTATTTATCAATTTAATCATACTGTTAACCCTTATTCGAGGGTCATTACAGCGAGGGTGAAGGATTGAGATGCACAAGAATAAATATTTGACAAGTATTTGTAAGATAAACTCTTAAGATATCGCACACTTGTATGAGAAACACAGTTACATGCTTTTTCATCCATAACATTTGCAACATAATATTTATCTCTTATGGAAGAAAACAGATACATGAACACCAATAATCTATACGTTTGAAACAAAATGCCTGTCAAGAACAACAAGTACTTTTTTCTTCCACATCATTTATTAATTCATTCCCCATTCTAATACCAATAGAAAAGAAGGAAAAAAGGAATAAATCAGTTCGAATGTTTATTGGTTGTATGAATGTACCGAGTGTTGTTCTTGGAAACCTAAGAGCACATCAAATAATTATAGTTTATTTTTAACCCTGCATGTAAGATATGAAAAAGCATTTTCAATCTCTGCTTCTGCCTTCTGAATCTTATTGGTTTTAATTTATATACTTCCAACATTTCAGTTACAGAATCTGTTCCTCGATATTTGGAGCACAGCGACGCTACTCGGACATGGCCAACGAATTTTCTACGAGGGGTGTGAACCATCATTTGGCAGCAGCGGCACGACCAGTGAGCACACGCCTAAGATTTCGCTCCATATTTTTCAGGTTGGTGAATATCTTTTTATGCCATTGTTCTGCTCTCCGCCGCTGCTGCCAAGTGTTGGTGTGTAGTTATAGTGTGAAACTGCAGTGACATGCCAAAATTACGTTGTTCATGTCGTCTTGGACCAGAAGACGGACGCCCGCTTCTGGCTTGTTCAGAATGTAAATTCGCATTCCACCTAGGTGCATGCTCAGGCGTTTCTGAAGAAGCGTGCAAAAAACGGGGAAAAAAACATGGAAGTGCGATAAGTGCAAGACTGGCGGCCAGAAATCTGAGACTGATGTGGAAGGGGTGTCAACTGATAGCATAGTAGCGCAGCAACTCCACTCACTTGAACTTAAGATTGATGCACTCCTAGCTTTGCCAAGCAAGCTTAAATCAATGGAAACAGCTGTGCAGCTTCTGTCGAACAAATTTGATGAATTCAGTGAACGACTGCACGCCCAAGAAACAGCTACGAAAGGTTTGTCGAAGAGAGTTGATAAGCTAGAGAAAAGCAAGGTAGATAAAGATGTGGCTTTGATGGCACAAGATTTAGACAAGCTAGAATATCGTAGCCGACGCATGAACCTAGAAATACATGGCATTAGGGAAACTGATGGTGAGGATCTTGTGGCAAAAGTGAATGAAATTGCGAAACAAATATCACTTCCCTCCCTTACCCGCAGTGATCTTGAAACCATCCATCGGCTACCCGCTAAGCCAGGCAAGACTCGTGGCATTATTGTGCGCTTCATGAATCAGGAAACAAGGGACAACTGGCTCTCAAAGCGGCGACAGCTCAAAAGCGAAATGAGTAACACATACATTTGTGAGAACATGACTCGACAGGCGCGAAAACTGCTCACTATGATCAAAGAATGGGCTAGGAAAACGGGTTTTGCATTCGTGTGGCATGCCAACGGTAAGGTGCCAGTGAGGCGAGCGAATGGCGAAAGAGCAGTGGTCATTCGGGGAAGCGAGGACATGATACGTTTATCATGAAGAGTGGTAACAGTTGTGTATTTCTCGGGTGATCCAGTCCCAAGATGTCGTACTCACCATCCGAATTCCTACGCGATCTTCCAACCTTAAGAAGCGGCTCTGCGCTTTCAGTTTTTCATTTAAATGCCAGATGTTTAAGAAAGAATTTTGATATAATTTGCTTTACTGAGACATGGCTGTCATCAGATGATGATTGTATTTTGATTGATGGTTATGAGTGCATATCTGCATACCGATTACGAAAGCATGGTGGTGGCGTCTGTGTGTATGTCCGTGCAAACCTCTCATATAGAATTGTTGCCGAGTTTAAGGTTGTAGGTGATAGCTATGAGTCTATAATGTTGGAATGTTCTAATGTGTTATTTTCTATAATTTATCTCCTACTGGTTCAATAGAAAGCTTTTTGAATTTCATTGAGAAATCACTGGAGAGATCTCTAGATTCTCGCTTACAGACTGTCTTGGTAGGTGACTTTAACATCATTGTGTCGCTAGATAACTGCAGATACGTATGCCTAAATGAAATAATCGAAGCATATGGTTGTATGAATGTAATTAGCACCCCAACAAGAATAACCGCCACATCGGAAACAACGTTAGACCTATGTATTACAAGTTTCGATACTACTGATGTCAAAGCAGGCGCAATTACTACCGGCATTAGCGACCATTTTCTAACATACTGCTTCCTACCAGGCAGTCGTGTAATCAAAGTAAGGATGAAATGCTCTTTAGGAGTTATTCTAGCCGCAACATTAAACTTTTTGAGAACCTTATCTCTGGAATTGACTGGAGCACGGTTATAGAAGAAATAGATCCTAATAAATCATACAACATATTTTTAAAACACTTGACATCTTTAAATGACGCGTGCTTCCCTCTTAAGCCCTGCAAAAAACACAGAAAATGCAGAAAACCATGGGTGACAGTGGAACTATACAACAGAATTAAAGTCAAAAACAACCTTTTTCAAGTTTTCCTATCTTCCAGAGACGAAAACGATTTACGTAATTGCAAAAAATTTCGTAATACACTGAACAAAGATTTGAAGATAGCCAAGACGGAATACATTAGTAAATTTACCACTCATTCAGGAGACGCGCGCCTGCTGTGGGACACAATAAATCAGCTCATTAACAAAAAGGAGATATCCAGACGAATAAAATTTGAAAAACTGGGCAAGAGTAAATTAGAGATTGCTCACACCTTTAACAAATACTTTTTAACAGTCGGTGAGTTTACAACAGACAGCACGGAAACGTGTTGCGAGAACTATATAGCATCAAATTACCCGTCTAGTGTATTCCTATTTCCTACTGATCAACAAGAAGTGGTAAAGCTAATGACGTCATTAAAAGATAACTGTGCTTGCGGCCCAGATGAGATTAAGCCAAAGCCTTTAAAGGCTAGAAGTTCACATTATTGCTACACCACTAACGCACATTTATAACTTGATGCTATCTTCAGGTGTTTTTCCCGATCAAATGAAACTTGCGAAAGTAACTGCCATCCATAAAGGTGGGTCATTTGATGAGCTTAACAATTACAGGCCTATATCTGTACTCTCTGTGTTCGCAAAAATGGCTGAACGAGTTATATATAAGAGGATTACGGGCTTTCTAAACGCAAACAATATAATAGCAAAAGACCAGTATGGATTTTGCAAAAACAAGTCTGCTGAGTCGGCTCTACTCAGCATCAAAGAATACATTCTAAACAACATTGAAAACAAAGTCTTTACACTAGGAATATTTCTGGATTTTAGAAAGGCATTCGACAGTATACAACACGATCTACTTTTACGAAAACTACCGTATTATGGCATTCGGGGTACCACAGCTCAATTAATACAAAGTTATCTCTCGTCTAGAAAACAATATACCATTGTAAATAATACACACTCTCAAGTTGAACACATTAAGTATGGTGTCCCCCAGGGATCTATTCTTGGACCAATCCTATTCCTGCTGTTCATTAATGATATCGTAAATATCGATGGACACAAGAAAATAATATTGTATGCTGATGATACAAATGTATTTTTCGCAGGTTCAAACGTATGTGAACTATATAAGGAAGCTAACATTTGGATGGAGAAACTAAATTCATGGTTAAATGCTAATGAACTTCAATTGAATATCGCTAAAACAAAGTACATGTTTTTCAAGCCTAAAGGAGTAGCTCACATACCATGCACTCCAATTTACTTCCAGAGCACCGAGATTCAGCGCACAACAACAATAAAATTTCTTGGAGTTCTATTCCAAGAACAACTTTCTTGGTCTCCTCACATTGACGCGATAAAAAAAGATCTTTCCAGGAGAATCGGCATTTTAAATAGACTGAGATACTACGTCCCATCAAATGTCAAGCTGCAAATTTACTACGTACTAGTACATTCACGACTAACATACTGCTCCTTGGTGTGGCTAACAACGACCACCACGAACCTTAATTCTCCGTTGATATTACAAAAGCGTGCTATACGTGCTATATCTAACACTCCCCTTTACGAAAGTGCTCGACCATACTTTATAATGTACAAAGTATTGCCTATAAAACTGTTATACAGACATAAGCTATTCTTGGACACATATTATGTGAAACAAACACCATACCAGCTGAGAAAGAGCCTAATATACAAATATAGATCACGCACGAACTACGGTGACCAACGATTAGCGTCACAAATTCCAAACATTCTAAACAAACACCCAACTATATTACATTTACTGGAAGACGAAATTTCAGCTAGATCATTTAAAAAAATAACGAAAGAGTTCCTAGTGGATGAAAGCGATGCTTTTCTTGATTTTTGAAATTTGTATTTGATGATGTTTTTGTATTCGTTGCACCCTGTTCATTATTGTTCCTTTGCTTGTTGTTTATTATACTCTAATTTGTCTTGTAGAGCAACTCGATTTCCTAGTCAAGATGTTTCTTGTTAATTTATTTGATAGCAAACATGCATTTGTTTGTATTTGCCACCACTCGAATAAGGACTGTTTATATTTCTATTCTTTTATTCACACTTCTGGCAGTTCCTGTTTGACTATGGTACCCGTGTAAGATAACACGTGATGTTGTATTTTTCTGAGTACTGTACTTGCGGTATGTTTCTGCTTTGCTGCCAGGGTGGTACGATTAAGTCAGGCTTTTACTTAGTCTTTAGTCGCGTCCCCCAAGGCAATCTTGTTCAATTTTGCCTTGAATAAAAGCAAACCAAACCAAACCAAACCAAACCAAACCAATAAAGCGATCTGACAATCTCTGAATGTGTTCCAGTTTATTTTTTTAAGACCTTTTGATGTGGGTTCCACACAGTGCTAGCGTATTCTGATCTTGAACGAACATCCATTAAAATCTCATCAATTAAAACTCTGTTATTTTGAATGGTGTATTCGAAGTGGTCGCGCGCTTTGCAATGCAAGTCTGAGAGGATATTTTGAAGTGGTGGTCAGCGCTAGTTTGGTTCATTTGAAAACTTTGGGTGCCATGTGCGAATTCCTTATCCCAATACATCGCAAATCTGCGGGAACGCCGGTTCTTAAAAGCTACAAGACAATGTAACGTAGCGATACTAATGAGTGGCAGCTAAAGCACACCAGCCTCGCTACTTCCAGCATAAAAAGAAGAAAGAAAGAAAAAACACCGCCATATGAACAAAGTGACAATGTTAAAGGAGCTTGCTCAGAGGTGCACCAGGCGTTTCTTGGTGGAACCCTTTCTGTAGTAAGGTTCGTCAACGATCCGGCGCATGATGTGTACAGTATGTCGAAAGGCAGCGTTGTCGAGCACACTCCGCGGGCGGCACTGCACAGTGTTAGCCACGCTTATCGGCAGGTTAACCACCTGCCCCTTTATGCCATACTGGCTGCTGCCGTCAATCAAATGATCAACACTTGTAAACGGCAGACATGAAGCTACCAGGCATTCTTCAATGGGGTTGAAAGCAGGCAGGTCAGGGAGCTTGAGGGGATATTGGTAGATGTGTGTAACACTCACTCTAGGAACTTGTCACGTGCTGCCATGCCTATGAAACCATAAGAAAAAAAAAGGACAAACTCGTGAGGATGCGAGCATGCAGGCCATCAAAAAAAGACGCCTTGTAGGAAGCCTTCATGTGCGTGCCGCGCCTCCTCCTCCAGCGCGCACACAAAGGCTCCCTGATGACCTGGATGGGGGCGACGCGCCATCTATTGAGCATTCTGGAAATCACCACATTTAGCTGTGACCAGGGAAGTGTACACTGACAACACTGGCGTACACACCGGCTGCCAACACCGCCAGACAAAATACCTGCAATAGAAGCATGCTGACCAGGGCCCTAAAGAAAAAGATGTCGTGATCAACCGAAATGTGCGCCTGCAAAACACAAGACACGCTTCACCGCAACAGTCGGGTGGGCAGCACATTGCATGTTTCTTGCGTATTTCCGATGTTCGGGTACTCGTACCTGCTTTTCTGTGTGGCATTCATGCCCAATGCGATGTAGAAGTCGCATGACGGGGTCGGCACCACGCCGGTGCATCTGTTAGGTCTGTTAGGTGTGCCACCGGAGCTCCCGGTAGGTGCTTACCACTTTCAAGGCAAGAAGTTTTGTATTGGAAGTAGTGATCGGGGGATCTAAGGCTCGCTTGACGATTTTGCAGTGGAAAACTTCTAAAGAATCTTCATCACGCTTCCGTAAGTGCAGGTATGGAGTCTCATACAACATGTTACTGTGACAAAAGCATGTGCAAGATGAAGATCCTAGCTTTTGAGGAAGAATGGGTGAATGGTCGCACCATGATGTGCAGACGCAGGAGGAGCAGGTGAAATGCTGCTCACATGTCACTACTATGTTGCAGTGAAAATATTTTATTTCCCGCAGGTGCACATTTCAGTTAATCATGTCAGCATTCTTTTTTTAATACAATAGCGTTAAAGAACTCGTTTCGCAGAAATTCCCGCAGCAGTGTCTGCACTGCTGGCTGTGAGTGAAAAATCATCACCTTGTGCGTGACTGAAAAATTCGAAAAGATGCAAATAAAAATAAATTATAAGAAATTCTGGGTCCGAGAGAAGATCGAAACCAGGTCGTTTGCATGGCAAGCAAGTGTTCTGCCACATGGCCTACCACACGGTCTGCTTTTGTAGTCTCAACAGTACCTTTCAATGTCTTTAGAAAGTATCCAGAGCTGTTCAACGGACACATGTTTTGATGCATTCTCAAATTCGTCAAGCGAGATTTCTAAAAAATTCTAAATTGTCATATTATTAGCACGACCGTAATTTTTGATATGAGCATATACGTAACGCTTCGCTCGAAAGTCAGTATCAACAAACCAGTCAACCGCAACCATTCTTTTGTCAGCACTACCGGTTTCTACATGACCAGTTGAAAAGCTTACCCAATTCATATGCAGTAAATTAAAGTCACCAGCCATTATCAGCCCTGTGCTTTCATTTACATGATCAAACAACAACATATTTATTTCTTCTAAAAACTTGGGCAGACTTTCAGGTGGTCTGTAAATGGCCCAATAAGATGTGTATAATTAACGTAATTCACCTTGCACCATACTGTTTCTGCCAAGTGGCAATGTGTTGTTATTGCTGCTGCGGTAGCGACGAACGCTACCGCTATGCTTGCAACGCCCACAGGCTTTGCATATGGTATTCTTACTCTCGACTATTTGCTTGCACTTTTTTGTGTCTCAAATAAATCTTGCCTTGTGTTGAACCTGTGCTTTTATTGTTGAGGTAAGTTTTAATTAGTAGTTGTCAAAGCTTGCTGTTAGTTGCTGGTATGAGAATCCCGATTTGCGGCCATTTTGTTTTCTTTTTCGCTGTCAACGTTGTCGTGGAAAGTTTTTCCCGCGTAATTCCCGAACCCCCCGACTTTGCATCGGTTTTCCGCCAAAACAAGTGTGGGGATTATGCAAGTAAATACGGTAATTACTTTTTCTGCTCCTGAGAAAATGTAAGTTCACTTCTATTGGTTAAGACCACTATAGAAAAAAGAAGTGCTTAATTAAAAGTGATATTTAAGATATGGCAACATAGACTAATGACTAGAGATTAAAAGTATGCAAGAGTTTTTTGTTTTTTCACCCTTTCCTGATTAATTTACAGTAAAATAAACTTTCCACTTTCAAAAGCAGTTTTAATTGTGTCACAATTTTGATGAATATTTAATTAAAAGGGCTTTTGCTCTAAATTCTGCTCCCATACTTGCATTCTATACACTTACAGGTTCCTATTGGAAAATAATTATTTGTGCCTGCCCTAGCTGCAGAGATATCAAGGCCTCAAAATTTAACAGTGGTAAATTCGATTTTCTGAGAAAATGAAAAAAAAAAAGCTGTTAACACCCAGTTTCTTCAGAAAATGCCAATTACGGTTTGCATGTTTTGCAATGCTCATAAAAGTACTCATAAATTGGTAGTAGAGGTTCAGACACAGGTGGTGGCAAATTATAAAGCCCCAAAGTAGGTTTTCCATTTTTCTTTTTGCAGATTCTGTATTGTGCTAGCACCAAGAATCGGGACAGTCAGAATGTCATTACAAAAAATTATCACTTCCTGGTGGGTGAAAATTTGCGTAGAGATAGAAAAATACTTGCAGAAACCAAATATGCTAACTTTAAAAAATTCGTTTTTTTGTCACTTTTCAGTCCCAAACACCAGTCTGCCCCCTTAATTATCACCGCTACATCACTACCTCGAGCGTCCCTGTCCCATCGGAAGATCCTTATAATATAATACAATTATGCAATATAGTATTCAACCATCACTGTTAACAATACAACATGGAGAATTTATGTAATCAGAAAGAATTATAAATCTGTTACATTATTTACAATGCTTCGTGCATTCAGTAAAATTATTCTCAGCTATGAATGCGCCGTCCCAGATGTTTTTATGAAACTTCTGTCTATCAATTCTGACACTCTTGAGCTACGATGAGCGGAAGTTCCAGAGCCATGGTTACTTTCCTTTTTATATTTTAGTTGCTTGCACTGACTATGAACATTTTTTGTTTCAGATCCCACTGATAGAACTCACTTTCACTTTAAGCTTGTAATGAATTAACTTCACTTTTGCTCCCTTTGCCCTTTTGTTTAGCAGCTTTGACATAACTTTTTCCTAGCATTTAAACGGTTCCTTGCGTGTAACCATTGCTGAGACTAATGATAGTCCCTTTCAACTTTCCACAGTTTTTTTAGTACACTTTTCTTTTTACGGTGATCATGAAAATTCACGATGACTGTTCTTGAGCTGTTAGGTTTTTGCTTGCTGAGCCAGTGCATTCGGTGAACAGATTTGACTTTGAATCCTTTACTGCCTAACGTTGCCAATTCACGACCCAGCAAAAACCTTCAAGCAAGCAAGTTGCAGAATTTGTGTTGTAGGCTCGTGCGAATATTCGAATGCTTTGAATGACCGAACAGTAGTGTGTTCGCATTCGATCCAAATTTAATTTATTGACGAATTTGAGGTATTCGCAAGGAACAAATCAGTACTCATTAATCCGAATATATCGACTGTGAAGGTGGCTTCACTGCAGAGTAAGGGTGATAAACTGTGAAATTACCAATCCAGGAGAAATTCCTTCTGCCGCGAAGCCCCCCCTTGAAATTTAAAGGGGCCTGCAACACCTTTTGAGCATTGTCAGAAAACGCTGCGGATCGGTAGTAGGGGGCTACAGAGGACACCCTAGCCAAGTATTATAGGGCAGCACGCGCCCTGCATATGACAGATAATTCTCAAAGTCAGCTAAAGATGGCTCCCTTCTCTCGGCAAATGACTCCACAAGCCCAAAAAGCAAGAGCGACGTTTTTTCTTTCCTAGCGCCATTCCTCCCTGCTTAGCTTCCAGAATTTAGTCGGGACGAAAAGAATGCACTTGCAGCGGGCAACATCTTTGCAACTCCGCTTACTACTGGACGGATTCTAATAATTTTTGTAGCAGTGAATTCAAGAGGCAATAAACTTCTTCAGTGAATACATTCTATGGCTACTTGAAAAAGTGTAGCAGGGCCCCTTTAAATGAAAATATTACACTAAAATCAGGAGTGGAAGTGCTGCGCCAATATGACCTGCTGTACCTAAACGGCAATTTGCGTGTGCAACGCCAAATTTAGTCGAGTTTTATCATTGTCCGAGCAATACTCGTGGGCTACGCAAATCAAATTAGTACGGTCACGTTGTATTTCAATTCATGCATGAATCTTGTTAAGGTGGCGCCTGTGTGCTTACCTCATTATGCGACTATATATGTATGTTTTACCAGCAAAGCTGTAAGCCAAACCATATAAACTGAAAAATAATAATAATAATAAGTTTCACCGGTGAAGTGACTGCAATAGCAAGATTTTGTAAAATTGTAACGATGATGCCGCACGTGCTTCTTTCTATTTTTTCTAAGGCTTCATTACGTGTGTAACGCTGCCTTGCGTAAACCGCTCCCGAATAACTGGGAACAACCTAGATAATCTTAGAACCCCCTAATGAGATTACGCACACCCCACGTACATTAGAGTTTGTTCTGGAACTTACTCAACACCTAGAGATAACGTGGGAATCTTCGATGGCACGTGTATAAATGCCGACGCACGTTGCTCCTTGGCAGATTATTGATGGTCGACGCTTTGGTTTACTGCTATCAGTCTACAACAGCTTGCATTGCTTGTAGAGTGACATTTCGTTTTCCGGGCACAGGTTCGACCGAATAAGATTCACTCATAAAAACAGCGGCTGGTGCCTTCATCAACCTCACAACCTCGTGACAATGCGAAGGCTGAAAGCTAACGCTTATTGATCGGACATCTCGACACTCTACAAAACACTGGTATAAGAAAATACGTACGGACACTCCAGGGAGAAATGCTCTTAGCGCATGATCTCTTTCCGTTAGGAGCCGCGCGCTGATGCTTGTGGATAGTGCGTGCGCCAGGTTATCACAACCACGCCCTCAGAATCAAAGTTCACAGCTGCTGCTAGAGCGGCCGACCTCCCCAACTCTTTCCACTGCGTATTTTTTAATGCTGGTTCAAGACATGTGGCGTGTTTCATCTCTGCTTGAGCATTTGAGGGCAGGTCTAACACGCGGTAGAATAGTATCGCCTTCTTTAATCTCCGCTTGAGCAGTGCTCACCACCCCATCTTGCGCAATTTTACGCGTGGGTAGAACGTATGATGCGTGGGAAATGTTACCAACCTTTAGTTTACGTGGAACATGGCGGCGATGACGAAAACCCGTTGAGTGCCCATGTAGGTCCTATCCTAATAAAAAAAAAGCTTAATTGCCTCGCAGTGACGCGACAAGCCCATCTAAATTTTTTCGCGCTTCTCATGTCGGCTGTGGCACTTCGACGACCGGAAGATAAGTTTTTTTTTACATTTATTTTTTAAAGAGACCTAATGGTTTAGTATGACAATAACTTTTATTATATTAGTTCATGTTATGTTATATTTTTTATCAAGTTATATTATTTATTATATTAGTTCAATTGAGTTGCTGTTCATGTTAGATGTGGTGTTTTAATTACATTTTGAACATTGCCACGTTTTAACATTAAATTTTTTTATTTGTCTGAGTAGCTGTTCACGGCGCCGCTTATGTTTTTTTTTAGTTGCTGTGTTTTCAGCTTTGATGTTGTAAGGTTTAATGATCATCATCATCATCAGCCTGACTACGTCCACTGCAGGACAAAGGCCTCTCCCATGTTCCGCCAGTTAACCCGGTCCTGTGCTTGCTGCTGCCAATTTATACCCGCAAACTTCTTAATCTCGTCTGCCCACCTAACCTTCTGTCTCCCCCTAACCCGCTTCCCTTCTCTGGGAATCCAGTTAGTTACCCTTAATGACCAGCGGTTATCCTGTCTACGCGCTACATGCCCGGCCCATGTCCATTTCCTCTTCTTTATTTCAACTATGATATCCTTAACCCCCGTTTGTTCCCTAATCCACTCTGCTCTCTTCTTGTCTCTTAAGGTTACACCTACCATTTTTCTTTCCATTGCTCGCTGCGTCGTCCTCAATTTAAGCTGAACCCTCTTTGTAAGTCTCCAGGTTTCTGCTCCGTAGCTAAGTACCGGCAAGATACAGCTGTTATATACCTTCCTCTTGAGGGATAGTGGCAATCTACCAGTCATAACTTGAGAGTGCTTGCCGAATGTACTCCACCCCATTCTTATTCTTCTAGTTACTTCAATCTCGTGGTTAGGCTCTGCGGTTATTACCTGCCCTAAGTAGACATAGTCTTTTACAACTTCAAGTGCACTATTACCTATCTCGAAGCGCTGCTCCTTTCCGAGGTTGTTGTACATTACTTTCGTTTTCTGCAGATTAATTTTAAGATCCACCTTTCTGCTCTCCTTGTCTAACTCCGTAATCATGAGTTGCAATTCGTCCCCTGAGTTACTCAGCAATGCAATGTCATCGGCGAAGCGCAGGTTACTAAGGTATTCTCCATTAACTCTTATCCCTAACTGTTCCCATTCTAGGCTTCTGAAAACCTCCTGTAAGCACGCGGTAAATAGCATTGGGGAGATTGTGTCCCCCTGCCTTACACCCTTCTTGATTGGTATTCTGTTGCTTTCTTTATGAAGCACTATGGTAGCAGTTGATCCCCTGTAGATTTCTTCCAGAATGTTTATATATGCTTCATCTATGCCCTGATTCCGCAGTGTCTGAATGACGGCTGATATTTCTACTGAATCAAACGCCTTCTCGTAATCTACAGTACAGCCTTCTTTAGATTACGAGAAGGTTTAATATATATATCTATTTAGGGTAAGTCTTGTCACTTGATCAGCATTGAATGCTTAGTAAAAAACACTGAAATCATTTGGTTTTATGAGAAAGCAAAAATTCTAATTAACAGCGATGCGTGACCCAACAAATCTGCTCCAAATCTTAATTTTGATGCTCCAAAACACACCTTTTGGTGCTCCAAAGCTGCTCCAAAACCACATTATTCCTGCTCCCAAAGCTGCTCCAAAAGACTAAAGCCTGCTTCCACCCCTCTAAAATTGATTTGCTTAATAATGCTTAAAAGCTTGTTATGATGGTTTTTATGCTCTAAGTATAATAAATTTTGAAATGTTATGTATTTTACGGGTTATGACTCACATCCTGCTAAAAGTCAAATCCTGCAACTACTCAAAGTTGTTTAGACTTTCTTAGAGCGAAAAAAAAAAGGGGCATTTGCATAGATATCCCATTTTAATTTTTAAAAATATTATAATAAGGTTAGTTACGTCATGACAAATATGCCCATTTTTCTGTATATGTCATATATACTATGGGAGTTTGATTCGAAATTATTCGAACAAAACCGCTATTCGTATCGAATTCACTTAGAACCTAAAATGCACTATTCGCACAAGTCTAGCGTGCCACCTCATATGCTAGCTGCCATGCACTCACGGTGAACTTACCTTTCAGCGTGAAAAATCTAGCAGTAATTTTATGTTAGAACCAACTGTTTTGTAGCTGATGGCGGTGCAAAGGTGCTCACTTCTTCATTCTTTCTCGTCTCGCTGACGCAAGTTGCATCTTCAGTACAGCCGACTCTCATTAATTCAAACTCAAAGGGACCTCTGAATTTCGTTTTAATTATCAGAAAGTTTGAATTATCAGAACTTTTCAGATATTTGACTCTGGGTGAGGTGACACCACACATTATGATTAGACACTGATTTTACCAAATTAAAAAAATTTTTGAAGTGTTTTCAAGCCCTAACTACACACAAAAAACAGAAAACAGAAAGCAGAGATGTAAAGTCCACAATTTTATTGGCCATTTACTGCTGATCAGACCTTTTTAAAGAAATCGTGAATTGCCAACTGCCTCATCGCTATAGGTATGTGCTTCGTTCCAAACATTTGTTTACTTGTAAAGCATTTTTCCTTAAAGGCCTCAGGTGCTTATTTTTCATTTTTAGGCTGTTAGAGTTATATAAGCATGCAAATTTTTAAATAGTAGTGGGAAAGCAGCAGATATTTTCTGGTGTGAAACTGCAAAAAGTATGAATTAATCGAGTGATGGAGTTTGAATTAGGAGGCTTTTAAATACATTAAAACAACCAAAATATTGAATTTTGTTTGAATTAACCAAAAGTATGAATTATCAGAGTTTTAATTATTGCGAGTATGTAGTATTTTGTTTATTTGTTGTTTGCGTGCTCCAGACAGGGCACACAACATGGTGCATAGCTCTGAAGCAAGTTTTTCATTGCAAGGCTCTCGCTTCTGTGGCATGTGAAGAAATCGCGACACACAGTCGACACATGTTTTCCCAGACCCTCAAGGGACCGCGAAAACGACCAGAAAATTGGGCAGTCTGGAGAAACGAATGCAAGCGAAAACACACTTTTTAATGGGCATTTTTCGCTGACTGAGTGGGTCTTGGCAGGAGTACAGAATTCTCATTGCAATTCAGCAAAAGCATCGATTAGATGGCACTGAGAAGAGCCAAAAGAAAGAAAGATATTCCAATGTAGTTGGCACTACCGCACTTGTAAACACTTTAGCGTAAAAAAAAAAAAAAAGTCGCTTATTCCCGTTTGCTTGGCATTTCCCTGGCCTGTAATGATGTCTGCCTTAATTTAGGTTAACGTAATGCTGTCACTGTACACTGATAACAAGTGTCGGTGCTCGTGTCATCTCTGAGCTCAT
Source organism: Rhipicephalus microplus (assembly GCF_043290135.1). Lineage (NCBI taxonomy): Eukaryota > Metazoa > Arthropoda > Arachnida > Ixodida > Ixodidae > Rhipicephalus > Rhipicephalus microplus. The sequence continues at coordinate 78,306,238 of NC_134700.1, read as the reverse complement.
TGGCTGTTTAGGCGCTGCCTCCTCAATTTCGATGTCCGAGTCGTCGGAATCCTCTATAACTTGAAAAATGATTTCGTCATTGGTCAATTCCGCACGCAACTCGAAGATTTTGTCAGCGTTAGCGAAGCCCTCAAGCGTTGTCACAGCTGTAATCGAAACACCGGCTATGTGCGAATCGCCAAAGGCAACATTCGCGGGTGGAAGTTCGTCGCACAGGCTGCTCACTCCTGGCGAGACGGCCGTCTTGGTGTCCGGTATAAATTTCGCGTGGCGAAAACAGTTCCGGAGGGTCTATCGCGTAACTGCCTTACTAAAGTCTGCAAGCATGCCGACTGCAGACCATAGGTCAACATCGTAGCTATTCCCGCTCTCAGAGCACAGGCTGCACAGTACCACGCCACACTACGCGCCCAATGCTACAGCTGGGAGCACATTGGCGTGCACTGAATTGCAGCAATTGCGATTTCAAAGGTACAGCAGCCGTGGCGCGGTGGTTTCAAAGGTCCGAAAACAACTAAAATGGCGGCGTTGAAAGTGACTTCGAGTCCGTGGTTAGCAGTAAAAAGTTCAGAAAATTGGATGGCAAAAGCTGTAATCGTTCGTTATTTTGGACTTTATAATACATTGACTCTATGGTGAACTCGACGGTGTTACAGATGAGTCCGGGAAATCAGGCAACTACGAAATTTTGCGGATCCGAGAAATTGTACGTCGACTGAACATGAAAGTATACACTAAAGGTGCGCTTTAGATAATTTAATTGTGGAATCATTTTAAGGTTGCTATTTAAAATTGCAAAATGAAAACAACCTTTTAATGCCTGAATTATGAAACTGCCATAGAAAATAAATTAATACTCAGTTTTGCATCAAAAAGTTAATGAACAGCTTCCGTCACGTCTGACTCTTACCCGAATCGTCAGGTAGGCCAAAAACAAGTACATTACTTCGTCAAAGCCTGTTTTTGAAATCAATTACTTCTGTTCTTGTTGCCGAACTTTAGTTTTCATCCTGCTAATTCGCTCACTCATTTCTACAATAACTTTAAAATAGCCCATCAACTTGTCCATTTTAATACTTGTGTCTCATATTTTTTCCCTTATAGCATCTATTTTAGTTTCGGATGCTACCTGTTTTTATAAAATTTGCTCCAGCATCTCAGCTGTCATTGGTCTGGGTTTTTGTCAACATCACCAGACTTAAAGGTATCAAAACAGCAAACCAGCAATTAATGACACAAGCAACACAGGTGTGAGGGCACGGCACTAATAGCAAAAATCGATTGTACCTACAATAACATGCAGTAGTAGAGAGGTAACGAACATGCATAAACAGCAATGCCGACTTGAACATGTTGCTTGCAGGCCATTTGTCGTGCTCTCGAGGGTTCCTTGGTTGTACTGCTCCTTTTCTAGCCGAGGTGTAGATGACGTCACTGATGATGAACGAGCCATCCAGACATTGCACACCGGGTCCTCATATCATAGAAACTGGAATATAGGTCGAATTCCTAAAAAAAAAAAAAAAAAAAAAAACCCGCTATGAAAAGTCGACCCTCGTTTTATATACTGGGCATTGGCAGAAAAAAAATGTGGAAGTCGCACAACAATGGGCAGCTGAATTTAAAAGCCTCCACTGCCATAGTGAGCATTAGCAGCGGCGCCGCTGAACAAGGCTAGGCAAGGCCTATAGTGTTTTAGCAACGCCAGTATGCCTCGGTTATCTGCTGTCAGTCTGCTGTTCTCTTTTTTTTCTATTTCGTACAAAAATGAGTGGTAGTCGACGGCGGCTTACGATAGGCTTTAAGAAAAAAGTTATCGAGTACGCCAAAGCACATGGCAAACTGGCGGCACAACGATAATTCAGTGCACTGGAGAAAAGCGTCCGATACTGGAGGACCCAAAAGCAGCGCATCACATCCTACAGCAACAACAACAACAAAAAAAACATTGTTTCGTGGACAGACTGCAGTACTACCCCAAACTGGAAACATACTCGCCGAATTCGTTCGGGAACTGCTTGCAAGGTGACTACCCGTAACAGCAAAGTGCATCCCATCAAAGCTCTCGAGACTCTGGGCTCATGAGGGTGCAATTCAAGGGATCGCCATCGTGGGTGCGCTGATTTATGAAGCGGAAGAGCTTTGCGCTTAGGTGGCGTACTTTTCTCTTTCTGTAAATGCTGCATCAGTAACGCATTGGATAGAATGGAGGATGATGCACTCTGGGACATCACTAGTGAAAAATGAACGTCGTTGGACTCAAGTTCGGACGAGTCTCAGTGACAAAACTTTGTGGCCTTCTGGCATTTAACTACATAAGATTGGTGTCTAAATAAAAAAAGAAATGTCACCACAGTGCAGCTAGTTGTGTTGTGTATTTACCAAAGTAAGGGTGCACCACGATACTTTGCGATTTTTAAAAATTTCTTCATCAAAAGTCAGCCAATTTGTGCCGCTACTTGACAACAATGATGGATGATCCACCTACTTGTTGCTCACAGTTTTTTGACGAGACTTGTGAGAAGGTAAGGACGAGACTTGTGAGAAATGCCACTGTAAAAAGCAATGTAAACTTAGAAATGTTGCCCGCAAGCCACGTGCGTGCCCTCTATAAGTCATATAAAGGTGAGAAGGTTGGGAATGGAAGTAACAGGTCAAGTGACCAAAATCGCGCATGAAGCGGTCCCAGAGATGGCAAACTATGCGCCAAGCAGCTCCTAGCATAGCATACCTACGCACCTTATAGTGTAGCAAAAGGATAACAAAAGAAATACTTGGCGACGAGAAGAGTGTAAAGCATTCTACAGTCCTTCCAGAGGACAGAGAGAAGCAAGCAGAAGGGAAAGGGATATGCAGGGAAGACTTGTATTGCCTGACGATAACATAGGGAATTGAGGAAGAGGAGAGAAGATAAACCATTGCGGATATGTCTCAGCCAAGCTCAACTAAGTGCCCATAAGCTCTGCTGCTTTGCTATGTTTTTTTTATCTGTTGAATCATACAATACAAAGGATCATCAGACTGCTAGCCTTACAGCATTAGTCCAAGCATCACATATTATTTATGAAATTGTCTAGGTCATAACTCTTTTGTCATAATGAAATTAATTCAATGTCAATTAAAATTAAATTTGGCACAGTACAGCATGATCTAATTTTTAAGATTTTCAACTCATTGGATTTTGTACTAAAACCTCTATGGCTGCTCATGCTTGTCACTAGACGAAGTATGCATACAGCCCCAAATAAGTACCCAGAATACACAGCTCAGAATATTACACTGTAAAGAGAACACAATCTGCTATGAGTAATAAATTAATTGTAATCAATGAGAAGCAAACATTTAGAGTTCAGATATTTTTTTTTCAAAATCAAGATATAACCAGTTTTCTAGGGCATTTCTTGTCCTGAAACTTCTGCAACAACCCTGTAAAGGCCTTTGTTCTCTCAGAGAGGGAGTCCCTACAGAGCCTACCCCCGCCTTTTCTTGGCTTTAACAAGCACCTCTTTTACTACCTACCACATAGTCCGCTAATCCGGTTCCACATTCTCTCCCTCCTTTTCTCTGCGAAAAGGCAATGAGTGCCACGTGCAGCGAACAGCTGCAAAAGAGGTCACGTGATGCTGCCTCTGAGGTTGCCATAACACTTGTTACCGTCTTGGAGGTATTAACAACGTCACTGATCAGCTTCATGTTAGCAGATGCCCCGCACTTCCGCTACCGCCGGAAGTGGGTAAGGCAATGAGCGCCGGCTCACAGATTTCTGGGGAACTGCCCGAACTGAAGGAACCGCCGCCACAATGAAAAAGTGAGGGACGCGGCGGGCATCTAGTAAAGGAGGAATTACGTTAAATTACCTGCAACACCCCGAGTCCCTACAATTAGTTATGTACGCAGACGATATTAACATTTTCTTTAAAGCTGCCACTATACCAGATCTCGAATCAAATGTGTACTATATGAAGCAACTCTCTTCATGGTTACGACAGAACAAATTACAAATGAACACTTCCAAAACAAAATATATGACAATTGCCCTGACTAATAAACCACGTAACTGCAGTGTGACTATTGTTCTTGATGACAGAATAATCCAGAAGGTTACATGTCAAAAATTTCTAGGAGTGCGGTTTCAGGAAGATCTCGTCTGGAGCACACATGTAGACAAAATTGTAACAGAATAAAGTAAAACTGTTGACTGCTTATACAGACTGATCCCTCTGGTTCCTTCTTGGTTGAAAATTTTGTTGTATTATGCACTATTTTACTCCTGACTAACTTACTGCATATTAATCAGGGGCACGATCACACAAAAAAATGAGAAGAAGCTGATTGTGCTGCAAAAAAGAGTCCTACAGGCATTCGAGGGTTATCGTGGACCTTTACAGACTTTCAGAACACAGCCTGTTTTTATCATGTACTCTATTTTAAAGGCAAATCAGGTGTACTAATACAAGTTAATGCAACATATCAAACAAAACAGGACACACTATATTACGGATGCACTCACCAGCCCGCGTTACAGCTTTCGGCAAAACTATCTGAAAACACCAAAAATAAGAACAAATTATGGCAAACAGTTACAAAGCTACCAAACACCTTCACTACTCAATGGAATACATGAATTTCACGACGAAGTTATGAAAGTGTCGAGTGAATCATTAGAACAATGCTCATTTCACAAAATATTGAGTTTCTCTGACAAAGCTGCTGTATGTATTTTCTATTTCCGTGTCTTAATTGCAAATTTTAGTTGTTGACTTGGGCCCTATCAGTATAAAATGACCTATGAGTGTGTTATATAACATTTTATTACTGTTTCTTTTTAGACATAACATGTTTATTCTCACTTTTCCACATTTTTTTATCCATGTTCTTTTAATTTCATGACTATTCAGTAGAGTATGTCCGTACAGTATACTTTGTATTGACCTGTGCTCTATGTATGGCCTGCATGCCGAACTGTCGTAGGAGCATAAGCCTTTGTAAGGCCACATGGCCTTTAGCATCTGCTTCCTTTCTGTTATAAACAGAAGAAATAGAGTCAATTCAATTCAATTATCTGACCACCAACAACAGCTAAATGTGACATTTCATAGAGGATATATACATTAGCATCAAAGCACTGCGCAATATACAAGGTGGTCAGCAAAAGAATTCCTATGTAGTAATACCGCACTTCCATACAGCGAATGCACCGACAGAGTGTGCAGTGCAGCAGCTGACCCTTTAACGATGAAATGTGGTAGAATGACTAAGACTAATGACACTTTCGAAAAAGAATTCCAGCTGAATGTTCCCTACTTGATAGAGTCTCCTATAAATAGACTAGAGGAAACTCCGGCACTTGAGTCTATAGGAGCTGCAACGCACCGCGCTTCAGCGAAGATGGGAATTATGGGTAGTACATGGATTTGTGTAATTTTTGTACTTCTGGGCTCCATTTCACTTTGGTGGCTTGAAGCTGCTTTGTCAAGAAAAAAGTATCAGCAAATGTTCAGCAGTTGCACTTCACCACATTCACGTTTTAAACTCGCCAATTCAAATAGGATCACAAAGCTCATAATGGTTCGTTCTTTCGTTCAAAACAAAACCAGAACGCAGCAATAAACAAGGCCACAAGTGCGTTCAAAGCCTGCAGGTACAAAGACCAGGCAAATCCATGTACTACCCATCATTCACATGGTCCCTGAACAATTGCAGCACCAGAGTCCCTTCTAGTTAATTTTAGGAAACTCTCATGACCTAGTTACATTGAACTATATATCCCAGAAGTCACAGTGAACCACCAGGCAGCCGTGCAAACCACCAGCCTTCTGTTTACTATGAGAACCACCGTAGTTCATAGTTTGAGTAAGCTAGTGCTATTGTGTCGCGGCAATAAAATTTTGAAGGAAGGTAACACAAAAGTAATCAGTCACATAATCACATTTCTGTAATTTCCAAGTTACTTCTCTGTGACTTTAATTGGCCAATGTAAACAATAATAGTTTAAAGGGAGTAAGTATAACTGTTATCTGTTACTTACTATCTGCAAAGTCTACAAGTCAGCTCACAAGAACAAAAACACCTTTAACTAGTTGTGGCACAACAAAATTAAGCAAAACCACTAAACTGTATAAATGCAATGATTAAATATCCCAAGGCACTAACAGATGCTTTTGACATTATGGAACAAAGGTACAGAAACAAATCACTGACCTTACATAATGCTCGAATTTGCTAGATTAATAATTAGTTATTCATGACAGCCACCTATTGCTTGTGTACCATGACTGGGATATTGCTTTATTGCATGGAATTATGTTTTCTTTTTCTGAAAAGGAGGTTTCATCTGCATTTATAGTGAGCAAGGCTTTCACTAAAGTTTCAGTTTCAAGACAGTGCTGGTACCTTTGTGTCCCCAGGTTGGCGCTTTTCTTTTTACTTTGAACCGTAAGCAGCAAAGGTGTATGCGCAATTTTACACAACCAGAAAGCTCACCTGACCTGAAAGGGTGGCGATTGCACCTGTTAGCTAGAGACTGTGTGTTCTCGTCTCTCTACACAGTTCTCCAAATCAGTCATGCCACTTGGCATGACTGTGCATGAGCCACTACAAGCAATGCTGCTTCGAACGCTAGGCACAACTTTCTGTACTACCTATAACATTAGCCATAAAAAGCAGCTATATTTCCAAAACACAAGAAATGATTTACTGCACAAGTCAGTGCACCTTACCCTGAGGCAGACATACACTATATTATGGGTGCCATACAGATCCTATAGTGCTTTTCTTTCAGCAAGCCGCAAGAACTGATTTTAAGTTGCATTCATGAATTACTTAACAGTTCCGTAATTTAAATAATGTTCAGCAGTGCCATGTCATCTCTGTAGTAATAGAGTGTGCATGGCACTGCTGTTATGTAATAGCACAAATTTTAGCTCTATAGAGATGTCCAAGCACATTGAAAAAGCACAGTTAGAAGGGGAGAAGCAAGTTTTGTCTCGGAAGGTGTTACAAAATGCTTTGTTGGTCAGAATGTACAGAAACATTCACAACATTCAGGGTCAAAACAAAAGTACTTCAACCATTTGGAGCGAACATTTATATACCAGTATTGAAGGGGCCAGCAAACAGAAAAAAAAAAAGGATTTTGAAGTATTGGTAAATTATGGGCACAAATACTTGGAAATCCCTGACATCACATGCACGTTGAAGAGCTATGATTTAAGTTAAAGCTAAAGCATTCAGCATAATTATTCCTTTAATAACCATACGACCATTATATTAATGACAACTTAATAATGACTTTCTTAATACTGTTATTTAAGATATCTCTTCAAGTTGGTGCTCTACCTTCGGACTGGAAAACTGCAAATGTTATTCCAATTCACAAAAGTGGTTCAAAAACAAGAACGTGCAACTACAGGCCAATTTGACTCACAACCATTGCTTGTAAAACATTAGAACATGTTGTTTATACAAATTTAATGGCACACCTTCAAGAAAATAGCTTCATTATTCCAACGCAACATGGCTTCAGGGCTGGCTTTTCTTGCGACACTCAGCTTGTAGAATTTTGCCATGACATCGCAGCATTTATTAACTTAGGTTTGCAAGTTGACTGCATCTTCTTAGACTTTCGGAAAGCTTTCTATACCGTATCTCACACCCTGTTACTACTAAGGTTGGCCTACCTCAACTTGCCGAACACCCTCCTGAAGTGGTTGGAAGCGTACCTGTTAGATAGAAACCAACGCGTGATACTGCATGGTGTCCGCTCTTCTGATGTCTCTGTATTATCTGGAGTGCCACAGGAGTCCGTCTTAGGGCCCCTGCTTTTTCTTATATTTATCAATGACCTTACTGAACACTTGTCTTGCCGTGTGAAGTTATATGCAGATGATTGCTGTATTTACCGTGAAATTTCAAGTGAATCAGATAGTCAACTGCTACAGAATGATCTGAACAAAATCATGTCTTGGTGTGCGACTTGGAACATGACACTCAACCTGTCCAAATGCAACCTCTTAAGATTCACAAACAAAAGACACCCGCTGATGGCAAGCTATGTCATGAATACAACACAGCTGTCCCTTGTAACGGAATATAAGTACTTAGGAGTAATTTTTTCCAGCAATTTGACTTGGAATGCCCACATAAATTACATCGTAACAAAGGCCAGCAACAGATTAAACTTCTTAAGACGTAACTTTAAACAAGCACCGGCCAGCCTGAAAGAAATCCTGTATATGTCGAATGTACGCCCACTTTTGGAATACGTGTGCAGCACGTGGGACCCTTTTACTAAGGTGAACATCGACGCTCTAGAACGCGTGCAGCTGAGAGCGGCCCGTTTCGTCACGGGTGATTACAACTTTTCTAAAAGATCTTTCGGAATCAGGAGTACTTTAGGATGGCCTCCTCTTGAAGACAGGCGCAAATTCTTACGTTTATCTCTGTTTCACAAAATATTCCATGGTTTAATGGGTATTCACAAAGAAAACTACATATCTGAGCCTACGTATATATCTGCTCGTACTGATCACCCCCTTAAAGTGCGCGAGTTCGCTAGCAGAATTTCCCTTTTTAAATATTCATTTTTTCCGCGATCAATTAAGCAATGGAACAAACTACCTCATGAAATTGTAGCTGCATCCAGGGAAACATTCGCCACTGCGCTGGAACATCATATTTTATCAAAGCCTGAGCACACATTAAAGTTGCCTACACTTTCGTTTCATCTCTCTAGCGATCTACGCTTCAGCTCTCTCTTCTTTTTTTCGCCTGCTTTTATCTCTGTGTGTATATATATGTATATATATATATATATGTGTGTGCGTATGCATTTTATATATATACACATATTTTTTTCTTGCTGCTGTACCTTCACACACGTCAATGTTTATTACGTGTCACCATTGGATGCTTTATTATGTATCTGTATTTCTTTTATGTTCAACTCAGTGTTAATGGACTGTTGCCTTTCTGCATTTCGAAATCGTTATCTCCCCCCTACACTAATGCCCCTTGCGGGCACTGTAGGTACTGTAAATAAATAAATAAATAAACTTATCAAATAACACTTTCTTAGTCTAAACTCTCAAATTGTTTCACACAAGTATCTGTTTATTCAGTATGTTTCCAAGTGAATAAAGCATGATAAGACAGAATTTTAGCACGTCAGTTATAGCCCGTTTCCGAATAAATTCAGCATTAAATGACATAATTTTAGCACAATAGATATGGCCTAACAATATATCAAGAAAATGGATGGTTTATGCTTCAAAGTCTAAATTACTTGCCTTAATTTCACCTGCAGGCGCCAGCAGCATTCATGTCTGACAATTCCCGTCCTGAAAAGGATGCCCTTCGCGACGTCTGGCCGTCATCAAAGCAGTTGCTGTTCATCTTTCATGTGTTGCAAGCGGAGTGGTGCTGGCTGATGTCGGCACCAAGTCTTGGAAAAGAAGACAGGCGAAACCTTATAACAAGCTTCCAGAAGGTAATAAATGTTAAAGCTAAGCTAAAAGTGCCTGTCGAGAACAATTGGCTGTTTAAGCAAGAACATACCTAATCTGTGAACACCAGCTACTTGTGAATTCGTGGCAAAATTTGTTCAAAAAGTGAGAGAAGAGATTTCATGCAGCTTTTCATTTGCTTGCTCAATTCTTAACCACTGTCAGTTTATTACTACTATATGTTCTGGTATATTTAATCGTGGTAATATTCCAAGATTCACAAACTTATAATGACTGACAATTTTAATTTACAAATACTTGAAGTTCAGCATGAACAGGACAGTGCCACGAGACGAGAAGGACACAGTACAGCCTTCATACTGTGTCCTTCTCTTCTTGAGTCATCGTCCTGTCCACACAGATTTTAGCAAGTATACATTTTTTTGAACTTGGCCACCTCTCTACCTGCCTGCAACATATTCATGATATTTTTGGTAATTTACACTGCAGTCTGCCAGGCTAAAATTTTTCTTTCTTCATATTTTTCTAAAGTAAGAGCTTTCCTATCACGTTTTAAGGAAACTGCCTACCATCTTTAATTGCTATTCTGTTTTGTAATGAAAACATACTGTCTGAAGCGTCCAGCCTTAAAGTGGCTTCTGTAGAAAGCCAATGAAATTTTTTAAAACCGATTTTTTTTTCTACCTAAGTTTCGTCTTCCTGAAATGCTGTAGGAACAACCTCAACAGTGGGTACTGCATGCGATGAGTCGTCATGCCAGTGCCATTCATGAACTGCAGCCTCTTGCAGTTTTTGCAAGATTAATAAGTTTTTGTTTAGCAATAAAAATAGTACTATAATTGTCATTTAGAACATGTGATTGATCAATAGTACTATAATTGTCATTTAGAACATGTGATTGATCAAACTGATATAACAGCCATATCTGTACCACAGCCTATTATATTGCAGCTATAAAAAACCATTATAGTCGATTGTAAATTTCCTTTTCAGCTACACTGGTAAGCCAGCATCGGCGTGAAACAATATTGATTCTACTCATATGATACATGCAGCTAAAAGCAGTTTTAAGCTATGCTAAACTGCTGATGAATGACGGGCTTCACAGAAAACGGCACGGCAAGAAGCTCACTTTTGTTTTTGTGTTATGTTTACATGTTGCATATAGTCTACATGGCAGGCAACGCAGATGCCTCCTCGAAGCTGAACGTAATCTTTACGACAGAACTCCGCGGCACCGACCGTGTTAAGAGACTTCAACACCAATGCACATTTACAAGCAAGAACTCAGTGGTTTAATCATTAAATTTCAAGAAGTGTGCTGTGCTATATAGAAAACATGAAGTACAAATAAACACAGGCAGCCAGATAAGGCAGAAAAGAAGAAACAGCAGAACGCTTGATCATGGTAACACCATTGCTTTTGGGTTCAGTCTCTCTGTACCAGCTAAAATTGCACTGTTTAGGCACTGCTTTGCACCCAAGTGTTTTTTTTTTTAATCCTTCAATGACGTATAATTCGACGGCACTTGGTACCATGCTCCCAAGGCTTGTGTTTCTCTGCCGTATGCGGATAACAATGCAAATGTCTCCATCTTTTCTTAAATCATCGTCCCCACTATCAGGCTGTCTGTTCCTGTATGAATATCCGAATGATGTAACATGAGTAGCTACAAGCCGAAGCCAGCAGTGAGACATAAAGTGCTCATTTAAGGTCAGGAGTGGCATGTATAACTGATGACACTTACGCAATGTTGAAGTACCATAGCACCTTCACTGACGGCCTTTCAGCGAGTAAGTTTTCAAAGTTACATAAGGCGGCTTCACCACAATAAAGGCTTCCTTACTGCTTCGGATCAGAGGCAGCCTACAAACAAGACAATATAACGACACAAGTACGCGGCAACAGTAGCAGTTGCACTCTACACTGTCTTCCAATGCACTAAAAAAAAATTGCCTCTGTGCTCAAAGAGAAGCTTTTAAAAGTGGATAAAATACAGTTTTAAGTTGAAGTTTTCTTTTCAGGTGAACTAAGTCTACCTGCGAGGGTATTTTCCTTGCACCGATCGGCTGATTAACATCACTCTTGGGCGACACTAGCCGTCATTATTTTTTCACAACTTACAAAGTCAAATTGAAAATAAAAAGCTTCTAATATGATAAAAAGCAAGCTTGTTTTTATTGATATGAAAAGACATCTCACAATGACCAGAACCAAAAAAAAATGTTTTGGAATGGTAGCACAACTTCTTTAAGCACAAACACTTTGTAGACATCTCTTGAAGCTCGTAGTGAATGGGCTCTAACTGGCTGCTGATCACTGATTATTGTGACTACCACTAATTTATCTCAGAATGCGTTTTATCTATAAATATGCTTGCCACTTCCCCCATTTCATGGCATTGCAAACAGTGCTCATTTATTACACTTTGCTGCCTTTGTGAATCAACATTATTCCTCCTGACCATAAAAACACTTATTAGTCGAATCACTCAAACTCGCTCACAGTCAGATTGAGCTTGCGAGTCAAGTGTGAGAGTTGAGATTAGTAATATTTTAGTTTGTTCGAGTTCGAGTAACCCTGGCTGAGGAAATGAGACCGAGTGAGCCCTAAGCACAAAATATATTTCTTGAGTGAATGCATGAGCTCTACAATTTTTTGCCAACCAATGGTTCTGTCTAGTCATCTTCAACGCTACTATCAGCCTTCAATAAACTTAAGCTTAAACTAATGTAAACACAGACATACTTCAATGCACTATTTTTGAAATGCCAGCTCAATATTTAGTGAAGAGAGGCATGAGAAATGGATAAGGTGCATTGATTTCCCCAAACAGTTTCGTATGGGATGTTCCTGAAAAGACAGTTCGTGCCAGTCACGTCCCAATAAAAATTTTCTTACCAAGCTCCAACTACTAATAACTTGTGTTTGAAGGTATGAGGTCAAAAGGTATTATACAGAGCAGTGATTATGTGAGAATTGGCATTTAAGAGCAGCGCTACCATGAATTAAAAAAAAAACAGGCGAAATATACGCTGGCGGACTCATGATGTACTCGCTCATACTCTGACTGAGCAGTGAATCTGACTTTTTTAAGCCTGGCAAAATAATATTTTGGCAAATTCAAGTCCAAGTAATACCTGCAGAAAAAATTTTTAATGAGTCTGAGTCCCAGTGAATCCACCTGATGAAAACTTTGATGAGGCTGAGTACAATTGAGCCCTAAGAGCAAATATGTTTCTTAAGTAAGCCTGAGTAAGCAGCACGCCTTTTTTTCCCCCCACCTATCTTCTAATTATTGTTACATATTACATGACCTCATCATTCCCCAGAAGTGAAAATATTGTTCATCAAATTATCGAGCCTTTATAGCATCATATACAGCGAGTGTGAGAGGAAACAAGGCAGCTGTACCCCTGGTGTCTGCACCTCGTGACAATGACTTAATATTTGCATGCTCTGGCAGAAGTTCTTATAAGTGTATGGCAGCTCACACCTGTCATATTTTAGCATCTGAACTGATTCCAGCCAATTTTTGTCTCAAAAGTACAGTAAACAGGCACTGGCTATTTTAACATCCCCAAACAAGCTTGCAGATTCATACAGCAGACCGCGGTAATCATATTTTTAAAATGTTACAGCTCTCCACACCGCGCAGACCCTCCATTCCGAAAAACAATTTCTGCGGCTCTTTCATACACCTGACCAACAGCCCCCGTATGTGCAGTGATGAAATCTTGCCGATGGAGCAATTCGATGTAACACTGAGCTCGTCAGTTGGTCTAAACCAGGTCTCAACACACTGTTGTGAAGTTAATGTCACTTCATGTTCCCACCAACCATTACGAAATGTCATCTCGTTTTTGGCTCTTCAAATATGCATGGCACTGCACAGCTGCAGATTGTCCGCAATCATATATCAAGAAAAAGAACGAATGATTATCCCATTGTATGAATAAGTAATTTATGTTCAATAATTGCTCCAGACTAGCAACCAAGTGAAAGTTGTAGTTTCTAAAAAGTCACCTAAAAAGAATAGAAGCTCAACATACTGAATTTTCTCAAAATCAATTTCTCATGACCTAATCAGGCAAGAATATTGCTTTTCAAATCACTGGTTGACTGCACTAAAAAAATAGCATGAAGATCATTAAAATTTAGCTGATACATATCCATGTTTCATATGTTTCGGATCCTGTACGCAAAGGATGCTAGCGAGCTAGAGGAAGCCAAGGCATATCTACGCTCTCTGCCTCATGCATCTCTGTCTACATCCAAAGAGTAGAGGCACTCCTTGAACGGGAACACGAGTGGGTGCTATTGTACCAAGCTGGGGTATTTACTAGAGGACAGAACACCAACAGCTATTCCGAGGCATTTGTCCGGATCCTCAAAGATGTAATCCTCAGCCGGACCAAAGCTTCTAACGCAGTAGCCTTAATTGAATTCGTGATAGAAAATTGGGAAAAAAAACTTCGAAACAAGGCTTCTGCGTCATGCAAATCATCATGAAAATTCTCATAAAATTGGCTTTCAGCACCTGCTCCAGAAAATGCCTGAAATTTCATACAGCTCAATCACCCAAATTGAAGAAAATGTCTATAAGATGTCAAGCTTATTGGGGAATAGGATGTATGAGGTAAGGGCAGATGTAGGTTTATGCAGCTGCTTCGCCGGCAACCAAGGAGCCTTTTGCAAGCACCAAGCAGTTGTACAGCGGGCCTTTGATGGTGCTTTCCCTAACAGTCCTGAGCTTACATCAACAGACTGCAGGAAACTCGCTGAAGTTGCTCTAGGAGATTGATGCTCTCCTGAAGGTTTTTTTCATGCCATTTGCTGAGCATGGGAGTGGGGCACCCTCCCCTCCTCCTGGGACCAGTCAGCTGGCAGCAGATGGAGGTGCCACCTGCAGTGAGACACCTGCTGAAACACATGATCCACCTGCTGGCCAGACCTCACAGCCGGAGGTGGGGTGCATTATTTTCACTGCAATCTTGTAGAACACTATCTAAATGGAATCTAAAGTAGTTTCAAATAAGACAACTGGAATTTGGTTTCATTAGAATTATTGTGGCATTAGTTACATCTGCAATGTCCAACTATAAAGTACTAGTTTGCTTCAGAAAATTGCCACAAAAAAGGTGCATACAGAAAAGTAATAAAAGCTGAAATCATTTTAACTTGGGTGCTTTAACTTTGCTAATTGATACCATTATTAAAAATTTCATTCAATGACAGTGTCATGGCAAAAAGACACCATAAGGGATTGTTAAATAATATATTTTTTGCATACCCCTCAAAGAAATTTAGTAGTGTAGCCAGAAATAATTTTTGGTGTGGAAGAGGGGATCACACATCAATGTATATGTATAATGTGACACTCGCACACATGCAGGCCGTCCCAGCTAATGCACAGAACAACTGAAATAAAGAGTACCGACACTAGCCAAAGCAAACCTAGTACTCTGCTTTTCAGAGCGTTTAACTATGCACTATTATTTGTTTCACTGACGAGGTTTTATTATGCAATTGTAAATACGTAACTCAAGAAATACAGTCCTAATTTTTAAAGTGCCAATGAGGCATTTGTAGGCAATCATGGAGGAAATCTCATGGTTACTTTTTTAACCAAATACCCATTGCATATTCATTTTTTCAAACAAGAAGTCTTGGAAAAGAATAAAAAAAAAACGATGCAATAATGCTCCTACCAGCATCATAAAGCAGAACCCACAAGTAAACCAATTCAAAACAAGTTCTTTTTTTGTCACACTCCTACAGAAACAATGCATCACCTTGACAAAGGTGTCGCAAGATTCACAACAGCAAGTTTTGTAGCCTAGTAGAGATTCTTCAGTTCAACATCACAATTCTTAAGAATCACTCGGGGCTGACTTAGCTACTTCATAAAAATTTACCTTTGATAATGCGGTAAAATCATGCTCTGGTCATGTAAAAAAATGCAATAAGCAATGAAATATACGTAAAATGTTTCAAAATACCAGCTCTGGTTGCATGGCAATGTAGGAGTGTACACATGGCTTTACTTCTAGCCAGAAGCTTTGAAAAATGAGGGGTTTCATTTTATTGAGTACGTGCAGCAATAAAAAGTTCACATCAGAAAAAAAAAACTAAAATAAACACACTGGAAAATGAGACATGTAGAGAAAAGACAAAATTGAATTAAATTTCCATTGCCATATGTTCTGGTTTGGTAAGTAGGACGTGGGTTCAAAACAAAGGAATCAGTCATATTTCACTGTTGCTTTATCATTGGTGTGTTCGCGAGTACTGTTGAACGCTTGCTACCACCTATAAACGTGCTTGTATAGCTTTCCTTCTGCAACAACGCAATACTGCACACGCTTTATCACATCTTCAGTGCGTTCTTGAAGATTTACACTGAGATTCTGCTGCAGACATCCTCCTTGCCTTGAGCTTGTCTGACATCTGCATCCATCATGTGACAAAATTTTTTACGTTTATGTGACCGGTTTAACACTTACCACTATCAGAAATCTGTTAACACCTCGCTGCTCCTCAATCATAAAATTTGGAATGAGAATCTTATCTTGTAAGCTCTGACCCACAGTGGAGGCTTCAATCGCATCCCTAGATGTCTGGGTACATTCTCCTATAGCGGAATGGGCATCCGTCTTTGTGGTCCTGTTATGATGTTTCATTTTTCATTGGAGCACCCCTTGTACTACAGAAATGGAAGATTTGACAGCAGTACTTTCCTGTGAAAGCCACCCACCGTTCCTTCAATGATTTCATCCACACAATGCTGTGCAGTTGGTGTCTCATTGAACGTGACGGAACTAATTGTGCCACCACCACAAACTTTACACCAATACCCCTGTCACACGCGGCAACTTATGTGCACTTTGACAGAGAACACTTCGTTGCGTCATTTGCACACTGTCACACGAGAAAGTTCAGTGTCACTCACTGCAAAGTAAACTTGCCGCCAAGTGCATTCGCCAATCTCACTTCACTGCTTCTCTGCGATAAAGTGATCTAAAATTCTATTCTAGCTCACTTTAACTGCGACAAGTCTGTAGCCTCGGTACCGGTGGCTTGTACAGAAATACGCCGTTGCCTAGCGGCGCTCATACTATTCTTTAAACCATTGTTTTTGTCATGAGGAATACTGCTATGAATTAAAACAAGTCATAAAATAAAACGAAAAAATTGCCCGCAGCTTCCCTCGGAGGAACACTGAGGAGGATGCGGACCATATAATTGGTTAACGGGGTGTTAAAGTGCGACTTACTTGGGTCGATGGCTAAATTGGTTAACGTGGTTGTGAAATGGGGTGTTAAATTGCGACTTACTTGGGTCGATGGCTAAATTGGTTAACGTGGTTGTAGGAGGGGGTGTTAAATGAGTGAACACGTACACACGTATGCGAAAGGGCGGCGCTGGTCGAAGGGACGTCGATCATTGTGTTTGTGGATTCGTTGGAATTCATTTCACCGCGACCTTGGACGTCGACGCGCTGTACAAACCAACCGACGAGCGGCAACTGAGCGAGCGAGCGCCGACCTTGAGTATATATACAGCACGACGGCGCATGCACTGTCAGCTGTTGAATGTTCTCGAAGCGCGACGCCACATGCGCGTCCACTGGAGAATCAGGAGAATTGTAGATGTTGAACGCGGTGTGTAGAGGAGGAAGGGTGCACAGATGGTGGAGGAGTGAAGCGCGCGCGGTGTGTAGAGGAGGAAGGGATGCACAGATGGTGGAAGAGTGGGCGACGGCGCGACGGCGCATGCGCGCGCGTCAGCTGTCGAATGTTCGAGAAGCGGCGCGGACGGCGCAAACGGCGCACTACAAGGCGCGAGTATAAGATGCTTCCGCATCTAAAAGCTTCGTTACTCTCACTGTCAGGCAGTTTGCGGCCACATCCACTAAGGGGATGCGGAAGCACATGCTGTGCAATGGCTGCGTCCATCACGTTGTTTACTTTTAGGCACACTTGCACATCTGTAGGTGAGTTGTTCTCTAGTCATTTAAGAAGCGTCTGCCACAGGTGCTACTTTCACAAAGACAGCGTTATGGTGGCTAGCCACCATAACAGCGTGGTCCGGCGATGAGATGCAGGCGTAAAAATAACAAATGTGAGTTGTACTACAAATCTATCAATTGCCACTGCTGTCATTTCCAAAGTACACTTCCCTTTCTTGTGTAGCGCAGCGAGCCTCCTAAATGACACTTCGTGAGCGTATGTACACTCGCTCAAGGTGCACTTAAGTTGCCACGTGTGACAGAGGTATCAATATTGCACGACCGCTAGTATGGTGGCTGGATGGGAAGGTGGCGCGAGCGCGGCGCGAAAGGCGATCCGCCGTTCCATGACACGTAGCTGTGGCGCTGCGGCTCGTAATAAGATGCCCCTCCGCCGCGGCCTTCTATCTACTGCGTACACGGCGCTCATTTCATTATCGGCTGCTCGTTTTGGAATGAGCACGACAATACATCTAAGCTTTCAAAACCGCTCTGATGCGGTACAAGTATCCGATACTTGCGTTATGGTCCCTGTAATTTTATAATTTATTTCACTGCACTCACTTTTGGCTAAGAGTGTTTGCTTTTTGGAACCGGTAGCCCTGTCGTCCTAGTGTGCGCTGTGCGACTGAAGTTCATAGCACCCACACTCGCTAAAGATATGGCTTGGCTAAGGTGTAAGACTATTATCGAGATATTGCAAAAGTTTGATTGCCACTGCTCGTGTCAAACGACACCGCTTTTATTCACTACAGGCGGACTTCAAAGATTAACACTTATTTTGCATACAAGATTAATTTACAATAACATATTCATATCTGAGCAACATACACGAAGCCAAAAAGAAGCAAGAAAACGCATTCCACATACACAAATAAAACAAATTAAAACAGAACATATAGCGAAATCTAACACAAACAGAACATACAATAAAATAAAATATCACCCACAGTTATATTGAAAAATCACAGAAATTTTGCCTTAAACAGTGCCATATTAACGGAATGCAAATACAAATAGTGTGACGTATCTTGCAAAAAAATCAAGAAAAAGCATCTGCTAGTACTCATGAGATTTCTTTGGACACTGGAATGATGCATGGGGCATGGGGAGTAGATGACGTCAAGACTAGGACCAGTTGTTTTACAAGATGGGACACTACAATCCACAAACACAACCAATAGCAGCATTGTTATCGTGCTATGGCACTGATGCAAAAACGTTTTGCTGAAAAAAATTCAAAATAGAAGCACTCAACCACATTACAATACAGGTCTCAATTTCAGCAATTTCATTCGCTTCTGCCTTTCACTTCGTAAAGAATTCTGGCTTTTCACTTGGAAATGAAGCCTAGTTAACACGTAAAACTTGGTTATTTTGTTGGTGAGAATTGTGCTGTGCTTGGCACATCCAAGAAGAGTCAGCTTTGCGAGCTGAAGGAATGAAACTAACTCAATAAGGCTATCACTGTTCACCTGCTTTAAACTAAAGCAGCGTGTAAATGTGTTTTCAAGTGTTGTCACAAGTGAATTTAGCTGCTCTGATGGGTATAAAAGGCCTACCCTGTCTACTGCTTTAGTGAGGGATGCTGTTTCTGGAGGTGACCCATCCTTTTCTTGAAGCAGCTGTCGGCAACAATCCGTGCACTTGGTGCTGGCAATACTTCGCCTTGCCACATAGCCAGCCATGTAATATATGAGCCTCGAGTCGCTGGCTTGCACAACCATCGAAATGTGGCCAAGGAGGTCACAACCATTCAGCACGTCATGAGCCTCAGAAAGATTGCCTATGTCAAGAAAATCATCGATTCTTTGCTGAGGATTATTGCTGACATCATCAGTTCCTACCAAGTTTCTCAAGAATCCTGAAGACACATTTCCATGTGTAGGCGACTTAACGAGGTTTTGGAAACTTAGTGTGTTTACTGAGATTAAAAACTGGCTCGGAGTAGGGGGGTCATTACACCCTGACATTTGTCGCACAATCCCAAAAAGCCTTTCAATTGAGTCTTGGCACAACCGGCTTGCCATAAGGTAATGGTAGTTAAGCTTAGTAACTACATAATCCAACAAATGCAGAGTGCTCGAAAGAGTGACCCGGAGGCCTTCAGCTGTGCTTTGGCTTAGATAGCCTTCGAATGTAGCTGCTCTTTCCCACTCATCCAAATATTCCAGGAAGCTTTCAATAGAACCATGATGAGTGTTTCCTGGCCTCAGAGCGCCTGAACTGCATCTCGATGTCATGGCCTCGATTATTCCTCGCATTCTTTCGATAAAGCCGGAAGTGGCAGCTACATCACCATGCCTACTTTCTATTTCATTCTTGTACAAGAATAAACCTCTGAGCAATTCATCACTGAACAACCGGAAAGCAATGTTGACTCTCATGCTCTCAAAGCCATTGGGTCGCACAACTGACTGGTTCACGTGTGGCATTGCTTTAAGTGTGGTGTCATGCCTGTCGTCGCATATTATAGCACAATATGGGCTACACTAGCACGTCCTTCTGGCAGATTGAAGTCTTTGCGCACGAAACCATTCCGCACACATTTTAGAAGGTGGGGGAAGTCGGAAATGAAGTAAATAAAACGTTTAGCATCAGTTGGGTGCTGCCTCCTGCACACTGTCTTGCCCTTTTTTCCACACACACCAAACGAATGCCACATGCTCCTGTTCCAGACAGCCCCATCACACGTTATAAAATCTACATGTAGTCCAGCGTTCTCACACAATACCACAGCTTCAAGTATGATCTTGGAAAGTATATCTGCTTTTACATTGCTATGTGAAGCAAACACACCAACAATTTGGTGCCACTTGCCACTAAACGGTTGAAACATCACCACAAGACCGTGGTCACAAGTGAGCTGGTCTTCAGGTGTGAATTCACCGAGATCCACAAAGCCTTCAATTTTCCCATTTGATGCAAGGCTGAGATTTTCGGAGAGCTTCAGTTCATCAAACAGAAGTCCGCCATGGCATTTCGAAGGGTCCATTGTTTTGGTTTTCTCTTTTACAGCAGCCAACAACTTGCTGCTCAGTTCAAACCCACTTCTGTACTTTCTCAGGAAACAGCGAAGGGATGTAAACGAGGGCAGAACCATGATTGTGTACTTTCTTATGTGTTTGTAGAGCCGGGGGCTCTTCATGCACATGACTGCACATTCCAATACCCATTCTGCCTCATATTTCATCCCTTTCATGCTTTTGCGCTTGCATGCTGCCAGACATGCCCTGACCTGTTGCTGCTGCTTTACAGGCAGAGCTTGCAATGCTTTCTCAAACATTTCTGAGTTGATCTGCGCATTTTTTTTCTTTAGGTTCTGGATCACATACTTTTTTTGAGAATTGTGAGCCTGCTTCTTTTCAGTTGCGCAGTTCGAAGCTTTAGCTTGTATGACGCTCTCCAACCACGAGTATTACCTCTCCTTCTGTAGGAAGCCTTATTCTGCAGGAGCTTCCGGAGATACTTGCACTGTGGGCATGCCTGCTTTGCTGACTGTGCAACACCGAAGCAAGAAGCACTGAATACCTTGCTGCCATGCGTCTTCTCTTTGCGCTTCGGGTTGGGGCTGAACTCGCCTTCTTCTCCAAATCCTTTGCATGGGATGATCTTATCAACATGTCGAAGCAGATCTTCAGCCATTGGCACGTCAGAGATCTCAAGTGAATTTACTTTTGTGGCTTGCACGAAAACGTTCGTGTGAACTGAACTGCCATTCGCAACGAACAATACCACTTTTTTCAAAATACAAGCTTTCGCGATGCAGTGCACATACTGTGAAGGTCGTTACATTGCACTCTCCAGCAATTGGCTGCCGCGTCCAGTAAGCGCTGGGCAGTCGGCAGTTCCCCACATCAGGCAGCACTGGGGAGATTACTTCGGGCGACGCACTTCTTTCTTCTAAAACGTCTACCTCGTCAGTACACGCGGCATTACTTGTCTCGTGTCTCAGAGACTTCACAGGAAGGCCACACGTCGACGTTTTCGACTTTCTTTTCTGGGGTGCCTTCTTCGACAAATACTGAGGGAGGTTGAGGAACACAGTCGGAGTCGCATCGCTTGTCAGCACAGGTCAATCGCAAAGAATCATCACTGTCACGCTGTTGATCGTGTGCGTAAACGATCGCGCAATATACTGCTCATCAAAAGGCAGCTCGCAGATTTTTGTGCTTGCGTCGAGGACTTGATCTGCACGTGGCACTGCACGCTACCATGCTTTTAAGCGTTCAGGCTCTTTCGGCACGGAAAACAGCGACACACGTTGACCAGATCTCCTCGACGAGAGGTAGCCGGACGAGCAGCCGTGTGCGAAGCAGTGTGTCTGCGTCGTTTTCTTCTTCTTGACGCCCGATTCCATAGCGTTGGCGGTAACGCACGAAAACTTGCACGAACAATCCACGCCGTGTTTTGTAAAATGGCTCGGAAAAGAACGGGCGTAGCACACACGACTGAACGCGGCACAGGCACAGCACGAAAGAAAGCACGTGAGCTCTCCGCGGCAAGCATCGAACTGCCTGCAGCAGCCTCGCCGTGTGTCTGCGGCCGTTTCATGAAGAAAGGCAGCGCTCTCTCTCTGCCGCCGCAATGCCGCTCGCACCACCTCCCCCTCTAGCCACCACCGCTAGTAATGGTACGAGCGCACTTTACCCAATGTGGCCAGATTTGCAGCCAGATTAACTAGGTAGTTTTCGCGAAAATTGCCTTGATATGTCCAGACGATGTTTCTAAGAAGGTTCGGTGATTCATCACAATTTTTGAGCACCCAATTTCAAACATGTCGATGATTCTTTAAATCTTTCTCTAGTTCCACGCCACAAGTGCCACAATGATGATTGATGTGTGGGGTTTAATGTCTCAAAACCACCATATAATTATGAGAGACGCTGTAGTGGAGGGCTCTGGAAATTTAGACCACCTGAGGTTCTTTAACGTGGACCAAAATCTGAGCACACAAGCCTACAGCATTTTTGCCTCCATCTAAAGGGCAGCAACTGCAGCTGGGATTTAATACCACGACTGGCGGGTCAGCAGCAGAGTACCTTAGATACTAGATTCAGTGCAACGGGGCAACTTCCACAATGTCTGCACGTAGCGATGACGATAGGTATATAGCGCGAGAATAGAACGACGACAAAGGGACACGAAGCAGATGTTCTATTCTCGGGCTATTACTATCTTCATGTCACACCAAAAAGCCCAAACCGCCACACTTCTAAGACTGCACGTAGGTTAAGACTAAAAGATGCAGTCTTCATCTAATTCAGAGGAATCTTTTTCAAAGGGGCTGCTTGATTATACCGACAAGTGCACTGTGAAGTGGTAATTTTTTATATTTTGAGGGGTTCCATTATCACTTGAAAAACTTAAGCAATTAGTACATTGCAAAAAGTACCAGTTAGATGCCCTGCATGGTTGCCTACAAATGCTTTATTGACGATTTATTACTTAGGACAGAACCACTTCAGTAGAATAATGATGATTAATTAAAACTGCTGTTAAAAGCTGCTGTTTGTGTGTGTAGTGGCACATTTAATGGTGATGTGAGAGATGCAGTGCCACAACATACTTGGCAATATAAAGTTCAGGAAACATGTCCTGTGTGATGGGGTTTTTTGGTTATGTAGATGCAGGTGTATGTCTATGAAAAAAGCAGTGCAAGTGCCCAAAATACACCAAAGGTCTTTCTGGGTGTCAAAATAAATTCTAGGAAAAATCCAGAATGTTTTCTGAAACACGTGGTTCTTTCAGTAGCTACTTCATGCCAACAGGTCAATTTGGGGGGGGGGGGGGCAATGGGGGGACTCTTGCTAAATTAAGATTTCCTCCAAGCTATGCCACAGGACTCAAAGCAGTGAAAGTGAAGTTGATCTAGTAAAGAGACACCCAGTCTGTTAAATGAAAGAAGTTAGTGCTTTGTCCTCTTCCTCAAGTCGCATTCAATCATGCTGCTCTGTTACGGCGATTTCCAATTTGCAGTTTCTTCCAACAAATGCTGAGGTTTATCTGCACATTTTTTCAGCGCCAAATATATGAAGGCAGCATCACTTTCACAATCACTGAATAACAGTTATGTAGCCATGCTACACAGTAAAAATTGATTACAGGCCATATTTCTATAATGCATGAACCACTGATACTAGCCTGATCCTTGTTTTGTGGAAATAAACTGTCATGCACACTTAGAAAAATGTAAACATTCACCACCACCAGTCATTTTAGGGCTGTATAATGTCAGAAAATTTTGCTTTCTAGTGCCCACGTTTCTGGGCACACAACAAATTCACAACCTGCATGCTTGTGCGAGAATAGATGGCTCATACCAGAAATATTCTGTAGGGCTCGCCCGAGGTTGACTATGCTGTTTTCATGCAAGCCATGGAGAAGTTGGGCGCAAGGGCTTCTAAAGCACCATCAACCTCTGTGTTAATGCGGTCCCTTGCATCCGAAGTGAACAAGATCACAACAGACAGCGCTGTCCGTGACCTTTTGCTTAGATTTAAGGCAAGTTGCGCTTGCATCAAAAGGCACGGACGCAAGATTAAGGTCCAGCCCTCAAGCTTGTCAAGACGGCGACCAGGCTTATCAAGAGGCTCGGGGCGAATGGCGGCTGGACGACCAATGAAAAACGGCCACACTCATTGAGCAAGAATATAAAGAACTACGTCGCAAGTGCAAAATGCCATTAGGGCATATGCCTGTCATGTTCTCCCGAGACAGCACACAGACGAGGCTCAGTTCAAATGCTGACTGTCTTATGCGGCCAGCAGCATTTTATTTCAATGATTATAAGAGCGATAAAAGGCGCCATCCTGTGGCGCTATGTGAAAACGCTTAGGCTGATGGCAGCAACATGGTATTCCTTCCCCCTTCACAAAAAGAAGCACAAGAAGCGAAAGAACAAAAAAAAAAAACGAGAACAACAAGTGCTACAATGGGCAAGCAGAGAGTTCAGCTCGACTACTGGGGCACATAGCGCATAATAGGTTTCTGCACTCGCGAGCTGCTGGACTCTGAGAAAGGGCCTCTGGCTTCGGGGCATCTACTGGCGCACTGGCACAACCACCCGGATCACTGGTGACACATGTGTCCTCGAATTCCCCAGACGAAACCCCCATAGTTGCAGGGGCACCAGTGTTCTCTCTTGGTGCGTAGGACATGGCAGCACCCGCAGCAACCAGAGCCACAGCTGCTTGCACGCTTGAAGCATCTGGAGGGTCTGTGTGGGAGCGGCCAGAATACCTTGACAGCTCAGGCTGCCACGGCACTGCTTGCACATGATCATGGTGCCGTGTCCATTGGCACCATGATCATGTCATCTGCTAGTCATAGCACTGCCGCATACCCTTTGTCTGCCTCTACGGTTGCAGGTACCCAGGCAGGACCTGGACGAAAATTACGAACAAAAACAGTTGTTCCTGGTGGTGTGGCTACACGGCTCCTGCCGATCCTCTGAAGACCCGGAGACTCTGAGAGATCTGTTGAGACATCACCGTGGTCCGTAAGTCAGGCCGTAGTAAATCCAATGCCGTTTTCAACTTCCGGCTCATGAGAAGTTCAGCGGGACTACAACCTGTTGCTTCATGCAGAGTGGTCCGGTATGTGAAATGATTATGATGATGTGTGGCGCTTTATGGCGCAAGGGCCCATTGATGGCCAAAGAGCGCCATTTCACTGACTAGAGTTGGACAATGATATGTTGCGTGGCTGTATAGGGGCCTTAAAATTCCTCGCTATAATGCGGGTAAAAACATAAGTATTAAAATCGTGGCAGTGGCGTGAAATGGATAGTAAAAATTGGTGACAAATGGTTTTGATAATAAAAACATGTGTAAAAATATTTTGCACTAGCACAAGTGCCTCATCAGCGCCCTTGTGTCCAAGGGCTGCGAGGCAAGTGCTTTTCAATGTAGTCACTGCAGCAGCAACCTCTCTTGAGAGGTCGCGCTACGCATTGCCTGGGTATGTGACATGATAAAAACGAACATCTCTTAAAAAAGCTAGCACCGATTTATGAGTGAACAGTGTTTCCCTACCGACGAACATTGCAGGGTGTAAAGGTATGTTGTCGGTAGGGTAATGGAAAGTGTTATTTTCTTAGAGTGTCTAATTGTTTGCACTGATTTAAAATGTGAAGAACTGTTAGTGCTTCACCACATCTGTCACACAATGGTGGATCGCCACCGGACAAAAGATATGAGTGTGTCGTGTATGTGTGTCCTATCCTGAGCCTCGTTAGTGTTACCTCTGTATGACGTGATTTTGATACTGCTGGCCAATGGCCAAGGTGTGGCTTTATAACAAGTAGTTTGTTTTGTATGTGTCTATCCCACTTGCTCTGCCAGTAGTCCCTGAGCTTTCGATTGAGAGATGGCTTAAGATCAAAAGCCGGGATTGATATGGGTGTAGTGGCAGTGCTTTTGTGGACTGATGCAGCAAGCTGATCCGCCATCACGTTGCCTTGAATCTCACGGTGCCCTGGCACCCAGCACACAACATGTCTGTTGAGTGTGCAGAGGGTGCATAAAATGGAGTAAAGTGAAACGAGGACAGGGTTTTTTTGTTTTTTAAGACTGTGCAGAGCCGTTACCACACTGAGGGAGTCTGTATAAATTACTGCTTTTTGTATTTGTAATTGTTTGATGTGTTTAGCTGCCACAAGTATCGCGTAAGCTTCCATTGTGAAGATACTTGTGCCTGGATGTAGAGGGCCAGCATCCGAAAAGGAAGGGCCAACAGCAGCGTAGGACACGGAGGAGTTAGACTTAGAGGCATCCGTAAAGAACTCAGGACGTGTGTATTTGTGTTGAAGTTCTAGGAAGTATGTTCGGATATAGGCAATAAGCGCATGTTTTGTAACTTCTAGGAAAGACACATCGCAGTCTATAGTCTGCCACTGCCACGGTGGCGGGTATGCTACAGGAGCCATTAAACTGTGTTCAAGTGACACTCCAGTTTCTTCAGCTAGACCCTTCAGGCGAACTGAGAAGGGCTGTCTCATCGAAGGCCTGTTTTGAAACAGAATGGAGCTCGACAAATCATTAATAGTAGAGTATGAGGGGTGCTTCATGTCTGCTTTCACCTTAAGGAAATATACAAAGGACATGTAAGTTCTTTGCAGATGAAGCGACCACTCATTTGACTCAACGTAAAGGCTTTCTACAGGGCTGGTGCGAAAAGCACCCTTAAAAAGGCGGATGCCCAAATGGTGCACAGGATCCAGCATCTTCAAAGCACTTTGAGTCGCAGACTGATAAACAACGGCCCCATAATCTAAGCGTGTGCGAATGAGGCTCCTATACAAATTCATGAGCCTTTGCCTGTCACTACCCCACGTAGTGCGTGACAACACTTTCAGAAAACTCATGGCTTTTATACATTTTGTTTTTAGATACTTAATTTGCGGTATGAAGGTTAGCTTGTGGTCCAAAATTGGGCCTAAGAATTTATGCTCGACATTAACAGACAGACGTTCACCATTCAATTGAATGTCAGGTTCTGATGATAATGTGTGGCGCTTTATGGCGGAAGGGCCAATTGATGGCCAAAGAGCGCCATTTCGATAGACTAGAGATATGAACAATAATATTGTAAATGATGAGTGGCTGTAAAGGGGCCTTAAACTTCCTCGCGCTAATGCGGGTAAAAGCATAAGTATTAAAAACATGACAGTGGCGTGAAATATGTGCAGTGAGAGTGATTGTCAAAAGGTCACAATAATAAGACTATGGCGGAGATGTAGTCACCTTGAAATATGCAGTGAAAACTGCGTACATCATTTAAAAACCGTAAACAATAAATGAATTTTAAAAATCGAATCTCTACCGACAAGTATCCAAGGGTGTAGTGGGAGCTGCTGTCGGTAGGGCAGTAAAAAGTGCTTTTTTCTTAGAGCGCCTAACTCATTACACTGGACGAGGATGTGGAAAACCGTAAGTGGTTCTCCACATCTCGCACACAATGGTGGATCACTGGCAGACAGAATATATGAGTGTGCAGAGTATGTATGCCCTGTTCTTAGCCTCGTGAGTGTCACTTCTGTATGTCGCGATTTTGATAGGGGCGGCCAATGACCAAGTTGTGGCTTAATAACATGTAGTTTATTACTTGTGTGTCTATCCCACAAGTTTTGCAAATAACCTCTGAGTTTTCGTTTCAGGAAAGGTTTCATGTCAAGTGCAGGGATTGGTATTGATGCATTAGCGGCATCGTTGCTGGCGGATGCAGCCAGCTGATCTGCCAAAACGTTTCCCTGTATCTCACGGTGCCCCGGCACCTAGCAGACTACAACATGCTGTTTCGATGAGTAGACTGTGCATAAGAGTGAATAAAGGGACTCAAGAACTGAATTTTTGCGTTTTTTAAGTGTTTTCATGGCTTTCACCACACACAGAGAATCCGTGTAAATTACCGCTTTTTGTAGTTTTATATGTGCAATGTGTTTAACAGCTGCAAGTATTGCGTAGGCTTCTCCTGTGAAAATGCTTGCATCAGGATGCAGGACGTCAGTATCTGAGAACGATGCGCCAATGGCTGCGTATGAAACAGAAGTGTTGGACTTTGAGGCATCTGTAAAGAACTCAGGGCATGTGTACTTTTGTTGTAGTTCTAGGAAGTATGTGCGGATATGTACAATGGGTGCGTGCTTTGTAATCTCTCAAGAGGACACATCACAATCTATCAGTTGCCACCGCCATGGTGGCAGACATGCTGCGGGAGCCATCAAACGATATTCGAGTGACACACCGGTTTCCTCAGAAAGACCCTTCACACGAAGTGAATAGGGCTGTCTCAAAGATGGCCGGTTTTCAAACAAAATAGAAGTAGACATGTCATCAATTGTGAAGTGTAAAGGGTGGTCCTTGTCTGCCTTTGCTTTGAGATAATATAGAAAAGACATAACATCTCTGTAGGTGGAGTGACCATTTGTTTGATTCCACGTACAGGCTTTCAACGGGGCTGGCGCGAAAGGCACCCGTAGAGAGGCGGACGCCTAGGTGGTGAATAGGGTCAAGCATGTTTACGGCGGTAGGTGTCACAGACTGATAGGTTATTACTCCATAATCCAAGTGAGTGCGTACGAGGCTCCTGTACGAATTTATGAGACACATCTTGTCACTCCCCCACATAGTGCGTGACAGCACTTTTAGAACATTCATGGTTCTGATGCACTTGTTTTTTAGATACCTAATGTGTGGTACGAAGGTTAGCTTGGTGTCCAGAATTAAGCCTAAGAATTTGTATTCGGCATTAACAAACAGGCGTTCACCATGCAATTGAATGCCAAGGTCGGGGTGAGTGCCTCTCTTTCTAGAGAACAAGACATACGGGCTTTTTTGGGGGTTTAACAAGAATTTGTTTTCCTCCGCCCATTGGGAGACCTTGTTCAATCCAAGCTGAACCTGCCGCTCACAAACTGCTAGGTTACAAGACTTAAATCCAAGCTAGACGTCATCGACATATGTACAATAGAACATATTGTAGGGGATGGACAGCTCCAAGGAATTCATTTTGAAAATAAAAAGTGTACAACTAAGTACACCACCTTGCAGTACTCCCGTTTCTTGAACAAATGTTTGGGAGAGAACACTTCCCACACGCACACGGAATGTCCGATTGTACAAGTAACTCTCAATTATGGAGATCATTCTACCGTGCACACTCAGGTGAGACAAGTCTCATAATATGCCAAAACGCCATGTTGTATCGTAAGCCTTCTCGATATTGAGAAACACAGAGAGGAAGTATTGTTTGTGGACGAAAACGTCTCGGATCTGTGCCTCGATACGCACGAGATGGTCGGTGGTGGATCTACCCTCTTGAAACCCACATTGGTATTGGTCAAGCAGATTGTGTGTTTCAAGGAAAAGTAAAAGTCGGTGACTTATTATTTTTTCAAAAAGTTTAGAAAGGCAGCTGGTTAGTGCAATTGGCCTATAACTTGACACTGAGGAAGGGTCTTTGCCCTGTTTCAAAATGGGAATAATTATAGCCTCTTTCCAGGAAGCAGGGATGACGCCAGAAAACCAGATAGCACTGTATAGGGAGAGTAAAGTTTTTCGCGTTTCGAGCGGCACGTTTTTCAACATTTCATACATGACATGATCGTGACCTGGGGCAGAATTACTGCAGGAGTTTAGTGATGTTTGTAGCTCAGCTAAGTTGAAAGGTTGGTTGTATGCCTTGTATTTTGTACACTTGTATTCCAGTTTCTGCTTTTCTATTTTTGCTTTATATTGTTACGTCTACGAGAGGGGTTTATTCAGAGCCGACATAACGGTCGACTCGACGGTATACAGCAGGGAACGCGCAGCAGCGAGCTCTCCACCAACTGAACGTCCTCTTCTTCTGCCACCACCATGTGTCCCGCTACACAGGTGCACATACCTAAATTACACATGTGGTAACATTTCCCTCGGCGCAGACGAAGCCCACTGGGCGAGTCAAACAGTCTCTCGAGGAATAAAGTGCTTCAAACGTGCAACATGGACGAGTTCCGTTTTTGCAGACCGTCGGCCGTTTGAATGGAGATGCGCTATGCGGTAAACTAAATCACTGATGCGGTCTACAACAAGATAAGTCCCCGCATAGTGCGCTAGCAGTTTCTCGCTCAAACCGCGTTTTCTAGTTGGTGTCCACAGCAACACTAGGTCGCCGCGATTGTACGTCACGTGTCGGCGTCGGCGGTCAAAATGTGCCTTCGAGCGGTCTTGCGAAGCAAGAGTGTGCAAATAAGCAAGGCGTCTAGCTTCTTCGGCCCGACAGATGATCTCGGATATGCAGGGATCATGGTGATCCAAACACGGGAAGATGGTATTCAGGGTATGACGAGGTGGTCGAGCATATAGAAGAAAGAAGGGACTGTAGCCGTTAGTTTCATGCTGAGCGGTGTTGAATGCATATGTGATAAAGGGTAGAGTACTGTCCCAGTCCTTGTGATCTGATGCAACATACATACACAGCATGTTTGAGAGAGTTCTGTTCGTTTGCTCAGTTAGACCGTTCGTTTGGGGATGATATGGCGTAGAGTGCCGAAACCTTGAAGCACAGACACGAAGCATCTCTTCCATCACGTCTGCTGTGAATTGTCAGCCACGGTCACTGATTACAATTTTGGGAGGTCCATGTCGAAGAATTACAAAACGTAGCACGAAGGAAGACACATCGGCTGCAGTTACCGATGGTATGGCAGCTGTCTCGCAGTACCGTGTTGAATGGTCGGTGCAAACGACTATCCAGCGATTTCCATCAGAAGACCGGGGAAAGGGTCCAAGGAGGTCAATCCCGACTTGCTCGAATGGAGTTCTAGGGGGTGGCACCGGATGTAATCGCCCTAAAGGAGCACTTGTTGGGCGCTTATGGCGTTGGCACTCGTTACAGCTAGACACGTATTGTTCCGTCGTCTGGCGCATTTTGGGCCAGTAGAATCTTTCTTGAAGACGGCAAAGAGTTTTCGCTGTGCCTAGATGACCGGATGTTGGGTCATCATGCATAGCCTGCAATACATAAACGTGAAGACTCTTCGGAACCACCAGAAGATATCGTGAGCCGGTGTTGGTGTAGTTCTTTTTGTAAACTAGCCCGTCTCGGATGCAGAAGCGCGTAGGCAATGGTTTTTGTTTGGTAGCAAGAAGCTGTTGTATGGTGCTGTCCCTTTGTTGCTCATCCTTAAAGGTCTTGTTATCGGGAAATGGTTGGTCGAGTGATGCAAGGTAGGTATCGAAGGTGTCCGCGTCACATTCCGTCGTTGAAAGCGGTAGTCGCGAAAGACAATCTGCCTCAGCGTGACGTCGGCCGCTTTTATAGGAAACCGTGAAGTCATATTCTTGTAGACGAAGTGCCCAGCGCGCCAGCCGACCAGATAGGTCACGCAGATTGACCAACCAGCAGAGATAATGATGGTCTGTCACGATGGTAAAGGGGCGTCCGTACAGGTAGGACCGGAAGTGCTGCACTGCGAAGACTACTGCAAGACATTCTTGCTCTGTGACAGTGTAGTTACGCTTGGACTTGCTGAGCGAGCGACTTGCATACGCTACGACGTGTTCTTGATTATCCAAGCGTTGAACCAGGACAGCACCTACACCAATATCGCTGGCGTCTGTGTGAATCTCAGTGGGTGCCAGAGGATTGAAGTGTCGAAGAATCGGATGAGACGTCAACTCCGAAAAAGCAGACTCGCATTCCGGGGTCCAGACAAACTGCGCACCTTTCTGAAGCAGACACGTGAGCGGGTATGCGATATTGGCAAAGGCAGGAATGAATCGGCGAAAGTATGAACAAAGCCCCAAAAAAACTGCGCAGTTCTTTCACCGAGTTTGGTTGCTTAAACGCCTCCACTGCGGCCGTCTTGGCGGGATCCAGTCGTATGCCTTGTTTGTTTACTAAGTGTCCAAGGACGAGTGTTTGGCGCTCTCCAAAACGACCTTTCTTTGAATTGAGCACCAAGCGTGCTTTGCTTAGGCAGTCCAGTACGAGGCCAAGGCGTGTGTTGTGCTCACAAAAGGTGCGCCCAAAAATTACAACGTCGTCCAAGTAACACATACCCACTTCCCACTTCAATCCACGCAGAATGTTGTTCATAAATCGCTCAAAAGTTGCGGGCGCGTTGCAGAGTCCTAACGGCATCACAATGAATTCAAATAGTCCATATGTTGTAACAAATGCCGTTTTCTCCTTGTCTTCCTCGTGCATCGGAATCTGCCAGTAGCCTGACCTCAGATCCACAGACGAAAAGTAAGAGGCCGATGATAGGCAGTCGATAGCATCATCAATCCGCGGGAGTGGGTATACGTCTTTTTTAGTGATGGCGTTGAGACGGCGGTAGTCAACACAAAATCGCCATGCCCCATCCTTCTTCTTCACTAGAATTACTGGAGCGGCCCACGGACTACATGATTCTTGAATTACATTTTGCTTGAGCTGAGCATCTCGCAAACCTGTTCATTGATCACTGCACGTTCCGAAGGCGATACACGATATGACTTTTGTCGGAGAGGTCTGTGAGATGTCGTGTCGATTTGGTGCTTTATACGAGAAGGAGGGAATGACGGTGAATCGTGCTGAGCGAAATCAAAAATACCGGCATGTTTGCGCAGAATACTCGCCAGCTCATTACAATCCTTGGTGCTGAGTGACTTATCAATCATAGCCATAATGGTGGTGTCCCTGGCGTGCAGATTATCGCAACGGGTCTTATCCGGGGAATCATTGCTTTCTGCAAGGGTGGCAAGCGAGAATACTTGGTGTTCACGAATCTCTGCAAGTTTCAGACCCTCCGGCAGCACTGTAGGTTCATTAGAGCATTTAATCATACATAAACCAGTATGCCCTTGTGCAACCGATAGCGTGCAGTAGGGTATTAAGACTGTCTTCTTTATGCAACTGAGATGCACGGGCTCCACAGTTGCGTCAAATGTTTTCTGGCTTGCAGGTGAACAGACAACAGGGACACATTTTGCAGACAACGGCGGCACAGTTGTGTCCACAGACACGCAAAGAGCACTTTCTTGAGAGGGCGAGTTTTCCGTAAACGCAACTGGGATATCGTAATCTACTGTAATTTGTCCTGTGCGGCAATCGACAGTAGCACCACATAGCTTCAAGAAATCGAGTCCCAGAATGACGTCATGCGTAGTATGAGGGAGAACAGCAAACTCTGCGACAAAGTTCTGGCACGCCAAACTAACAGTCACAGTGCAGACACCAACAGGTTGTAACACCTCTGCGCTCACTCCACGAAACGTATCAGGACGGTCCCAACGAAACATAACCTTTCGTCCAAGAAGGCGGGTGAAAACTAAACTCATTACTGACACGGTTGCACCTGTCTCCACCAACGCCATTGTTGGTACACCATCGATAAGCACTCGAACCTTATTTTTAAACATGGAAGCTAACGGAGGTATATCTGTTGAAATCGAAGACTGTCCGGCGACCTCACCTCCAACGGCCGCGCCGGCTAGTTTTCCGTAGGAGGCGAGGAGCGGCGGCGCCGAGGAGACGGTGATCGGTTGGCGCGATGGGAAGGTGGTGGTGTCACACTGCGGTCAGAGGCCGGAGATTGGTTTCGTAGCGGTCCTGGGATCTCGTAAGACGCGCTTCCCTGGAGTGTCTGTGCTCGGGTAACGCCAGAACGGTTAAATCTCGGTGATCGGTCGTACCTTGGTGGCTGCCGGTAGTTGCAATACCTGTCAATGTGTCCTTCGAAGCCACAGTTGTAGCAGACTGGTAGAGGACGCTCGCCGAACCAATGCTGAGACCGCTCAGCTGTGAAGGGTCAGTGACGAGCTTGCTGAGCGGGGGCTGCTCACCTCTGGGTGGCGGGACCGTGACGAAGGCGTTGGCCATATCGCTGGTCGGTCGCGAATGAGTCACGACGTGGCCACGGATTTTCAGTTTCGCTGATGTCTGCCACACATACCGATGGTGGCAAAGGAGCTAATGGCGCCGCCGTGTAGTAGGATGGATTGGTAGGTGGATGCGGAATGGTTTCGTCAACCCTACCACCTTGTTGCTGCAGCTCTTCACGCACGATTGCTCGAATAGTAGTGGCAAGGTCGGTGGGCGGGCTCACGTCGACGCTGGCGACCGTTGTCACATTTGCCAGCCTACCAAATTTCGGGGCGATGCGACAGGTCTTCAATTTTTCAAACGTGCGGCAGTGATGTTGGACGGTGGAGGCATAGGTGAAGTCATCCCTGCCTCTCAGAAAATTGTAGACGTCTTCCGCTATGCCTTTCAAGAGGTGTCCGACCCTGTCTTCTTCAGACACCTGCGGGTTTATAATCTTGCAAAGCTTAAGAACGTCCTCTATATAAGCAGTGCAGGTTTTTCCAGGAGTCTGGGCTCTCCCAGCAAGAGTCCGCTCCGCGCTTTTCTTTTTGGAGTCGGAGTCACTAAAACACTTCTTCAGTTCTTGAGCAAAAAGTGCCCATGTTGTCAAGGACTCTTCGTGGTTTTCATACCACATCAGGGCAGTGTCCGTGAGAAACAGCGCGACGTTTTCCAGCTGATCGATAGAGTTCCAGTGGTTGTACCGGCTCACCCTTTAGTAGTGAGTTAGCCACGCGTCCACATATTCTCCTGCCATTCCCGCGAACGGGTGGGGTTCCATGTAGTGATGCCTAGGTGTAGCCAGCATAGACGTGCGCGAAGTCGAGGCGGTTGATTCCTGACCTTCGCTCTGGGCCATGACGGCTGTTGTCGGCGGCAGACCGGCAAGACGACGTCTCCGGCGAACTCCGAACAGCTGTGGCTCCGTGGTACGTCGACGTGCCGTACCCCGCACCTCCACCACTCTGTTACGTCTACGAGAGGGGTTTATTCAGAGCCGACGTAACGGTCGACTCAACGGTATACAGCAGTGAACGTGCAGCAGCGAGCTCTTGCCACCAACCGAACGTCCTCTTCTTCTGCCACCACCATGTTCCCCGCTACACAGGTGCACATACCTAAGTTACACATGTGGTAACAATATCTTTGAAAAGCTTCAGTATAGTGTGACGAGCTAGACACCTGCTCGAAGTGTGCCCCGAGGAAGTTCACCTGATCTTCCAGGCTGTCACCATGTGTGTTTACGAGTTGGAGTGAATGCACTTGTCTTCTTGCTACTCTACCAACCATGTTCCAGACTTTAGCCTCTTGGGTATATGAATTAATCCCCAATAAAAACTTGTGCCAGCTTTCTCTTCTGGACTGCCGACGCGTTCTCCTGGCCCGAGACTTCATTTTCTTAAAAGTGTCAAGATTTTCGGCTGTCGGTGAGTTCCGAAGCAACCTCTATGCTTTGTTTTGCTGCTTGCGCGCATTTCGGCACTCTGAGTTGCACCATGGCACACGTCGTTTTCCAGGGTGCCCATTCGTTTGTGGTATGCTTTTCTTTTTGTTGTTGCATCAATCAGAGACACTGTAATGTAGTCGACAGCCGCATCAATGCTTAAATTGCATATGTCGCGCCAATTTAAATGAGTGATGGTATAAAACTGTTCCCAGTTGGTTTTGCTTAATAGCCATTTCGGAACCTGGGGCGGGCATTCAGTTGATGTAGGTGTGCTCAAAACTACGGGAAAATGGTAACTTACGTAGGGATTAGTGATGACTTTCCAGTGAAGTAGAGGCACAAGTGATGGAGATACTATGCTTAGGTCTATTGAAAAATAGGTATTGTTAGCGAGGTTATAATAGGTTGGTTCTTTTCGATTCAAAAGACACGCCCTTGAAGAAAGAAGAAACTGTTCAATCAGTCGACCTCGGGCATCACAACGAGTCACCCCATAGCCTGTTATGTACATTAAAGTCCCCTAGAACAAGACAGGGTTCGGGAAGTTCATCTATCAAGGACTGGAATTCATGTTTGTGTAGTTGAAAATGTGGAGGTATGTATATAGAGCAAATGGTGACGAGTTTGCTTAGAAGCACCACTCAAACAGCCATTGCCTCAAGAGACGTTTGAAGTTTTAAGTGTTTACATGCTAAACGTTGCTTAACTATAACAGCTACACCTCCAGATGATGTCATGGCATCATCGTGGTCCTTTTGGAAAATAATGTAACTGCGTAGAAAGTTGGTGTGTTTAGATTTTAAGTGTGTTTCCTGTACACACGGCACTGTTGGTGAGTGAATGTGTAGAAGTTTTTGGACATTGTCGAGGTTTGTGAGAAGGCATCTGACATTCCATTGTACAATCTGTGTTTCCATATTTGATGGAAAGTGGTGCTGTGTGTACGGAAATGAAGTGGCTGTTCAAGTGGGAAGTTGTAACTTAAGTAGGAGGGCCATCGTCGGGCCCTGTTATTGGTTTCTTGGTTTTTTAGCGCGCTCTAGGGAGCCACGCTGCATTTCCTACACCTGAGGTACCGTGTTTGTGTCCATTGCCTCATGTGAAGCACTGGACGCCCGCGTAACGGAGCTGCTGTTGCGTATTTGCGACCTCGCCTGGTGAGACGTGGTCGGTCGACCCGACGACCCTGGTGTCGCCTGAGTCTCTGGCTTGGTAGGTGGAGCAAGCTTGGCTGCTTCCACCATGGGGGCGGCCACCACACCCGATGGCTCACTTTGCGTGGGCCTAGGTAGCGGCGGAGGGTGATTCGACGCTGCCCCATGACGCGCCGCATCAGCGTAAATTGTGCCATGAAAAGCCGATCACCTTCGGCGTGCTTCCTTGAAGGAGATATTTTCGCGAATCTTCAGTGTAATAATGTCTTTTTCTTTTTTCCACTGTGGACAAGAACGTGAATAGGACGCGTGGTCTCCGTCACAGTTTACACAATGTGGGGTTTCATTAGGTTTGTCAGAGACGTGGCCTTGGGCACCACATTTGGCACAAGCAGGTCGACCACGAAAGCTCTGAGAGCCATGGCCGAACTTTTGACACTGGTAACATCGGCTGGGGTGTGGTATGTAGGGTCTGATCGGTGTCTTTGTATAGCCAGTTTCTATTGTTTGTGGTAGTTCACTGGTGGCAAAGGTCAGTACCAAGTGTTTCGTGGGTTTCCTGGTTGTTCCTTCGGATGACGATTCGCTTCACATTGGTCACGTTCTGTTCTTTCCTGCCCTCGAGGAGTTCAGCCTCCTTCATGTCAAGGAGGTCTGTGTCGGAAACAACTCCACGTGCAGAGTTCATGAATCGATGAGGTGTTACGCTGATGGGAATGTCGCCGAATGTTGCAAGGTTCTTTAGTTTGTCAAATTGTGTTTTGTGACGGAGCTCTAAAAGAAGGTCACCACTAGCCATTTTTGTAACTTTATAGCCATTGCCTAATGTGGCTGTCAGGGACTGCGATACTATGAACAGGGACACTGTTCTGGCTGTTTTGTTGGGCTTCTCACTGTGTACAACATGCTAGCGAGGGAATGCTTCTTTGAGTCGGCTGAAAAAGGAAAATTCTTCAATGCGTACGCGCTTTGAAGCGGCACGATCATTGAGGAGTGGAAAGGTTCTATGCAGGATAGAAAAATGTAATTCACTAACGATGGCGGCCACTCGCCACGGAGCCCAACGAGGGGACGCTACAAGATTTATGAAACGCGAAACATGCCGACACCAGCCGTACACCACTGCGATAACCTAATGCGCAGGCCAAGGTTGGCTAGTTGCACAAGGTTAACCCAAGCCGCCCATAAAATTGGGGAAGTAACAGAAGAAATTAGAAGACAGGATAGATTTAAGGAGGAGAAAAGACGAAGGTGTGGGGGGAGAGAGAGATAGGAAAAGGCGACTGCCGATTTCCCCTGGGTGGGTCAGCCCAGGGGTGTCGTCTACGTGAAGCCGGGGCCAAAGGGG
Organism: Rhipicephalus microplus; assembly: GCF_043290135.1. Taxonomy (NCBI): domain Eukaryota; kingdom Metazoa; phylum Arthropoda; class Arachnida; order Ixodida; family Ixodidae; genus Rhipicephalus; species Rhipicephalus microplus. Next base: position 78,268,478 of record NC_134700.1, on the reverse strand, counting down.
TGTGATGCCTCTGCAGGGGGGCCTTAAAGGTCCGATCACCCAGCGTCAGCTCAACCCCCAGGATCCCCTTTTTCCCGGACACGGCAAAGCCACGCAGGGCTTGGCGTGGGAGGGAGCCAAAACTCTCCTGTTAGTTCGGGTCCGTGGTGTCGCTACACACCAAACGCCTACTTGCGCAGGCGCCCCTGCGGGGTCCGGTATGTGAGAGAAATTCTCGCTATCTGTACGTGCAAATCATCCTATGGCTGTGCTTTCTTCAGCTTCTGATTAATGGTCTGTACTGCATGCTCCACTGCTCCATCAGAAGCTGGGTGATAAGGTGGTACAAGAATTTGTCAGAGGCCGTTTTTAAGCAAGAAGATCTTGTATTCTTTACTCACAAATGCTGGACCATTATCGGATACGACTACATCAGGGAGTCCATGAGTAGCGAACATTTTCCGCAGGCAACCAGTAGTGGCTGCAGTCGACTGGCTGGATACGAGCAACACTTCTAACAACCTCGAGTATGCGTCAACCGTTATGAACAAGTAAGCATTCCTTAGTGGTCCAGCATAGTCTACATGAATCAGGGACCGCGGTCTCTCCGGGAATGGCCATGGCTTGATTGGCACCCGTCTCGGTAATCGCCGATTTTTTTGGCAGGTGTGGCATGCTTGCACCGCTGCCGTGACGTCATCATCCATGACTGGCCACGAAACATGGCTACGGGCCACCGCTTTCATTTTCGCCACTCCTGGATACCCTTCATGTGGCACTCGCAACACGTTGACCTGCATAGACGTGGGCACAACCACGCTGCTTCTAGCAGAATGCCATAAGTCTGCACATTCATTTCATGAAGGTGAGTGGCATATTCTTTTCATGGAGCTTCTAGGGGAACTCCCCTACCAGCCCGAAGAGCTTTGCGAAGACGTGACAGCAGCGGGTCTTTGGTCGTAGTGGCCGCAACAGCTTGAGGTAAGACCTTTGGAGCATAAAAATCTCCGGCGGGTTCTGAATTTGAAAATCAGCTGTTGGCAGTGGAAGTCGGCTCAGGGCATCGGCGTGTGGAATGTGACCACCAGGTCGGTACTTTAGCACATGACCATAGCCCGACAGGAAGAGTGCCCAGCGGAGTAATCGAGGTGAGCAAGACTCTGGGATCGGCTTATTTGCCGCCAGAGGCCCCAAAAGTGGCTTGTGATCGGTTGCTATTTGGAATCACTGTCTCCAAAAGTACTGCCGGAAAGGTGTAACCCCGAACACAACTGCTAATGCTTCTTTATTGGGCTGGCTGTAGTTTCGTTCAGCTGTCGCCAAGCTTCTGGACGCGAAAGCGATTGGCCACTCTTCTCCCGATGCTTCCCGCTGGGCTAGAACTGTGCCAAGGCCATTAGGCGACGCATCAGTTACAAGCACTGTAGTTTTCTTCTGGTCAAAGTGCGCCAATGTCTTCGCAGATGCCAAGAGCAGCTTACTTTTGCGGAAGGCCTCCTCCTGAATTGGTGCCCAGTTTGATGGTGCACCTGGTACTAATAAACCATTCAATGGATTGAGTGCCGCTGACAAGCGAGGGATGAACTTCTGGTAGTAGTTAATCAACCCCATAAAGTTTTGCAGAGTTTTCACATCTTGTGGCCTTGGTGCCGAGAAGATGGCTTCCACCTTCCTGGGGCTGGGATGCAAGCCTTCAGTGATGATGACGTGTCCCAAGTACTCAAGGCAATCTTTCATAAATTCGCATTTTGCTAGCTTCAGGCACAAGCCGGCACCTTGGAGGCGCTTGAGAACTTTGCCCACGTTTCCCTAGTGGTCCTCGTCAGTGTTTCCTGTCACTAGGATATTGTTACGCACAATCCAAATGGTGTACGAATAACTGTTTATTGGGGCTAACTTGCGCCCGAAAGGTAAAGGAAAATGTAGCGGCGTTTCTAACAGGCAATCAGCAAAAGGGATCAATCTCCGAGAAGCCCCCGAGCGGTGCACCACTTCTTTTTCATCAAAATCCCGTGCTGAGGAGGCGCGCGCCGTCACGGTCTTTCATTGTTTCATCATCGGGCTGCTGGTCTCTTGGGGTGCGCATGAACTAGCGCGCGTAGTTTCAATACTGCGTCTACCTTGCGTCATTATCCCTCCTCCAAGAATGCATCGTCCCGATGCGTAAAATCAGTGTTGCTGAGATGGTCTGAATGCGTGGTTTCCATTGGAGAAATAGGTATTCCTCATGATCGGGTGTGTAGTTCGATGTTCATTGCCTGTCATAGTATGGCTTCATTCTGACTACATGCACGATTTCTGTGCTCCTTCGACATCTTGATGAACTCACTTGTCCTTCCTGTAACACCTCGTAGTTCAAGGAGCTGACGCGACGAAGGACTCAGTAAGGGCCGAAATAGCGGCGCATGAGCTTTTCGGAGAGGCCAGGGGTATGCACGGGAGTCCAAATCCAAACTCGGTCGCCTGGTGCGTAGTCGACTCCTATCCGCCGAAGGTTGTAATGGTTTGCATCCACGCGTTGTTGTTGTTTTGTGTGATGTCGCACCAACTGCCGTGCTTCTTCGGCTCGCTGAAGGAATTCGCTGATGTCAGGCTTGTGCTCTGTATTGTCGCCTACAGGCAGCATTGCATCTAATGGTGTGGTAACTATTCGACCATAAACTAGCTGGCATGGCGTCACTTTAGTAGTTTCCTGCACAGCAGTATTATAAGCGAAAGTGGCGTACGGCAGTATCTTGTCCCCCGTACGGTGCTCCAAGTCAACGTAAATGGACAACATATCGGTTAGAGTTCTGTTGAGTCGCTTGGTAAGCCCATTCGTTTGGGGGTGGTAAGCCGTTGTTTTCCTATGAGATGTGTGGGTAAGTTTCATAATGGACTGCATAAGATTGGCTGTGAATGCAGTTCCTCGATCCGTAATAACTGCCTTTGGGGCACCATGCCGTAGTACAATGTTAGTGACGAAAAATTCAGCGACTTCTATAGCCGTGCCCCTAGTGAGAGAGGCTGTCTCGGCATACCGGGTTAAGTAGTCTGTCGCCACTAATATCCATCGGTTGCCCACTGATGACGTAGGAAATGGACCAAGTAGATTCATTCCTACTTGTTCAAACGGAGATTCAGGTGGTTCGATTCGTTGGAGAAATCTTGCAGGTTTCAATGGAGCGTTTTGCGTCTCTGGCAATCTCTACATGTCCTTACATAATGCTGTACAGCATTTAGTAACTTTGGCCAGTAGTACTTGGTGCGGATGCGAGCCAATGTTCTACTCACTCCAAGGTGTCCTGCTGCTGGGTCATCGTGGCAGGCTTCCAGGATTTCAATTCGCAAGGCCGAAAGAACGATGAGTAGGAATTTCTCCCTGCTGTGCTCGAAGTTTCTCTTGTATAAAAACGTTGCTTCTCATCAGGTACGAGGACAATCCCCGGACGAAAATTCGAGGAAAACGCACGGGTTGCCCTTCCAGATGCTTGATCAGTTTGAGCAACTCCACGTCAGATCGTTGATATTCAGTCATGTCTGCGGTGCTGACGGCTCCAAGAAACGGAAAGTCATCTCCATCTTCCACAGGTGCAGATTCCATTGGTGCGCTTGACAGGCAATCAGCAACGCTCTGCTTGCGACCTGAGTTGTATACGACTGTTATGTCGTATTCTTGCAACTTGAGGCTCCATCTAGCAAGTCGCCCAGAAGGGTCCTTTAGGCCTGCGAGCCATCACAGCGAGTGATGGTCGCTCACTGCTGGAAATAATCTACCATATAAGTACGGTCGGAATGACGCAAGGTAGACGCAGTATTCCAACTACCCGCGCTAGTTCGTGGGCCCCCCAAGAGACCAGCAGCCCGATAATGAAACAAGAAAAGGCCGTGAAGGCGCGCCTCCTCAGCACGGGATTTCGATAAAAAAGAAGTGGTGCACCACTCGAGGGCTTCTCGGAGATTGATCCCCTCTTGCTGATTGCCTGTTAGAAACGCTGCTACATTTTCCTTTATTTTTCGGGCACAGGTTAGCCCCAATAAACAGTTATTCGTACACCATTTGGATTGTACGTAACGATTCTGGTGGAGGAGCCGGGTAATGATCCCAAACCCCGGAGGAAGCAGCCCGAAACGACGAGCAGTCGAACCAACTGAGCTCACGCCAGTTCATCAGCGTTTCAGCCGTCGTCTACGTGGTGAGCCGCCGGAATTTCCCCTGCCACCAGAGCCTAGAGTGTCTCCGGTGAGAGTACCGAAATGTCGTCTCCAACCGCTGCCGCACACGTCGTTTCATCTCCAGTCGCTGCCACGCACGTCGTTGTCGATGAGCCACGGACGCCCGACCCTTTTCATGGCAATCCTCATAAAGACGCCGAGGATTGGCTGGAGGGTTTTGAGCGCGTCGCCAACTGCAACGAATGGACCGAAGAACGGAAGCTCCGCCGCGCTTATTTCGCGTTGCAGGACAGCCCACGAACGTGGTTCGAAAACCATGAAGGTGTCATTCAGTCGTGGGATGATTTTCGACGGGAGCTACTGGCCACATACCCGAGTACAGACCACAAAGAAAGAGCTGAAGCTGCCTTGCAAGCAAGAAACCAGCGCAACAATGAAAGCGTCGCAATGTATGTAGAAGAAATGTGCTGGTTATTTCGCCGGTCTGATCAAAATATGAGCGAGGACAAGAAACTTCGGCACCTGATGCGTGGGGTGAAGCAGGAGATTTTTGCTGGTTTGCTCCGATGCCCCCCGCGGAACATCGCTGAATTTCGCACCGAGGCGACAGCGGTTGAAAAGACTCTGCAACATCGAGCGAGGCACTACAATCGAGATGTTAACGTTGCATCCGTAGACGCGTTGTCAGCAGTCTTCGGGTATGGCATTGACGTATTTCGAGAGCTCATTCGATTGGTGGTTCGAGAAGAGCTCCAGAAGCTAAACAGCAACCCCACAACGTTCTCATCATTAATGGAAGTTGTTCGGGAGGAGGTGAGACAGGCAGTCCGTAAGCAGCAGCCACAAGCCCAGCCTGTTCAAGCGTCGGTTCCGATGCAGCCCGCAGTCTCGTACGCTGAGGTGCTGAGAGGCACCCCTGTACCTCATTTCGTCACCCCTGGACCTCCTTTCGCCGCCCCAGGACCTTATTTCGCCGCAGCAAGCACGCATCTGCCGAAACCTCGATTCACGCCGTCCACAGCCGAAACGAGGATCCGAAAAGCTGATATATGGCGCACTCCTGATCGAATTCCGCTTTGTTATCACTGCGGCGAAGCTGGCCATCTTTACCGGATGTGTGAATATCGCCGAGCAGGACTTCGGGGTTTTCTCGTAAACGCTGCCTGTCCACGGAACAGGGAGCGACCTTCTGAAATCGAGGAGTACTTATCAACGCGTCAAGGTGCTCACTCCTCGCAGCAGAATCAGTCTCGGTCGACAGCGCCACTGAAGTATCGGTCATCAAGTCCGCGCCCATCTTCAAACTCTCTGAGGCGACTTCCTCAAAGCCCGCTTCGGGAAAACTAGAATCGGCGACCTGAGGAGGCGCGCGCCGTCACGGCCTTTTCTTGTTTCATCATCGGGCTGCTGGTCTCTTGAGGGGCCACGAACTAGCGCGCGTAGTTTGAATACTGCGTCTACCTTGCGTCAATATCGTCAAATTAGACAATGACAAAGGAAGGTCGCTAAGCAAGTTGTTCATTTCCTGCTGGAAGAACGCGGGCGCTGAAACGGCACCAAACGGAAACCTCGTAATTGAAACAAGCCTCTCACTGTGTTGATAGTAACTAGCGACTGCGCATCGAGCTTTATTTCCTGGTAAGCATCCTTCAAATCCAATTTCGTGAACTTATTTCTGCCACACAGTTTGGCGAACAGCTCTTCGATCCTGGGAATCCGATAACATTCAGTCACTGTGACGGGGTTGATAGTGACCTTAAAAATCACCACACACGCGTAGTCTACCATTTTGCTTCACCTCTGGAACTACTGGCGCGGCCCACTTAGACGTCTTCACAGGGCGTAGGATGTCTTTGCCCTGTAACCGCTGCAACTCTTCGACATACCTGTCAACAAGCGCGAACGGCACTGGTCGCGCCTTGAAAAATTTCGATCTGGCTCCTTCTTGCAGTGATATCGTGGCCAAAACTCTCTTCATTATAACAAGGTTGTCTGAAAAGACGTCACTGAATTGTGCGACCAGGCCTTCAACGGTGCTGATTGTTTTCACGTCTAACGGCTTCAAGATGGTAATACCAAACGCTTCCATCCATGTCCGAAAAGTGTCGTGCACGCTCCGCTCACAACTAATAACAGCAAAGTTGCCTCCTGCGTGCCCACATTTACTGTAACTGACATTTTCCCCCAATACTGCCGACAGCTCAAATAACTTTCGAGCCGCACGTCAGTATGCTCCAACGGCTCCCCTGGGAACACAGCGTTAAATTTCGCGTCGCTTATTATCGAAACACTGGCACCGGTGTCAAGTTCCATCACTAGCAGCACGTTATTGACACGAGCTTCAATTTTCACGGGTTCTGGTCCGGTGGCACGAAGAGACCACAATGTGTTTTTCTCACCTTGTCCCGGCTCTGTTTCGGGAAGGTCGTTCATATTCAGTTCAGTTCAGTTCAGTTCAGTTCATTAGCTTAAAGGCCCCCCTTTCTAGGAGGGGCATTACATAAGAGGTGGGGTTTTATTTAGGTTAACAATAAGCAGTAAGAGTTGTTTTAGCATTGAAGATTATCAATAACACGGTCTTGAAAGGCAGATGATGAGGCGATGTTGGCGATGTCCCGGGGGAGGCCGTTCCAGTCCGTGGCTGCTCGAAAAAAGAACGAGGCAGAAAAAGCAGTGGTGCGCGAAGATGGGCAGAAAACCTGAAATGGATGACTGGTTCGATGAGATATGCGTGCTGCGGCTACTATATAAGGTGGCTGATTGAGGGAAGAATGAAATAATTTGTGATAAAGCACGAGAGTTGCAGTGCGGCGGCGCAAAGAAAGGAGTGGCAGTCCAGATTTCGCTTTCAAAGATGAAATACTGATATCGTATGAGTAAGATAAGTGAATGAATCTGGCAGCACGGTTTTGTACCGCTTCTAATGCTTTGATTAAATACGCTTGATGTGGGCTCCATATGGCAGATGCATATTCTAATTTTGGTCTGATTAAAGATTTGTACGCAAGTAATTTTACATGTAGGGGGGCTAGGCGGAGATGGCGTTTGAGAAAACAAAGTGCTTTACTAGATGCTGAAACTACATTAGCGATGTGTGTATGCCATGATAAATCATAAGACAAGGTTATTCCAAGATATTTATAAGACGGTACTGATTCAATTGCGGTGTTAACGATGGAATAGTGGAACCGATATGGGCTATGGAGACGAGAAAAAGACACGAGTTTACATTTAGAAGGATTAAGGGTCATTAACCATGTGTTACACCAATTAAGCACGTTGTTAAGGTTGGTTTGGAGATACAGGTGATCATGCTGGTTACTGATAGTGTGATAAATGGCACAGTCGTCCGCGAACATGCGAATGCGGCAGGATACATGGTCGGGCAAGTCGTTAATATATATTAGGAAAAGAAGGGGACCAAGGACAGATCCTCGGGGAACGCCTGATGTGACTGGGAGAGAGTTAGATAGGTGGCCATTAACAAAGACTGACTGAGAACGGTTAGTGAGAAACTGTTCAATCCAACGAAGAATGTTAGGGTCTAGGTGCAGGGGTGAAAGTTTTAGCAAAAGGCGGCGGTGAGGAACTTTATCGAACGCTTTCGCATAGTCTAGAAAAATTACATCAGTCTGCATGTTACGGTCTAGGTTAGTGTGCAAGTCGTGAAGAAATAGCGCTAATTGTGTTTCGCAGGAGTGACCTTTACGAAATCCATGTTGTGATCGATGAAAAAAATTACATGAGTCCAAGAAACTTGCGATGTGAGAGTAAATGACGTGTGCCATGATTTTACAGGGTACACTAGTTAATGAAATGGAGCGGTAGTTCAAGGGTGAGTCTCTGTTACCTGATTTGTACACTGGAACGACCTTCCCCGTTTTCCAGTCATCTGGAATAATTCCTGAGGCGAGTGACTGTGAAAAAATCAAAGATAAATAGGCGGCACAAATTGATTTACCATTCTTCAGTAGCTTAGAATTATTTGAGTCCATACCGGCTGATGATGAAAGCTTCATGTTATCGATTACGGACGCAATGCCTTCTTCGAAAAATGAGATAGTTGGCATGAATGCTTCGATGTTAACTGATGGTGACTGTGAAGGTGCGTCAAGTTCTTGAGTAAAGACAGATGCGAATGCGGTGTTAAATATTTCCCCACATTCATGGTCTGTCACTGGTTCATGCGCGTCGTTAGTCAGTGTGATGTCGTGAGTCTGCTTTGGATTTAAAAGTTGCCAAAATTTTCTGGGGTTGCTGGTTAGTAGCTTTGGTAAGTCATCGTGATAAAATGTATGCTTGGCGTTCCGGATCTCAACTAGATATGATTTTTCCACTTCGAAGTATTTATCCCAGTCACTCCACGTGTCACGGCGTTTGGCCGAACGGAAGAGCCGTTTCTTTTTATTTTCCAGCCGTTTTAAACGCACAGAAAACCATGGCTTATTGTGATTAGTATGAAAGGTAACCCTCGGAATGAACATATTAGTGAGCACACTTAATTTATTTTTGAATATTGACCAGTTTTCATGTACTGTGCGAGTGGGAAACACTGATTTGTTCTCAGAAAAAAAAGCTGTTAAGGTCTTCAGTTATTGCATCGTATAGTTTCCCCGGTCGTAAAGGCATATTGTTTTTGCGGATGTGTACTTTGGAGCAGAACTGAATGAAAATAGGGCATGTATGATTTTATGGTCGCTGATTTCTGGGAGATAACTGATAGATGAAAGGTTCTCAAAACTGTTAGTTAGTATTAGGTCTAGGATGTTTGCTGTTTCTTGCGTAACACGTGTTGGTTCCGAGACTAACTGACTAAGGTTAAAATTTAAACATACGTCAATGAAGTTTTTAGCCTCTGCATGACATAATAATGAGGACATGCCTAGGTTATGCCATTTGATGTTCGGGTAATTGAAGTCACCAAAGAGAAGGATGCGAGCATTGGGGTAAGTGGCAACAAGTTGCCTTAGGCTATTGTTTAGGTGCCTACAGAAGTCTGGATTAGTATGCGGTGGCCTATAACAAACGCCAAGAAGTACTGTTAGGGGAGGAGCGTGACAAATGAGCCATAATGATTCAATGTCGGACGTTACGTGCACAACGAAACATAATATACCTTGGTGAATTGCGACCAGAACACCACCCCCTCGAGTACACTTTCGGTCGCTACGATACACGTGGAATTCGGGTAAGTCAGTCAGAATTTCAGCGTCCGAAATGTTATCGTTGAGCCAAGTTTCAGTTAGTACCAGTATATTGCTTCCGGATGACAAAAAAATGTTCGATAAGAGTTCGTGCTTTGGAAGGAAACTGCAGATGTTAGTAAATATCACGGAAAATGAGAGTGGTTTGGCAAGTGCCGGGCGCTGTCGGTTTGTAGGTACATGGTGACAGGGCGACTGCTATGTGATTTCTTTAACTGTTCTAGACAATTTATCAAAAATATAACGTTTCGGACCGATGTGCAGGGTTTTATACCGCAAGGAGAACTTAGCAGATTTAGCCTTGGCAAATGCTATTAATAGTTTTCGCGCGTGTCGAACGGAGAGCGAAAAGTCCTCTCCAATGCTAAAGTTAGTATTTCTTAATTTCCGGCCATTTGATAGGATCAAGTCCTTTGTTTTGTAACATGCGAATTTTACGATTATGGGGCGATTTCTACCGAACGAATGGCGACCAAGGCGATGAGCTCTTTCGAAGTCATGAGGTCCTACGGTTATTCCTAGATTATTATGGCAGAAATCGATAATTATTTTTTCGGAATCGTTCCATGTCTCGCTGTCAGTAGGGTCGGAGATGCCATAAAAGATGAGATTATTTCGACATGATCGATTTTCCGCGTCGTCTAGGCGGTCTTCTAACTCCTCGATCTTGCGAGACATGCTGCTTGTGTCTGCCCGCATCTTTTCGATGTCGTTTCGGATAGGAATAAGGGCCTGGTAGTGTGCTTCTAGGTCGGTCATTCGTTTGCATAAATCCGTTAATGTTCTATCAGTAGTGTTTAGCTGACATTTGAGGCTCTGTACTTCAGTAATTACTTTGGATTGGCCTGCAGCTATTTTCTGAAGTTCTGTCAACACGGCATCGTTTCCGCCAGGGCCAGGGTTAGTTTCCACATCTCCTGACAACATCAACAAGGAATGAATAACGGAAACACATTCGGCGGCAATGGCGAGACAGCACCGTGGGCTCGGTAACTGCACCAAGACGTAATTGCTAGTTTTTTTTGCAAACAGCGCGTACGATTTACTAACCTGCATCGCAAAGATTAGCGGGTTAGATGGCTGCGTTGAGGTGCAGTCACAGAGCCCACCTCTGTGCACAGAGCGGGAGCTCGTTCCATTCCTTCCTTTATTCGCAGCTGTCTTGCAAACCTATGCGAGGTGGCCCTTCTGACCGCACTTGAAGCAGGTAGCATTGCGGTGTCGGCAGCGCGTCGTCTGGTGTCTGCCACTGCACTGGCCGCACATTACCTCCGTGATCTTCCTTTTCGGCTGCTCTACGAAGTTTGCTGACATGTACCATATCTGCAGAAACGGATGGGGCGCCAAGCATGTGGGAGTCTCTTCTAGCGGTTTCTGTCGCCATGACAAAATTTTTCGTCGTTTCCAGGTTTAAATCTACACTTTTCAAAAGGCGAGTCTGCATTCCGGCATAGTTGGTTCCGCAGACAACCTGGTCACACATCATTCGCTTGCGCACTGCGCCAAAGTTGCAATCGTCTACTAGCTTGTTAAGTGCAGCTTTGTAGTCACCGACGGCTTCGCCTGCGTGCCTTTTTTTAGAAAAAAACTTGAAACTTGCAACCACTTTGGAAACTTTGGCCTTGAAATGTGCGCCGAGGGCCGCGAAGATAGCTGCAAGTGTCACATCACTTAATTTTGTAGGCGACAGCTGATTCCGTGGCAACGAGTACGTTGATGCTCCACAGCTTGTCAGGAATACCGCATTCTTTTTTCCTCAGCCACATCGTTCGCCGCAAAGTAAGGCAAAACACGCTCGTGATATTCGGGCCATTCACTTGTGCTTACGTTGAACACTTCCAGTCTGCCAACAGACAACATTCTGGTTGATTCCAGGCGCAGGTGTTTTCTGCCGCGTCCAACGTGCAGATTTTATCTCTCGTCACCAGTTGTCATGTTCTCCCGAGGCAGCACACAGACGAGGCTCAGTTCCAATGCTGACTGACTTAAGCGGCCAGCAGCACGTTTATTTCAATGATCATAAAAGCTACAAAAGGCGCCATCCTGTGGCGCTACGTGAAACTGCTTAGGCTGACGGCAGCAACATAACAATGCCCTTGCCACTTCTTTCCAATTTTAAATTGGCCCTACAACAGTTCTTCAAATAATCCTCGAGTGATGTCTCATTGCCTCACAAATCGCTTGCTGCAAAAATTTTCTGAATACAACTGTTAGGGTTTAACGTCCTAAAACCACCGTACCAAAGCGATGACCCAGAACCACAGGCCTCAAGCGTTCTCGCCTTCTGTGAAACTGCAGTCGCCGCAGCTTGGACTTCGTTATGCAACCTGCAGGTCAACAGTCAAGCTCCATAACCACTAAACCACAGCGGCATTGCTCTCACATGCTCACAGACTTTTGTGAAAATACCAGCAGTGAAACCCACCCCAATGCAGCAGTGCATAATGGGAAATCGTTTTGGATGACGCCTGTGATCTGCCAGCAATTTTGTCCAGGATACGGACTCGGTAACTATGGCCGCACAACATATTTGCCTGAGGCCCCACTGAAACATTTAAGAACATTTCGACCCATATACTGTTACTGTGCCCAGTCTAAACTGGGATATCGAGCGGGGGATGTCAGCAGTTTGAGTGTCTGCATATCTCTGCGTTTCTGGTGAAGGAGTCGGTTTGCAAAATGCATGGTTGAACCCACACCAACTTGCTCAACTATCAGTGTTACTGAAGGAGAGCGCAGCGGACAACAGGAAACAGCAGAGGCCATTGAACCTTTCAGGTGGCATGAACGCTCCTTTTCTATGGAGCTGTGAGGAGGTTTATTAGCCGTTAAAGACAGCGACGAGACAGCGTGAAGAACCGTCCAGCGATCGGCACAGCAACGAACCGAAGCACGAGCCGAGAGAGCCGGGCGTTGGCGATGCTGCTCGCTGCAGGCACATCTTCTTGTTCACAATCACCCCCGTTGAAAAAGGAGCCATCCTGGCGACTTAAGGAGTTTCAGGCAAAGGCTCATGGTATGGTTTCAGTCGGGAAACATGGACGATGTCACGTGCACGCCGGCGCATGTCGTCCGATCGGGAAACTGGTTCAATTAGGAAATTAACCGGAGAGGTTTTCTCCAAAACGGTGTAAGGCCCCTCGTACCGGGGGACAAGTTTCGAGGAGAGTCCCGGTGTTTGGTAAGGGATGGCAAGCCACACAAGAGACCCTGGGGCATAGCTGGGTTCCGGAAGAGAGGTGCTATGGGCTTCTTTCTGGCGTTGTTGCTCTTCCGAGGTGAACGCACGGGCGAGCTGGCGGCACTCTTCGGCTTGTCTAGCAGCATCGGAGATAGGTGGACACTCGCAAGCATCAGGATGGTAAGGAAGTAGGGTATCAATTGTATGGGAAGGCTCACGTCCGTAAAGAAGAAAGAAAGGTGAGAATCCCGTGGTGGTTTGTATTGCGGTGTTATATGCGAACGTGACGTATGGGAGAACACGGTCCCAGTCGCTATGATCAGATGCCACGTACATTGAGAGCATATCACCTAGCCTGCGGCTGAACCGTTCTGTAAGTCCGTTAGTCTGCGGGTGGTATGCTGTCGTTTTCCGATGAATGACGTGGCATTCCGAAAGCAGAGTTTCGACGACCTCGGAAAGGAAAGCGCGGCCTCTGTCACTAAGGAGCTCTCGAGGTGCACCATGTCGAAGGATAAAGCGTTGCAAAATGAAAGAGGCGACATCCTGAGCTGTAGCGCTCGGCAAAGCGGCTGTTTCGACGTAGCGTGTCAGGTGGTCAACCGCCACTATAATCCACCGATTACCATCTGGTGTCAATGGAAGGGGACCGTAGAGGTCAACGCCGACGCGATCAAATGGCTTGGCAGGGCATGGAAGTGGCTGCAATGCGCCAGTCGCACGTGGAAGTGTTGATTTACGTCGCTGGCAGTCAGGACAGCACTGCACGAATTTACGTACAAAATTGTACATGCCGCGCCAGTAATAGCGATGGCGAAGGCGTTCATATGTTTTGAACACTCCGGCGTGGCCACATTGCGGATCGTCGTGAAGGGAGGCGCATACTTGCGATCGTAAAGTGCGTGGAATGACCAGCAACCACCGGCGGCCATCGGGAGCGTAGTTGCGTCGATGAAGAAGTTGATCACGGATGGCGAAATGGAAAGCTTGACGTCGGAGGGATCGAGATACTGGAAGGTTGGGCGTGCCAGATAAATATTCAATAAGAGAGGCGATCCACGGGTCACGACGTTGTTCGGTGGAAATCGAGTCGAGATTTAGCGATGACAAGATCTGGAGGCAAGTGTTTCCGCACGTCTGATCTGGTGGTAAAGGTGAGCGGGACAGGGCATCAGCGTCAGAGTGTTTGCGTCCGCAGCGGTATACGACGCGAATGTCATACTCCTGGATGCGGAGTGCCCATCGCGCAAGGCGGCCAAAAGGGTCTTTCAACGTGGAGAGCCAGCAAAGCGCGTGGTGATCAGTTACTAGATCGAACGGGCGCCCGTATAGGTACGGCCGGAACTTTCCAAGCGCCCACACCAGAGCCAAACACTCTTTTTCTGTCACGCTGTAATTAGTTTCGGCTTTCGTCAGAGTGCGGCTAGCGTAGGCTACAACGTATTCTGAATAGCCGGGCTTTCGTTGAGCGAGGACCACGCCTAGCCCGACGCCGCTGGCGTCGGTGTGCACTTCGGTAGGAGCCGTCGGGTCGAAGTGGCGAAGAATAGGTGGGGAAGTGAGCAGACGGCGCAGAGTAGTGAAGGCAACGTCACATGCAGGGGACCAGGAGGTGAGGTTCACGTCACCGCGAAGAAGCTGGGTTAACGGTGACATGATAGATGCAAAATTGCGAACAAAGCGCCGGAAATAGGAGCATAGGCCTATAAAACTGTGAAGTACTTTCATGGTCGTCGGCTTGGGAAATTCTGCGACTGCTCGAAGTTTTGCTGGGTCTGGTAATACGCCGTGCTTGGACACGATGTGGCCTAGGATGAAGAGCTCGCGTGCAGCGAAGCGGCATTTTTTCAGGTTAAGCTGCAGACCAGCGTTGGTCAGACAACTCAAAACGTGCCTGAGGCGAAGGAGGTGCATAGGAAAGTCATGGGAGAAAACCACGACATCGTCGAGGTAACAGAGGCACATATTCTATCTGAGGCCACGTAGCGCATTATCCATAAGACGTTCAAACGTGGCAGGCGCGTTACAAAGCCCAAAGGGCATGACGTTAAATTCATATAGTCCGTCTGGTGTAATAAATGCCGTCTTTTGGCGATCGGCTTTTGCCATTGGGACCTGCCAGTAGCCAGACCGCAAATCTAGCGACGAGAAAAATTCCGCTCCGTGAAGGGTGTCAATGGCGTCATCAATGCGCGGCAAAGGATAGACGTCCTTGCGGGTTATCTTATTCAAACGACGATAGTCCACGCAAAATCGGATAGATACATCTTTCTTACGCACCAGGACGACGGGAGACGCCCAGGGACTGTGAGATGGTCGAATGACGTCTCTACGAAGCATATCTTCGACTTGATCGTTGATGACGCGGCGCTCTTCAGCGGAGACACGGTATGGTCTTTGACGCAGTGGCTGGTGTAGGCCGGTGTCAACATTATGTTTGACTTGTGATGTGTGGCCCAGTTGAGGTTGCGACACATCGAACGAACTCCTGAACTCATGCAGAAGATCCAGCAGGTCGGCATGTTCGGTGGGAGTGAAAGTGTCGGCGATGGCGCTGGAAAACGTATCATTGGACGACTCCCCGAGTGCCGACAGTGCTTTTGGGTGGTCGCAGTAGTTGTCCGGGACATCAAACAAAAACGAAGGGTCGAGATCCTGCACGCGGCCGAGACATTCCCCCGCAAGCAATGTGACAGGTGTGGAAAGCGGATTGCTTACGAACATGTTGCTTCTTCCGGCGGCAAGGTCAATTGTTGCGAAAGGCAGCGACAAAGCTCGACGACATTTGAAGATATCGGAAGGCATAAAAAGAACTGTAGCGTCAGTGTAGGCGTTGCATGAAACGGGAACAAGGGCGAAATTTCCAGGCGGAATATCGGTATCTTCATGAACGAGCAACTTCGGCGGCTGATGAGGAGCGTCCAGTAATGGGACATCACACAAGGGTGAAAACTCAACTTCGGCGCGTGCGCAGTCTATGACGGCATTATGACGGGATAGGAAGTCCCACCCGAGGATGACTTCATGCGAACAGACAGGAAGAACAATAAACTCCACGATGTAAAGAATGCCTTCGATGGAGACTCTTGCAGTGCAGGCTGCGAGAGGCGTTACTTGCTGTGCGCTTGCGGTGTGAAGCGACAGTGCCGAAAGCGGCGTCGTTACTTTGCGTAATAAACGGCAGAGATTAGCGGCAATAACAGAAACAGCGGCGCCAGTGTCCACAAGGGCGAAAGTACTATAACCTTCAACAGTTACTGCGACCACGTTAGCAGGAGAGGAGCGAGGGCTTAGACAGTTCGAAAACGGCGCAGTTCTTGCCTCTTGAACTGCGTTGCTTAGTTTTCCTGGTGGGAGGGTCCGGGCCGGCGACGCATGGGGGAGGGCGATCGCCGACGAGGAGAGGGTGCGCGTTGCGGCTGGAAGTCAAGGTGATCAGTAGGCGCATAGCGAGGTGGCGAGACCGGCCCGTATTGGACGAAGGGTTGGCTGCCGGGATGCGACGACCGGGCATAGTTGCCGAACGTCTGAGGTCGACGGCGGCAGTAGCGAGCAACGTGTCCGGGAGTGAAGCAAGCGTAGCAAATCGGTCGGTTATCGGGCGTCCTCCAGGGATTGGCGACTGGTGCTGCCGCCCAAGGTGCAGTATAAGCAGCCGGGTGTCCGGGCTGTGAGCGCGTGGTGTAGGGTGGTTGCGAGAGCCTACGTACAGCGTCTGCATATGTGAGCGGCGTGGCTACGGGCTGCATCTCTTGTGAAAAGGCTACAGGAGGAGCCACAGGCTGCGTTGCATGGATTAGGGGCGCGGCCACAGGCTGAACGGCTGGCGGATAGGCGACAGGAGCGCCTACCAGCTATGCGACACCCGGGCAGTGACCACGGCTAGATAGAGGTGGCTCGCCTCGTAGTGCGCAAGGGAAACAGCTTGTGCAACCTCTTCCGATATAGCAGTGCGAAGCGGGGTGGGTAGACGGGTGGTGGTCTCGTGAGTAAAGGACACTAGAGAAAGTTGGCGGGCGACTTCCTCACGGACGAAGGCTCGGACTTGCTGAAGCAATGGTGAATTGTCGGGCATGGAGTCGAAACTGGACAGCGACTCACCACCAGGCTGAGGCTGCCTTGTCAGAGTGCGTTGCTTCTTCAACTCGTCGTAGCTCTGACACAAGCTGACGACTTCAGAAACTGTGCTTGGATTCCTTGCCAAGAGGATTTGGAATGCGCCGTCGTCGATGCCCTTCAAGATGTTTTTGACCTTGTCAGATTCGGGCATGGTGTCATTCACACGTCGACAAAGGTCGACGACGTCCTCAATATAGCTGGTAAAGGTCTCGCCAGTCTGCTGAGAGCGGACGCGCAAGCGCTGTTCTGCCCTCTGCTTGCGGACAGCCGGCCGACCGAACACTTCAGCACATGACGTCTTGAAGACGCTCTATGTGGGAATGTTGTGTTTGTGGTTATTGAACCACAATTCGGCGACGCCAGTGAGATAAAATATCACGTGGCCCAGCTTGTCGGCTTCATCCCACTTATTGTTGGCGCTCACCAGTTCGTAGTGCTCGAGCCAGTCTTCGACGTCGGTCCCATCCGCACCGCTGAAGACCTTCGGCTCCCGTAGCGTAGGATGGCCAGGGCAGTTGAACTGGAGCGAAGGCGTCGATGTAGTGGCGTTGGCAGTCATGACAGGTGGTAGCGTGCGGCTTCGCAGCTCCAGGGTGTAGCAACGGGGATTAACAGCACCTCCACCAAATGTGACGAGGTTTATTAGCCGTTAAAGACAGCGACGAGACAGCGTGAAGAACCGTCCAGCGATCGGCACAGCAACGAACCGAAGCACGAGCCGAGAGAGCCGGGCGTTGGCGATGCTGCTCGCTGCAGGCACATCTTCTTCTTCACAGTGCCTCATTGTCACAAGCGACTCCAGTTCTGGCCCCGCACCACTTCGTCCACTGAAGGTCACCCGCGTGTTCGAGAAGACTACTTCAGGCACCTAACCACTCAGCGCTGGCGTGTCTTCCCTGCACCTGTGCTGTAAAGGGGGCTCGTGTGTTTTTTGGAGAAAATAAAAAATGAGCACAAGGGGTGTGCATACGTCCCGAAGAAATTTTGAGTCGGCTGACGTTGAACCATCAAGAAGCGGGGTCGTCGGTGTTACAAGTTTCACTTAAGCGATGAGCATCAACTGCCCTGAGCAACGTATTTAGAAGGCTGCAACATTGGGCACACTCGTCGCCTGCATCAACTCCTTTACGTGAACCACAAGCTGGACTGGTCCGTATGAAACTTTTTCTTGTGATTTTTTCAACTGTTTTTTTATTATACCCAACTTTTCAGTAATTGTAGTTGTGTGCGCTGCGTCGCATGTAACAGTTCAAAAGCACGAGCATTATCTTTTTCTCGTAATTTTTCTTTGTATCTTCTTTAGTTTCATCATGTTACTTTAATAACATTCCGCGTTGTGTTTACTTGTACCTGCTGTAGCATTCTTTTAGAACATAATTTCTTTGTATCTGTGCTTTTTTCATCGTGCTTGTTTGTTTCTCCTTTTGGTTCATTTGTGTTAGTTCTTGCCAGTTGACCTTGCTTCAAGAAAATGTTTGATTTTAATAACATTCCCGTGCCTGCTCTATGAGTGCGTCGGTCGGGTCCACACATCACTACATGTGCAACCGCGCACGGGTCAACCAGCCTGAAAATAAATTTGAAATGTACCACTTGGAGCCCGTCATGTGTCGCAGGCCGAAGTGTAAAGCAGAAGCCTGCAAGTCTGCCGCACTCCGATGTTGAGATCGGTGGGGCCTCACCAGAAGTGTGTAACACTCATAAACAAGTTTGTGTAGTTTAAATCACCTTCTTTGTTTTACTACACTTATTTTGTCCTCAAATTGTGTTGAGGCAATTCTTGGAAGGTTTCTGCCCACAGTCGTACAATAAGAAAGACAGGTTAGTATTTGAAAGTACCCCGGCAAATCATGAAAGTTGGCAGATATGCAATGCAAGTCCAGCAAGCATGTTTGGTATGGACGCTGAACTAAATTCACCGAGAAACCTCTTAGTTCATACTTTACACTTAAAAACACTTTGATATCTGGACTACAACAAATATTCAAAAGCATTAAAGACGTGCAGCAGAAATGCACACAGCTCGTGGAGGTAACCTGCACGGTGTGCATAAGCCATTCTGCACGGTGTGCATATAGCTCATGCTATAAAACGTTTGGAAGCTTGACTTTCAATGGATTTTCTAGGTGTTTTTTTCCTTCACCTCTATGTCCACTTTGAAGGACCAGGACAATGATCTCTCAAAGGGGGAGGGGATAATCTGCGCATGCATTGGACTCTCATGGCAATTGGGTTTCACTGCACAAAATTCCTGCATGCAGCACCGCTTCCCATAGGCACCACCTGAGCCTGCCAGAATCTGGTGAAATACTTCAAATGTACTGTTCAGATTGCATGAGCGCATGTAGTCAAGTACATTCTGGAAGTTTTGCAAGCTCAAGGACCACAAACAGTGCTGCAATGTATTATTGCATATGTATAAAAGCATAACGTGAGAAACACCAAAACTGATGTCAGGCACCATCATATTATGCTCCCCCCCCCCATACAACAATGAGTCTATATCTTGTCCTGGCCCTAGGATAAACAAAAATGCTAGAATAGTTTGTATGTTATAAACGCCAAGGCTTCACGCAGGCCAATGATATATGCCTACCAATCACTTGCATAGCCAGCTGGGAGTTTCAACCCCACCCACTCCCCAAAATTTTCATCGTGTATGTGCATACAGCAAAAGCTCATTGATTCGAACTGATGGCCTGATTCCGGCGCAACCCACTACATTATTATGGGCGCAAAGTGCCAATCGTTCGAATGCATCGGTATCTACAACGGCTTATGCGAACAGCGGGACCCTGGTTATCATAGCTCCACGCAAAAGTCGGCCCGCAGTGATCACAGTGTGTTGTGAAACTAAACGAAGTCAAGTTTACTAGAGATTCAAAACAACGAAACAGCAGCATTTCTCAGCACACTGGAATTCCGACACTGCCCCGAAGCGCTTGGGCAAGCTGCAAACAATGTTCATAGATTTGCAACACAAGAAACACAAGGGAATCCATATCAGTGTTTACATTTATTTTAATGTCTTAGGACTGTTATTAAAAACTGTATTTTGAAAAATAATTAGCGTTATATATTGCAAATGCATGTCACTGCTTGTTACGAAAAAATGTGTTCGCTGATAGGGCTCCATATACTACATTTACGAACCACCCATTACAAACGTGTTTAGTTCTTAGCGAAACACGGGTGAATAATTGACGTGAAAAAACTATTGCTATATACTTTCTTTTCTTCTGGGGGCCCCAACTTTGGAGTTAACGCGACCTCTTGCTGGGTTCACTTTCGAGCACCATGTACAATCGGCGTCAAATGATATGCAAACAGCGGAGCGCGTGGCACAAGCCTTATCAATAGCATAGTGCGCGCCGTCCACTAGTAGTCAATGACACAGACAGGCCCGAACATCCGGTGTGGCAGCACTGCACGATCCCTTTATAGTGCAATATTTCTGCTTGTGTTCCAGGTACGGTATTTGAAAGGAACAAAATTTACAAAATACAGATTAAACTACTGCAGCCGAAAGCGAGTATTGTAGCACAGTTTGTCATCACGCAGTCAATCATCCCGAAATGCCTGCAAAATTCTATTTATAGTAGACAAAGGTCAGTTCATAATGCTGGCAATTTCACGCTATTTCGTTTCGTTCTGGTAAAGCGAAACAATTTGTGCACGCTCTTCCGAAAAAAAAAAAAAAACACTCGGCATTTGCAGTTGAAATGAAGCCTTTTCGGGTCGTTCTCTGAAAGAAGGGTGTAGGTGAAGCAGCGTTGGCGAACGAGATACGACAGTCATTTGAAAATCAACCGCAAACCGATTATATATATCTTTTTTTGTCGTGCCAGGACACCGATTGCACTGTGACGCTGAAGTAAAAGCAAAAAATTTTGAGTGATACGATCAGAAGCCCTTGGCACGCCCATGATTTTCACCATTGTCACTATATGAGAACTAGAGCAGAATTGGAGATAACGCACTCTAGGTGCATCGCACAGTGCTGCCAAACCGGATGTGCATGCCTGTCAATGGTGATCAACGTTTCTAGACTAGGTAAGTTGCAAAACTGAGCGATGTCGCGCGGCGCCGCTGCTGCCAGCGACAAATGTGGCGCTGCTGTCGCATCCGGATTCACTCACTGCATGCTCGCTCACAGAACACCTAGCTCACTCGTGTCACTCCCGTAACCTCCATCGCCTGTGCATGTTGCAGTGCGTCGATATCTGTGGAGGCTTCTTTCAGCGTGAACAGTTTAGTGCTTCAGCGCGCCCTGTTCTGCTTTGTATGTGTTGCGTGTTTTCATCATGCCCGGATGTTGCGGTCTCGCCTGTAGAGTAGCTACAGGAAATAAGAGACACCACGACATTTCTTTTGTGCCCACGTGTACCTGAGCAGCGAGAGGTATGACACCACGCTATTCTTCGTGCGGATAAGAAACTGCCCAGCACCTCACGTGTGTGTGATATGCACTTTCATTAGAAGGACATCCTAAAGACTTTCACTCACGTCATATGGTAAGAAGGTACAAATCGCAAGAGGCAAGTGGGACCTCGTCGAAGGATGCGTTCCACGAATATTCCCGAATTTGCCCACTTACATTTATCGCGGGGCCCGCGACAAAGAAGCGAAAGCTGCCCGATGATGATGATGATATATGGTGTTTTTTGGCGCAAGGGCCATTTGATGGCCAAAGAGCGCCAGTTCATGAGACAGGAATGTGGACAACGGTTGTGATTAGCGGCTGTATAAGGGCCATAAAATTCCTCGCAGTAAAGCGGGTAAAAACATACAAGTAATAAAATCATGACCATGCCGTGAAAGGTGTGTGTGGTGTGAATAGGTGACAAAAGTTGGTGATAATGAAAAACGATGGTGGACATGTATGGCATTAGCACAAGTACCTCACACGTTAGTACCCTTGCGTGCAAGGGCCGTGAGGCAAGTGCTTTCCTGTGTAGCCACCGCAGCAAAAACCTCTCTAGAGAGGTCGTGCTACGGTATGCCCGGGTATATGATATGAAAATTATGAATTTCCTTTAAAAACGCTAATAATGATTTGTGACTAAAAAGCGGTTCCCTACCGACGAACATTGCAGGGTGTAAAGGTATATGTTGTCGGTAGGATAGTGGGAAGTGTTGTCTTCTTAGAGTGTCTAAATGTTTACATTGAATTAAAACGTGAAGAACTGTTAATGCCTCACCACATTTATCACACAATGGTGGATCACCACCGGACAAAAGATGTGTGTGTGTCGTGTATATGTGTCCTATCCTGAGTCTTGTTAGTGTTACCTCTGTTAGACGTGATTTTGATACTGGTGGCCAATGGCCAAGGTGTGGCTTGATAACGTGTAGTTTGTTTTGTGTGTGTGTATCCCACTTGCTCTGCCAGTAGTCCCTGAGTTTTCGTTTGAGAGACGGCTTAAGATCAAGGGCCGGGATTGATGTCGGTGTAATGGCGGTGCTTTCGTGGGCGGATGCAGCAAGCTGATCCGCCATCACGTTGCCTTGAATCTCACGGTGCCCTGGCACCCAGCACACAACATGTCTGTTGAGTGTGCAGAGGGTGCATAAAATGGAGTAAAGTGAAACGAGGACAGGATTTTTTTGTTTTTTAAGACTGTGCAGAGCCGTTACCACACTGAGGGAGTCTGTATAAATTACTGCTTTTTGTATTTGTGATTGTTTGATGTGTTTAGCTGCCACAAGTATCGTGTAAGCTTCCGCTGTGAAGATACTTGTGCCTGGATGTAGAGGGCCAGCATCCGAAAAGGAAGGGCCAACAGCAGCGTAGGACACAGAGGAGTTAGACTTAGAGGCATCTGTAAAAAACTCAGGATGTGTGTATTTGTGTTGAAGTTCCAAGAAGTATGTTCGGATATGGGCAATAGGCGCATGTTTTGTAACTTATAGAAACGACACATCGCAGTCTATAGTCTGCCATTGCCAGGGTGGCGGATATGCTACAGGAGCCATTAAAGTGTGTTCTAGTGAGACTCCAGTTTCCTCAGCTAGACTTTTCAGGCGAACTGAGAAGGGCTGCCTCATCGAAGGCCTGTTTTGAAACAGAATGGAGCTCGACAAATCATTAATAGTGGAGTATGAGGGGTGCTTCTTATCTGCTTTCACCTTAAGGAAATAAACAAAGGACTTATAAGTTCTCTGCAGATGAAGCGACCACTCATTTGACTCAAAATAAAGGCTTTCTACGGGGCTGGTGCGAAAAGCACCCGTAGAAAGGCGGATGCCCAAATGGTGCACGGGGTCCAGCATCTTCAAAGCACTTTGAGTTGCAGACTGATAAACAATGGCCCCATAATCTAAGCGGGTGCGAATAAGGCTTCTATACAGGTTCATGAGGCATTTCCTGTCACTACCCCACGTAGTACGTGACAACACTTTTATAACATTCATGGCTTTTAAACATTTTGTTTTTAAATACTTTATGTGGGGTACGAAGGTCAACTTGTTGTCCAAGATTAAGCCTAAGAATTTATGCTCGGCTTTGACGGACAGTTGTTGCCCGTTCGGTTGAATGTCGGGTTCCGAGTGCATGCCTCTCTTTCGAGAGAACAAGACACACGTGCTTTTTTGTGGGTTAAGTCGAAATCCGTTTTCATCTGCCCATTTGGAGACCTTATTTAAACCAAGCTGAACCTGCCGCTCACACATGGCCAAGTTGCATGACTTGAAGCCAAGCTGAACGTCGTCGACATATGTACAATAGAACATATTGCGAAGAATGGACAAGTGCAAAGAATTCATTTTGATAATAAAAAGTGTGCAACTAAGCACGCCTCCTTGTGGCACGCCTGTTTCCTGGACAAATGTTTGGGAGAGCACACTGCCCAGACGGACACGGAATGTCCGGTTTGACAGGTAACTTTCGATTATATGAAACATTCTTCCGCGCACACCAAGGTGGGAGAGGTCTCGTAGAATTCCGTAACGCCATGTAGTATCATAAGCCTTTTCGATATCGAGGAACACAGAGAGAAAATATTGTTTATGGACGAACGCGTCTCTGATCTGCGCCTCGATACGAACAAGGTGGTCTGTGGTGGATCTACTTTCTCGAAACCCGCACTGAAATGGGTCGAGCAAATTATTTGTTTCAAGAAAATGTACAAGTCGGCAGTTTATCATTTTTTCGAAGACTTTGCACAAGCAGCTTGTAAGTGCTATAGGCCTATAACTCGAGGGTAAAGAAGGGTCCTTGCCCTCTTTCAAAATGGGAATAACAATAGCCTCTTCCAGGAGGTAGGAATAGTGCCAGAAGACCAAATAGCATTGTACAAACAAAGTAAGGTTTTTCGGGCTTCGTTTGGTAGGTTTTTTAACATTTCATACATCACACGGTCAGAACCTGAGCAGAAGTACTGCAGGAGTTTAGAGATGTTCGGAGCTCCACTAGACTGAAAGCTTGGTTATATGTCTCGTATCTAGTGGATTTGTGTTCGAGTTTCTGCTTTTCTAATCTTGTTCTGTATTTTTGGAAAGTGTTAGTATAGTGGGACGAGCTGGATACCCGTTCAAAATGTGCCCCGAGAAAGTTTGCCTGATCTTCCAAGGTATCACCTTGAGTGTTTACGAGTGGAAGTGTGTGTACTTGTTTCCCTGCTATCCTACCGACCATGTTCCAGACTTTGGCCTCTTGTGTGTAAGAATTGATCCCTGACAAAAACTTCTGCCAGCTTTCTCTTCTGGCCTGCCGACGCGTTCTCCTAGCTTGAGACTTTATTTTCTTGAAGGTGTCAAGATTTTCGGCTGTCGGTGAGTTCCGAAGCAGCCTCCAAGCTCTGTTTTGCTGTTTGCGCGCGTTTCGGCATTCAGAGTTCCACCATGGCACACGCCGTTTTCCAGGGTGTCCATTTGTTTGTGGGATGCATTTTGTTGCAGCATCAATTAAAAACGCTGTGAAAAAGTTGACAGCAACATCAATGTTCAAAGTACATATGTCATTCCAACCTAGACGAGCGATGGTATAAAACTGTTCCCAGTCGGCTCTGTTTATGAGCCACTTGGGGACACGTGGTGGAGACTCAGTTACTGTATTTGTGCTCAAAACTACGGGGAAGTGGTCACTTCCGTACAGATTACTGACGACTTTCCACTGGAGTAGAGACACAAGAGATGGAGATACTATGCTTAGGTCTATGGAGGAATAGGTGTTATTGGCGAGATTATAATAGGTTGGTTCTTTTCGATTTAGGAGACACGCGCTCGACGAGAGAAGAAACTGTTCGATCAGTCGACCTCGCGCGTCATACCGAGAGTCACCCCATAGCCTGCTATGTGCATCAAAGTCTCCAAGGAGAACATAAGGTTCCGGAAGTTGATCAATTAAGGAGTGTAAATCACGTTTTTGCAGCTGATAGCTAGGAGGAATGTAAATAGTGCAGATAGTGATCAGTTTATCAAAAAAAAAAAGCGCTCGAACAGCCACTGCCTCAAGGGATGTTTGTATTTGTAAGTGTGTGCATGCAGTTCCTTGTTTCACTGTGATGGCAACACCTCCGGATGATGTCATGGCATCATCACGGTCCTTTCGAAAAATAACGTGTTTACGAAGAAAATTTGTGTGTTTTGAATTAAGGTGTGTTTCTTGTACACACAGCACTTTTGGTGAGTGTTCGTGTAAGAGTTCTTGGATGTCGTCAAGGTTTCTGAGAAGGCCCCTGACGTTCCATTGTATAATTTGAGTGTTCATGGTGAATGTAAAATAATGCTGTGTGTACGAAAAGCGAGTGACTGTTTAGACGGGGGAGTTTGAGTTCACTTAACAGGGCCACCACCAGGCCCTGTTATTTGCTTTTTTGTTTTCTTGGCGCGCTCCAAGGAGCCACGCCGCTCTTTCGGCACCAAGGGTACCGATGTATCCATTGCCTCCTTGGAGGCACTGGATGCCCGCACATGCGGGCTGTTAGTTCGGATTACGGGCCTCGCCTGGTGAGGGGAGGCCTTGAGACCCGAGGACTCTGGAGTCTCCGGTCTCTGTTTGGGAGTAGGCGGTGTAGCCTGGGCTACAGCCGCCTTGGGGGCAGGTGCCACAACCACCGGCTCGGTATGTGCGGGCCGAAGGAGTGGTGAGGGCTGGTGCGGCGGTGCCCCCTGACGCGCCGCATCAGCATATGTTGCGCCGTAAAATGGCGACACTCTTCGTCTTGCTTCTTTGAATGTGATGTTTTCTTTGACTTTAAGAGTGATTATTTCTTTTTCTTTCTTCCAGTTAGGACACGAACGCGAATACGCGGCGTGTTCCCCGTCACAATTCACGCAGTGAGGCGTAGTAACACAGTTATCAGATGGGTGGCCGTGGCTACCACATCTTGCACAAGTTTCCTTACCCCGGCAGTTCTGCGAGCCATGACCAAATCGTTGACATTTGAAACACCGTCTTGGATTGGGAATGTAGGGACAGACAGATAGTTTGATGTAGCCTGTGTGTACAGATGAAGGCAGTGTGCTAGATGCGAAGGTGAGTAATAAATGTTTGGTAGGTATTTCTTTGTTTTCTCGTCTGATGACGATTCGTTTCACATCTGTGACATTTTGCTCTTTCCACCCTTCAAGCAGTTCCTGTTCAGACATTTCAAGAAGGTCTGCTTCTGAAACAACTCCGCGTGAGGTGTTCATTGATCTATGAGGTGAAACAAATACTGGGATATTACCAAATGCTACGAGACTGCCAATTTTTTCATAGTGGTGTTTTTCAGGCAGCTCAAGGAGAAGGTCTCCGCTAGCCATTTTTGTAACCTTGTATCCTGGGCCAAAGACCTCAGTCAGAGATTTAGCAACAAGAAATGGAGATATGGCTCTGGCTTGTTTTGTTGGGTTTTCGCTGTGCACAACATGGAATTTGGGAAAACATTGTCTGGGCTGGCTGAAAATTGAGATGTCATCGGTGCGTCCCCTCTTAGGTGGAGGACTATCTAGTAGACGGGGAAATGCAGGTGTTCCCATAGTAGTGTACTTTTTTTTTCGGCAGCAATGGCGACCACCCACCATGGAGTCCAACCAGGGGACGCTGAAGCACTTAATAGCACAAGGCTGCAGACGCCAGCCGTACATTGCCACTATAACCAAATATAACTACTCAAGGTTGAGTAATTACACAAGGTTAATCTTGCCGCCAGGAAAAATCGGAAGTAAATGGAAGAGAGAAGAAGACAGGATAGATTTAAAGACGAGAAAAGACTAAGATGTAGGAAGAGAGAGATAGGAAAAGGCGACTGCCGATTTCCCCTGGGTGGGTCAGCCCAGTGGTGCCGTCTACGTGAAGCCGGGGCCAAAGGGGTGTGTTGCCTCTGCCGGGGGGCCTTAAAGGTCCAATCACCCAGCATTGGCTCAACCCCCAGGATCCCCTTTTCCCCGGACACGGCAAAGCCACGCACGGCTAGGCGTGGGAGGGAGCCGAAACTCCCTCGTTAGCTCGGGTCCGTGGTGTCGCTACACACCAAACGCCTACTTGCGCAGGCGCCCCTGCGGGGCAAGCTGCCCGATTGGAGTGGGGTATTTTCCAGAATATAATCGACAAAAAAAAAAGACAATCTCCGACTACTGAGCTTGAAGACAGTGAAATAAGTCCCGACATACCGTCAAGTAGTGGCGTCATTTCGCTTCAAGACATAGAAAACGCTTGTTTGCATGCTGGCGGAAAGTTGTTGAGAATGGCGAGAAACACCACAAGACGTCTTGTCTTGTGGTGTTTCTTGGGCTCAAAGAAAAAAAAGAGCGCTATTTGTGGATAAATGCGATGTCGTCGCAGAAGACATGACAGTCACCATTAGCAGCCGTCACCATCTCTTAGCCAAGTCGCCTGGCAATGCAGATACCATCACCCAATGGGCCGAACTTCTGGAGGACATAGAAAAGCTGCAACTGTGTTCATGTTGTCCCAATGCGTCAGCAGGCAGACTCGTGAGTAATGACTACGAAGTGCTCACCGATACGCCAATGTGCGTTCTCTGCTCGAAGCTTTAGCTGCAGCTGTGTTAACAGGTTTCGTTAGAGGAACTCCAGAAGAAGCAGAGGGAAGACATGCTCAAGAAAGTGGCCGCACGCGTTGCTTTTCGACGGTCTAAGTTGCTAAAGAATGTGACGGACATGAAAAAAAAGCTGACTACATAACCAGACAAAAGCCACGAGATTGTGCCACATGATTGTAATTTATTTTCAAGCCTGAAAAACACAGCCACAAAAGAGGATGCCAGACATTGTAATTGGGTTTTTCGCGTCTAAAAATCCATTGCGAACGTACTCCAACTAGCAACTAACCGACAGACTCGTGTGTTATGCTATATATATCAAGCATTGTTTATTGCGGGCAGTTCAGAAAACCATAATTATACTGTATTTGCCCTACACCACTAAATATTACGCAGTATAAAGTTTCTGCAGCAGCACAACAAATCTCGATAATATACTGTTTGAAAAGCTCTTTCAGAATGGTCACCACGGCGTCTTGCTACGACGACTACGCGTTTTCGTCTGCTAGCGGAAGGTTGTTGCGCCGACAGTGCCACCAAACCGGAAGCTGTCCCGGCGCCGTGGGACGAGTAGTGAAACGCGGGGAGTTTTGCAACTTACCTAGTGTAGAAACATTGATGGTGATGACTGAACGGCCAACACTATACTGTTTCTAATGCTTAAAAAACGCGCTCCGCTGTTCGGGCACAGAACACGTACCTGTTTAGAGAACGGAAACTGTACCTTTGAACTGTTGCATCAAAATAACATGCCAATACTTAGCGGTGGCGTACTGTACTGCAATACTGTGAGTCGAGATGGCTCTGGTAGTACTATCATCATCAATAAACAGACGCATTTTTTTCGCTGTAGGGGGGGGGGGGGGGAGAGTCTGCGGCTGGTTCGCGCTGCTCGCTTCCTCTGTTTTTTTTTTCGTTGCTGAATCGCGCTTCGCGTCTGTAATGATCGCCAGGTGACCTAGCTGGCCTGGAATGGCAAAAACAACGTCAATCAATTAAGGTTCGCATCGTTTCTTGCGAGTGTCCAAGCCGGTACAATCAATCTATACGGTCGGGTCCGAACAAAAGAAGTCACTCATACATATCGAAAGCTTTGAACTTATGTGTAAAAACTCTTGAAATCTAACAAGCATATGCGTATAACTGAACATCGAGATCACTGAATGAACGTTGCTCTCATTGTGTTGCGGCGCTCGAGTTTAATAGCGTGGCTTCAGGACAAGGGCCCGATTCTGCCGTCAGATGCGGCGTTTGCCCTGTAGTGCTGATCTTGAAAAAGTGAATGCATGACGTGGAATCGGGAAGGAAACTTGCATATTGCCGATAGATAGCTCGCGCAGTGAGATCAATGTAGATTTGTTAAATAAGCAATCGCGGATGCGTGCATTTCTGAATTTTTTTCGCTCTACAATGCTACATTGAGTACTTCAGCATTTTAACAAGTCAAAATAAACAGAACGAGAAAGAGTGTGTCGGTCAACAGAGGCTCGAAATATTTACAGCGAAACGAAACAGTCCGTGACACATCCGAACGTACCGCGAGCGGTTACCTGCCGTCGCAACCGTTGGCCGCCGCAAACTTTGAAATGAGGATAATGATGTCAATAGGCTGCTGCTGACCTCGTGTCAGCTGGAGCAAAAACAAATACAAAGAATTGATGACGCAGCACTTGTTTAAGAAAAACTACTTGCTAGAAGAACAAGTTGTTTTTTATGTGTAGCGGTACGCAAAGATGTAGTATTTGATCATTTAAATATTAAAACTTGGCCCCCACGAGGGCGCCTCTACATTGATTGATTTGTGAGGTTTAACGTCCCAAAACCACCATTTGATTATGAGAGACGCCGTAGTAGAGGGCTCCGGAAATTTTGACCACCTGGGGTTCTTTAACGTGCACCCAAATCTGAGTACACGGGCCTACAACATTTCCGCCTCCATCGGTAATGCAGCCGCCACAGCCGGGATTTGATCCCGCGACCTGCGGGTCAGCAGCCGAGTACCTTAGCCACTAGACCACCGTGGCGGGGCGAGGGCGCCTCTACAAGAAAGTGCAATAGCGCGAGTGGCGAGAAAAATTAGTAGATCAACTCTGGGTGTTTGAAGCGAAAACGTGCCGCGGTTGATTTTTTCGCCCCCTACAGGTGAGCACTTGAACTTGAGAGTTTCCAGGGCCTGGTTCGGGTTTAATTTGACGCCGATAGTACGCCCAGCATCTTGAAGAAAACCCCTGCAATCACGATGCGAATATAATGCCGGCAGAGAGGCGGAACACAACGACAATTTTAAGTACAGATAATCATGCTTACACTCAGAGAAGGGCAGACGCGTTCAGGCGCACTAATAGCCGCCTTGCGCCATGGTTTCCTGAAGAACTTCGCCATTGTAACCGTGCCCTTCCAGACTGGGGAGATGCCAGATGCAGGGGCAACACTATGGTGGTTAGAAGTAGAGGTGTCAGCATCGTCCCGGCCACGCAATGAAAGGAGGCATGTTGGTATTTCATTTCACCGCGGTGAGGCGCGCAAGTCGCCACCGTGATTGGTCGAGAGCGCTCACCAGCCGTTAGCGCGGCACTTTTAGTCGCTTGCTCGTGTGTTCGCAAGTTGCAACGCCTGCGCTTTGCCTATTTGGACTTGTTCGGGATCAATACGTGCCAATGTGACCATGCCACAGTGATGGGTAAACAGCAAAAACACTGCTTTGCACCTGGATGCAATGCGGGATATGTCTCGGCTCGCAAACAAGGCAAGAAAGCGTCTCTCTTTTCTGCTCCCGCCGACGATGAACGGCGCAATGCTTGAGAGCGTGCGATTCCTCGCGCTGACAAACCACTGGAAAAGAACTGCGTTGTGTGCGAAGCTCATTTCAACTGAAGATTCATCATCCGTAGCTAAAAGCACATTATCAACGGGTTCTTAGCAACTTGGGAAAAAGCTGTACCTAAGGAGGGTGGGTTCCGGAGTTGATCAACTGCCAAACGACTCCGCATCACTCTAGCCAGCACCCTTTTCATCCGGCACTATGTCACGAAAACCTTGGGCTATAAATGCTTGATTTATCTGCCAAGACGCGCTTGAAATCTTTTTTGGAATTCTGAAGCATATGTCTGGCTCGAATGATCACCCTTCGTCGACACAATTATCGATCTCTGTGAATTGTCCCAGTTTTTACAGTTTGGAACAGTCACCCTCCAGTGGAAACATACCTTCTGGAGTTCTGAGTAGTCTTCTATGTCCGGGCATTCACAGTAATTCAATAAAATTGTAGAATAAGCTGAATGAGCTGCTAGCTGTGGAGCACCTCAATGAGGTTCATGAAATTATTGTTGCTTCTGAAGCCCTTCCTGACTACACAAATCTCATTGGACGCAAAAGTGACTCCCGGATCACGTATTACGTCAGCGGCTATGTGGCCCGGAAGATGGTGAAAAAGACGAAGTGCAACGAATGTAGCAGGTAGCTGCTTCACTCAGAATTCCAGCGTGCTTCCAGCAGAATCATGCTTTCTGTACCCTTCCGAGTCCTTAGCAGACCTGGTGAAAGCTATGGAAGATGCACTCACTTATTGCTTCAGTTTCAACAAATTGAAAAGTGACAGCATAACAGACCTTATCTCTTGCCTGTTTGTGAAGAGGTGAAATATGGTCGGCTGTGAACTTCACAAACAGGAAGTGACAAATCAGATAATTACGTTCTTTACACTGACCAGAATGCATTTTCACGTTGCTGGGGATGATGATGATGATGATGATGATGTGTGGTGTTTTATGGCGCAAGGGCCAATTGATGGCCAAAGAGCGCCATTTCAATGAGTATAGAGATGCGGACAATGATATGTTGCGTGGCTGTATAGGGGCCTTAAAATTCCTCGCGATAATGCGGGTAAAAACATAAGTATTAAAGACATGACAGTGGCGTGATATGCATATTAAAAAGGGTGACAAAGGTTTTGATAATAAAAACATGTAAAAATATTTGGCACTAGCACACTTGTCTCATCAGTGCCCTTGTGTCCAAGGGCTGCGAGGCAAGTGCTTTTAAATGTAATCACAGCAGCAGCGACCTCTCTCGAGAGGTCACGCTACGCAATGCCTGGGTATAATACATGGTAAAAATTAACATCTCTTAAAAAAGCTAACAATGATTTATGGGTGAAAAGTGGTTCCCTACCGACAAACATTGCAGGGTGTAAAGGTATATGTTGTCGGTAGGGTAATGGGAAGTGTTGTCTTCTTAGAGTGTCTAAATCTTTACATTGGATTAAAACGTGAAGAACTGTTAAAACCTCACCACATTTATCACACAATGGTGGATCACCACCGGATAAAAGATGTGTGTGTGTCGTGTATGTGTGCCCTATCCTGAGTCTTGTTAGTGTTACCTCTGTTAGACGTGATTTTGATACTGGTGGCCAATGGCCAAGGTGTGGCTTGATAACGTGTAGTTTGTTTTGTGTGCGTGTATCCCACTTGCTCTGCCAGTAGTCCCTGAGGTTTAGTTTGAGAGACGGCTTAAGATCAAGGGCCGGGATTGATATGGATGTAATGGCGGTGCTCTTATGGACGGATGCAGCGAGCTGATCCGCCCTCACGTTGCCTTGGATCTCACGGTGCCCTGGCACCCAGCACACTACAACATGTTGTTTGTGTGTGTAGAGTGTGCACAAATTGGAGTAAAGTGAGACAAGGACTGGGTTTTTTGTTTTTGAAGACTGTGCAGAGCCGTTACCACACTGAGGGAGTCTGTATAAATTACTGCTTTTTGTATTTGTAATTGTTTGATGTGTTTAGCTGCCACCAGTATCGCGTAAGCTTCCGCTGTGAATATACTTGTGCGTGGATGTAGAGGGCCAGCATCCAAAAAGGATGGGCCGACAGCAGCGTAGGACACAGAGGAGTTAGTCTTGGAGGCATCTGTGAAGAACTCAGGACATGTGTATTTGTGTTGAAGTTCGAGAAAGTATGTTCGGATATGGGCAATAGGTGCATGCTTTGTAACCTCTAGGAAAGACACATCGCAGTCTATAGTCTGCCACTGCCACGGTGGCGGGTATGCTACAGGAGCCATTAAACTATGTTCAAGTGACACTTCAGTTTCTTCAGCTAGACACTTAAGGCGAATTGAGAAGGGCTGCCTCATCGAAGGCCTGTTTTGAAACAGTGTTGAGCTCGACAAATCATTAATTGTAGAGTATGAGGGGTGCTTCTTGTCTGCTTTCACCTTAAGGAAATAAACAAAGGACATGTAAGTTCTCTGCAGATGAAGCGACCACTCATTAGACTCAACGTAAAGGCTTTCTACGGGGCTGGTGCGAAAAGCACCCGTAGAAAGGCGGATGCCCAAATGGTGCACGGGGTCAAGCATCTTCAAGGCACTTTGAGTGGCAGACTGATAGACAACGGCCCCATAATCTAAGCGGGTACGAATAAGGCTTCTATAGAGGTTCATGAGGCATTGCCTATCACTACCCCACGTAGTACGTGACAACACTTTTATAACATTCATGGCTTTTAAACATTTTGTTTTTAAATACTTGATGTGCGATACGAAGGTCAACTTGTTGTCCAAGATTAAGCCTAAGAATTTATGCTCGGCTTTGACGGACAGACGTTGCCCGTTCAGTCGAATGTCAGGTTCAGAGTGCATGCCTCTCTTTCGAGAGAACAAGACACACGTGCTTTTTTGTGGGTTAAGTCGAAATCCGTTTTCGTCTGCCCATTTGGAGACCTTATTTAAACCCATCTGAACCTGCCGCTCACACATGGCTAAGTTGCATGACTTGAAGCCAAGCTGAACGTCGTCGACATATGTACAATAGAACATCATGCGGGGAATGGACAAGTGCAAAGAATTCATTTTGATGATAAAAAGTGTGCAACTAAGCACACCACCTTGTGGCACGCCTGTTTCCTGGACAAATGTTTGGGAGAGCACACTGCCTAGACGGACACGGAATGTCCGGTTTGACAGGTAACTTTCAATTATATGAAACATTCTTCCGCGCACACCAAGGTGGGACAGGTCTCTTAGAATTCCGAAACGCCATGTTGTATCATACGCCTTTTCGATATCGAGGAACACAGAGAGAAAATATTGTCTATGGACGAAGGCGTCTCTTATCTGTGCCTCGATACGAACGAGGTGGTCTGTGGTGGATCTACTTTCTCGAAACCCGCACTGAAATGGGTCGAGCAAATTGTTTGTTTCAAGAATATGTAGAAGTCGGCAGTTTATCATTTTTTCGAATACTTTGGACAAGGAGCTTGTAAGTGCAATAGGCCTATAACTTGAAGCTAAAGAAGGGTCCTTGCCCTCTTTCAAAATGGGAATAATAATCGCCTCTTTCCAGGAGGTAGGGATAGTGCCAGAAAACCAGATAGCATTGTATAAACAAAGTAAGGTTTTTCGTGTTTCGGCTGGTAGGTTTTTTAACATTTCATACACCACACGGTCAGAACCTGGGGCAGAAGTACTGCAGGAGTTTAGAGATGTTCGGAGCTCAGCTAGGCTGAAAGCTTGGTTATATGCCTCGTATCTAGTGGATTTGTGTTCTAGTTTCTGCTTTTCTATTCTTGTTCTGTATTTTTGGAAAGTGTCAGTATAGTGGGACGAGCTGGATACCCGTTCAAAGTGTGCACCGAGGAAATTTGCCTGATCTTCCAAGGTATCACCCTGAGTGTTTACGAGTGGAAGTGTGTGTACTTGTTTTCCTGCTATCCTACCGACCATGTTCCAGACTTTAGCCTCCTGTGTGTATGAAGTGATCCCTGACAAAAACTTCTGCCAGCTTTCTCTTCTGGCCTGCCGACGCGTTCTCCTGCCTTGAGACTTTATTTTATTAAAGCTCTCAAGGTTTTCCGCTGTCGGCGAGTTGCGCAGCAACCTCCATGCCCTGTTCTGTTCCTTTCGCGCATTACGACACTCTGTGTTCCACCATGGGACGTGTCGCTTGCCGGGCTGTCCAGATGTTTGTGGGATGCATTTGGCTGCTGTGTTAATAAGGAGAGCTGTGAAGTACTGCACAGCTTCATCTATGCTTAGCGTACATATGTCAGTCCAAGATAAGTGAGCTTTGTTATGAAACTGTTCCCAGTCGGCTTTGTGTATAAGCCATTTGGGAACTCGTGGAGGATATTCGTATGATGTTTGTGTACTCAAAACGACAGGAAAATGGTCGCTTCCGTAGGGATTATTTAGAACTTTCCATTGGAGTAATGGCACAAGTGATGGAGATGCGATGCTGATATCTATGGAAGAGTAGGTTTTGTTGGCAAGGTTATAATATGTTGCCTGTTTCCTATTCAACAGACAGGCGCCGGAGGAAAAAAGGAACTGTTCAATGAGACGACCTCGTGCGTCGCAGCGAGAATCACCCCATAGACTGCTATGAGCATTCAGGTCACCAAGGACCAGATAAGGTTCGGGTAGTTGGTCTATTAAGGACTCGAATTCTCGTTTTCCAAGACGGTGTTGTGGGGGTATGTACAGAGAGCAGATGGTGACGAGCTTGTTGAAAAGAACTGCCCGAACAGCCACTGCCTCTAGTGTTGTTTGCAGTGGTAAATGTGTGCATGCTACTTTTTGATTAACAATAATGGCTACACCGCCGGATGATGCCGCAGCATCATCTCTGTCCTTTCGGAAGAGAACATACCGACGCAAAAAATTCGTGTTTTTAGATTTTAAATGAGTTTCCTGTACACACAGCACTTTCGGCGAATGTTTGCAAAAGAGCTCTTGAACATCATCGAGGTTTCTGAGGAGTCCTCTGACGTTCCAATGTATTATTTGTGTTGCCATATTGGAGGTAACGTAGTGCTGTGTGTAAGGAGCAATGGGTGTGTCTGCTTCTTAAGCTAAGCGTTAAGACTCAAAGAACAGGGCCGTCGCCGGGCCCCGTTATTGGCTTTTTATTTCGTTTGGCGCGCTCCAGGGAGCTACGCCGATCTTTCTGCACCAGGGGTGCCGTGGTGTCCATTGCCTCCTCAGAGGCACTGGATGCCCGCATTTGCGAGCTGATGTTTTGGGCTTGGGACCTCGCCTGGTGAGACGAGGCCTTCATATCGGCCGACCCTGGGGTCTCCTTCACCTCGGGGGGCGAAACCTTCGGTCCTCTCGGGCTAGAGGTCGAAGGAACCTCCTTTGGTGCTGGGATACCCTGGCCGCTGCAAGAGCTTGCAGCGGCCTTGGTTGTCGCCGTGGGGAGGAGTGGCAGGGCAGCCTTGGCTGTTCCCGCCGTGGGTGGGGGCATTGGCGACCGCCTGGGCACACTGTGCCTGGCATGGGCAGTTGCCGCAGGCCGTTGTAGTGCTGCCCCCTGTTGCACTACATCGGAAAACGATGGTTTGTTTGTGAAAAGCCCAGATACTTGTTGACGGGCTTCTCGGAAAGTAATGTTTTGAGTGATTTTGATTGTAACAATTTCTTTTTCCTTTTTCCATGTTGGACAGGTTCGAGAGTATGCGGGATGGGCACCATCGCAGTTTGCGCAGTGGGCCCCATCCTCCACCTTACACTCGTCCGTAGCGTGTCCTGTGGTGGCACACTTTCCGCAGGTGAGTTGGCCGCGGCAACTCTGAGAGCCGTGACCAAAACGCTGGCATTTGAAGCAACGTCGTGGGTTGGGAATGTAAGGTCTCACATTCAACTTCAAGTATCCTGTTTCGAGATGTTCAGGCAGGGTCCTGGTGCAAAATGTCACAATTATGTGTTTTGTTGGGATTTCCTTCTTATCACGCCTAATTTTGATTCTTTGCACTTGTGTCACCTGCTGGTCCTTCCAGCCCTCGAGGAGCTCACCTTCAGTCAGGTCAAGCAAGTCTTGGTAAGATGCAACGCCTCGGGAAGTGTTGAGTGAGCGGTGTGGTGTAATTGAGATAGGTATGTTTCCAAACGATTCTAGTTTTGAGAGGTTTTCGTACTGGCTCTGACTTTTTACCTCGAGGAGGAGATCCCCACTGGCCATTCTTGTAGCCTGGTAACCTGGTCCAAGTGTAGTGGTGAGGCATTTGGAAACAACGAAAGGCGAAATAGTTCTGGCGTTCTTTTCAGCGGTTTCACAATGGATTACATGGTAGCGGGGAAAGGTTTCTTTCGGTTTGCTGAAATACTTGCAAAAGTCTTCGGTGCGCCCTCTCTTCGGGAGAGGACGATCATGCAATGGAGGGAGAGAAGAGAAAGCCATAAACTAAATGTGAGTTCGGCAGCCATGCCAGCCGCCCACCATGGAGCCCAACACGGGGACGTGACAAGTCCTAAATATATATGAGGCATGTCAACGTCAGCTGTACACAGCCGCTATAACCAAATGTATTGTGCCCAAGACAGAGCACATACACAAGGTTAACCCTTGCCGCCAGGAAAAATCGGAAGTAAATAGAAGAGAGAAGAAGACAGGATAGATTTAAAGACGAGAAAAGACTAAGATGTAGAGAGAGAGAGAAATAGGAAAAGGCGACTACCGATTTCCCCTGGGTGGGTCAGCCCAGGGGTGCCGTCTACGTGAAGCCGGGGCCAAAGGGGTGTGTTGCCTCTGCCGGGGGGCCTTAAAGGTCCAATCACCCAGCGTCAGCTCAACCCCCAGGATCCCCTTTTCCCCGGACACGGCAAAGCCACGCACGGCTAGGCGTGGGAGGGAGTAGAAACTCCCCCGTTAGCTCGGGTCCGTGGTGTCGCTACACACCAAACGCCTGCTTTAACAGGCGCCCCTGCGGGGCACGTTGCTGGGGAAAATGCATCCAATCAAAAAAAAGAGAGAAATGAGATTCTTGAAGTTGAGACGTATGACTTAACTGTCATAGTGCTAACTCAGCAAACAAGGTTTTATTTTATATTATTGTGCATTACTCCCACTGTGTTGTTTCTTTATATTTTACTATTTTCTTGTTCACATTCTTACCAATCTCCCAATAACAACTGTGATGTCACTGTCTCACTGTGTTTCAAGTATGCAGAAATCATTTTTTCGTGAACTGGTTTGTGACTGTATCTATGTTTGAAGATGAGTGGTTTTCAATGGTGCAAGGTCCAATCGACGGCCAAAGAGCGCCATTTCGATAGACGAGGCACATGAACAATGTTATGATCCGTGGCTGTAAAAGGGCCTTAAAATTCCTCGTGGTAACGCGGGTAAAACATAGAAGCATTAAACCATGACACTGACGTGAACTATGTGCAATAATACTAAGTGACGAGACGTCGTGATAGTGAGACAGTGACAGAGTAGCAGCCACCTCGGCAGCGACCTCTTTTCTGAGATCGTGCTACGAAGCGCCTGAATATATGACATTAAAAGTATGTACATCTGTTAAAAACACCAGCAGTGATTTATGAGGAAAAAGGGGTTCTCTACCGATGAAAATTGATGGGTGCAAGGGTATGTGTTGTCGGAAGGGATATAAAAAGTGCTTTTTTCTGAGAGAATCTAAATCACTGCACTGGACAAGGATGTGGAGAACGGTCAGCGGTTCTCCACATTTCTCACACAATGGTGTGTCGCCACCTGGCAAAACGTATGAATGCGTCGGGTGTGTATGTCCTATCTGTAGTCTTGTAAGTGCGACTTGTGTGTAGCGAGATCTGTATACTGTTGGACA
Organism: Rhipicephalus microplus; assembly: GCF_043290135.1. NCBI lineage: Eukaryota > Metazoa > Arthropoda > Arachnida > Ixodida > Ixodidae > Rhipicephalus > Rhipicephalus microplus. The sequence goes on along the minus strand of NC_134700.1, from coordinate 78,230,257 downwards.
ATTTCCAAGTCTCGGTTTGACAACATGCAGTTTGTTTTCTGTCTGCCGATCCCATAGGCGCTGCCAGCACGCCCTGAGCTCCCGTCTTAGAAATGGTTTTAGATCAAGCGCAGGGACAGCTACAGATGTATTGGTGCCAGTGTTGTCTTGCACAGATGCGGTCAGCTGATCCACCAACGCGTTTTCAGTGATTTCACGGTGCCCCGGCACCCAGCAGACTACAACATGCCGTTTAAGAGCGTATATCGTGCATAACAGAGAGTACAAGGACACAAGGACAGGATTTTTATGTTTTCGCAGAGTTTTCAGAGCCACAACTATGCTCAGCGAATCTGTGTATATTACCGCGCGTTGTAGTTGCAGGTTCTTAATATGCTTGACAGCCACAAATAGCGCGTGAGCCTCCACTGATGATGATGATATTTGATGTTTAGTGGCGCAAGGGCCATTTCAGGGCCAAAGAGCGCCAGTTGATCTTACTAAAAAGATGAACGATGATTGTGATAAGCGGCTGTATAAGGGCCATAAAATTCCTCGGGGTAAGGTGGGTAAAAACATACAAGTAATAAAATCATGACCATGCCGTGAAAGGTTACGTTAGGTTAATTTGGTTTTTATGGCGCAAAAGCAGCTAAGGCTATGCTGCGCCAGACACAAGACTTTCAAGAATGGACACTGAAAAGATGAGATTTTAAAGCTTATATAACAGATTACATTCTTTCAGAAAGTTAAGCAAGTCAGGCAGAGGTACTAGAGGGTCATCTCCTAGGAAAAAAGCAGGGTGTAAAGGTATGTGTTGTTTGTATAGCTTGCTGAAATGTTTTTGTCTCTGTGTTTCAATGGTAGGACATGTGATTAGGATGTGTATAAGTGTTAACGCTTCTTGGCATTTTTCACACGTTGGTTGTTCTTCCTTTGCGAGTAAGAAGTTGTGTGTCAGGTGTGTGTGTCCAATGCGAAGTCGGCATAATACAACTTCAATAAACCGTTGCTGGTGACGGCAGGTCTTCCATACCCCGAGTGTGGGTTTCACCAGGCGGAGCTTATTGTTCGTGCAGGCGTCCCATTGCTTTTGCCATTTTGCTAGTAGAGCCAGGCGAATTGTTCTTTGAATATCTTTAAGGGAAATTTTCACTTTTGTTACTGTTTTATGGGCTGCCTGGGAAGCATACTTATCTGCTTTTTCGTTTCCGAGTGTCCCAACATGACTTGGGACCCAGCAGAAACGAATGGAGGCTGCCTGGCTGTTTAAGTATACCATGTTTAAAATGTCGCCCACTATTGGCTCACATTCGGATTTTATATGTAGTGCTTTTAGAGTGCTTAGTGAGTCAGTGTATATGATTGCTTTATTGTATTTTTCCGCGATGATTTTCCGAACTGCTACACTCAAGGCATAAGCTTCGGCTGAAAAAAAAATGGAAAAACTACGAGGTACTTTCATAGAGATTACGCTTTTCGTCGTCGCAATCCCAATATCCACGTGGTTTTCCGTTTTTGAGAGATCTGTGTAAACTTCTTCGTAGTTCCTATATTCGTGCTGAAGTGCATAAAATTCTTGGATTATGTGTTCTGGTGGAACGCTTTTTTTGTTAAAACGGCTTAGTGAAAATTCGCATAGCTGCGACAGGTCGAACTATGGCGGCAGTCTTGGTGGTTTAATAGCGACATCTAGTGATCCATTAGGGATGGTATAAAAGCGGTAGTATTCCTCGAAACGTAGGACAAGTGGTTTGATTAGGTTCGGTTTGTTGAGGTAGTGTAAGTGTGAGTCACATTTTGCGGCAATTTCGTAGCAGATGTGTTCAGGTGGCGACCTTATTCTTAAAACATATGACAAGGTTAGTAATGCTCTTTGATCACATAGAGGGGGCTCATTGCATTCTACGTATAGACTTTGCACAGGTGATGTTCTGTAAGCACCACTGGGCAGCGGAGACCGAGGTTGTGTATAGGGTCAGGACGGCGGATGTATGTTTCGCGCCGAGTCGTAGACTACGCATCTGTAGTCTAAAATGCTGCGTACAAGAGATCGGTAAATACATACAAGGCAGAGTTGATCGGAACCCCAATGCTTATGGGAGAGTACTTTGAGCACGCTGAGTGCTCTGTTTGCCTTAGTTTTCAGTGCGTTTATGTGTGGCAGAAAGTTTAGTTTTCGGTCGAATGTGATTCCTAGAAATTTGTGTTCTTGTTTTACCGGCATGTTGATGTTGTATAGCTTGAGTGCGGGTTCAGGGAACAATCCTCTTTTTTTGCGTAAAGAGAACAGCCGTGGTTTTTTTTGGGCTGAAAAGCGGAAATTATTTTGGTCAGCACATTTCATAAGCCAATTTATTGTAATTTGGAGTTGCCTTTCGCAGGATGATAGGCTGGAGGCTCGGCATGCAATTTGGAGATCGTCAACATAAATGGAGTGCATGACTGTACAGGGTATAGCCCTGTTTATGGAGTTCATTTTCACTATAAACAGGGTGGTGCTCAAAACGCAGCCCTGTGGTACACCATTTTCTTGGACAAATATTCGTGATAGTATCATACCCAAACGTACTTGAAAAGTTCTATTCGATAAAAAATCGTGTAAGCAGTTCAGCATTCCTACGTGAATCCCTAAGTTAGCTAGATCTCTGAGAATTTCGTATCTCCAAGTTGTGTCATATGCTTTCTCTAAGTCAAAGAAGACCGAGAGACAGAACTGTTTGTGTAGAAATGCTTGTCGTATTTCTTGTTCCAGCCTAACAATAAGATCAGTGGTGGAACAGCCCTTTTTGTATCCGCACTGGTGTGGGTCTATTAGGTGCTCCGATTCGAGAGTGAAGGTAAGTCTAATATTTACGATGCTTTCGTATTTTTTTCTAGGAAGATTGTTAATGCAACGGGCCTGTAGTTACTTGGGGATGTTTGGGGTTCACCCGGTTTGAGAAACGGTATAACTATTGAAATTTTCCAATCTTCAGGCATTATGCCAGAGTCCCATATTTCGTTAAAGAATTGGAGAAGTGTCTCCGCGGATGCTTGGGATAGGTGTGCCAACATTGCGTAGTGTACCTGGTCAGACCCTGTTGCCGTTTTTTTTTACCGGCGGAAAGTACCCTGTTTAATTCGTGCAGCTTAAGCGGAAGGTTATAACTTTCATTTGAGGTACTGGTAGTAGGCAATCTTTGTCTTTCTGCATTTTCTTTATATTTCAGGAATGTATTGGTGTAATTTGCTGAGCATGATACCTTATAAAAGTGTTCTCCTAACAGGTTGGCCTGGTCTTCTAGTGTTGATTGTGTGTTTGTACTTGTAAGCAGTGGTATTGTGTAGGAGGAGTACTCTCCCTTGAACTTCCTCACGTGGTCCCAGATGTGTTTAGATGTGACTAAACTGTTAATTGATGATATGTATTTTTGCCATGAATCCTTTTCTGTCTGTCTTCGAATAAATCGGGCTCTGGCTTTTGCCTGTTTGAAGTTGAAGAGGTTGGTGTAGGTGGTTTATCTTCGTAGAATTCCCCAGGCCTTATTTTGTTGTTTTTTGGCATTGGTACACTCGTTTGTCCACCAAGGGTTGAGTTTCTTGCGTACGATGCCGGATGACTGCGGTATTGCCTTTTCTGCTGCTAAGAATAAAACTTTAATAAACTCTTCGTTTAGTTCCTCAACAGAAAGCTCCGATGAGAAAACTTCATCGAGCTTAGCGTTTTTTTGTGAAAACTGGCCAGTTCGCGAGCTGCAGTTTCCACCGGCGTGGCCTGCTTGTTAAAGTTGGGTAGGATGGTATGAGTTTTATGATGCCGGGTTGATGATCACCACCATAAGACGTGTTGACGACGTCTCATTTAAAATAGTTAAAAATACACGGTGAACACTTGGCAAGATCTAAGCAACTAAAAGTGCGTGAGGTTGGTGAAATGTAGGTAAAAGCCCCAGAATTAAGAAGGCAGATGTCATTTGATATGAAATCTTCCACGGCTTGCCCTCTTACATCAGTTTTGTCGCTACCCCAAAGGGTTGAATGAGCATTAAAATCCCCAACTAAAATGAATGGTTTTGGCAACTGTTCCACTAGATTTTCTAGGTTTTTGGTGGTGAAAAGGGTGTGAGGTGGGATATACAGTGAGCAGATGGTGATGGTTTTGTATGATAGGATGGCTATGGCCTCGAAAGATGTGTTTATTTGGACATCTCGCGTAGGAGTGCTGCCCTGCACAATTACGGCTACTCCTTCTGAAAGACGGTTGCAATGTTCGCGGTCCTTTCGGGCAACTTTGAAGCCTTTTAGGAAATGGCCGTGTTTTGCACAAGATTTGTCACTTGGAGGCAAAAGGCTACTGGTGATAATTTGTTAATGATGTCCTTTATGTCACCTAAGTTATGAATTCAGCCTCTACAGTTCCAATGTACGATAAAAGCCATGGCGGAATAAAGTTAAGTAATTATACTTCTGGGGATTGATCGGTATGAGTAAAAGATGATAGGTGACAATACTAAGAAAAAGAAGTAGAGAGAAATACGATAACCATTACGGTTATCGCTTACTTATTGTGGTTACTGGGACTTTGTCCTTGTCCTGTTTGGTATGCTCGAGAGAGCGCTTGTCCTTCGGTGTCGATGACACAGGAGTTTTGTGGTCGATCTCCATTGCCTTGTCTGAGGCGCTGGCAGATCGAGAGTGAGGCGCTGAGAAACGGATCTCAGGCCTTGGCACTCGATTGAGTTTAGGGCAAAGGGAGACCGGAGTCTGCGGACCCTTTGATGTGGATGGAGCAGCTGGCGCTGCTTCTTTTAAGGAGGTGGTTTGAGTCACCACGGGACCACTGCGTGTGGTAGCGGTCGACTCCTGAGGCCTTTGTGACGCTTGTTGCGACCGGGGTTTCCAGACACCGGAGGTCCGGGATGAAGTTGTCGAGGCAGGAGGAAGAGAGACTTGAAGAGGGTTTATTTACAATAGGTACATATTCCCGAAGTGCTCGATTTCCTCATTGTCACTATTGCTTTCGAGAATCACTTCGCGGAGTTTAGAAGCAGGCATATCATCATTAAAATCTAGCTCCAGATCCCAACACGCTGCCCCCGACTGCGTCACATCGGTGTAACTTCTGTGGAAAAGGTATGATAGCAGTTTTCGCGCTTCACTGAATGACATTTTTCTTTAACGGTCAGAGCGATCACTTCTTTTTCTTTTTTCCAACATGGGCATGACCGGGAATACGCTGGGTGTTCCCCGTCACAGTTAACACAGTGGGGTGAGGATGAGCAGTTATCTGATTTGTGGTCGTTTGCGCTGCATTTTGCGCATGTTTCTTTGCCTCTGCATGAGTGCGAGGCGTGTCCGAATCTTTGGCATTTGAAACAGCGCCTGGGGTTGGGAATGTAGGGTCTGACGTTTATTTTTATGTACCCAGCCTTAAGAGAGGTGGGCATTTCACTTGTTCCAAAGGTTAGTATTACGTGTTTAGTGGGCACTTCCTGATTATTGCGACGCATTAATATTCTTTGGACTTTTATGACATTTTGGTCTTGGAATCCTTCGAGGCGCTCTTCGTCACTAAGGCCTAAGAAGTCTTCCTCAGAGATTACTCCCCTGCTGGTGTTTAGAGAGCGATGGACCGAAACGGTGACAGCTGTTTCTCCAATGTTGGTTAGTTGGGATAGCTTAGGCACTTGCTCTTTTTCGGTTAGCTCCAAAAGGAGGTCACCGCTTGAGATTTTGGATGCTTTGTATGTGGGTCCTATTTTTTTGAGGCACTTGGCCACCAAAAATGGGGATAGTTTTCCCAGAGGTGTGCTGCCACTGTGGATAATGTGATACTTCGCGAAAGTAACTTTAGTTTCTGTCGAGAAGTGATAACTTGCTTCGGTGCGGCCTCTCGTAGTAGACCGATCAAGGTCGGCGGATGCTTGTAAAGCCATAAAAGTATGAATGTGTTCGGTAACAGCGGCGACCACCCACCATGGAGCCCAACAAGGGGACGCAGTTGGACTTGTTGAACAAGTCCTCCCGACGCCAGCCGTACGCTGTCACTATAACCGAATGTAATTATCCAAGGTGGGATACCTACACAAGGTTAACCCTTGCCGCCATGAATATCGGAAGTCAACAGAAGTGAGGAGAGGACAGGAAAGATAAAAGTGTGAGAAAAAGACGAAGATGTGGGAGGAGAGAGACAGGAAAAGGCGACTGCCAATTTCCCCTGGGTGGGTCAGCCCAGGGGTGCAGTCTACGTGAAGCCGGGGCCAAAGGGGTGTGTTGCCTCCGCCGGGGGGCCTTAAAGGTCCAATCACCCGGCGTCGGCTCAACCCCCAGGATCCCCTTTTCCCCGGACACGGCAAAGCTACGCACGGCTAGGCGTTGGAGGGAGCCAAAACCCCCCCGTTAGCTCGCGTCCGTGGTGTCGCTACACACCAAACGCCTGCTTTCACAGGCGCCCCTGCGGGAGCCGTGAAAGGTGTGTGTGGTGTGAATAGATGACAAAAGTTGGTGATAATAAAAAACGATGGTGGAAATGAATGGCATTAGCACAAGTGCATCACTCGTTCAAACCCTTGCGTCCAAGGGCCGTGAGGCAAGTGCTTTCTTGTGTAGCCACCGCAGCCAAAACCTCTCTGCAAAGGTCATGCTACGGAATGCCCGGGTATATGATATGAAAACTACGAATTTCTTTTAAAAACGCTAACAATGATTTATGACTAAAAAGCGGTTCCCTACCGACGAACATTGCAGGGTGTAAATTTATATGTGGTCGGTAGGGTAATGGAAAATGTAGTTTTCTTAGAGTTTCTAACTCTTTGTACTGGATTAACATGTCTAGGACCGTTAATGCTTCACCACATCTGTCACACAATGGTGGATCGCCACCAGACAAAAGATATGTGTGTGTCGTGTATGTATGTCCTATCCTGAGCCTCGTTAGTATTACCTCTGTATGACGCGATTTTGATACTGGCAGCCAATGACCAATGTGTGGCTTAATAATGTGTAGTTTGTTTTGTGTGTGTCTATCCCACTTGCTCTGCCAGTAGACCCTGTGGTTTTGTTTGAGAGACAGCTTAAGATCAAGGGCCGGGATTGATATGGGTGTAGCGGCAGTGCTTTTGTGGATGGATGCAGCGAGCTGATCCGCCCTCACGTTGCCTTGGATCTCACGGTGCCCTGGCACCCAGCACACTACAACATGTTGTTTGAGTGTGTAGGGCTTGCATAAAATGGAATAAAGTGAGACAAGGACCGGGTTTTTTTGTTTTTTAAGACTGTGCAGAGCCGTTACCACACTGAGGGAGTCCGTATAAATTACTGCTTTTTTGTATTTGTAATTGTTTGATGTGTTTAGCTGCCACAAGTATCGCGTAAGCTTCCACTGTGAAGATACTTGTGCCTGTATGTTGAGGGCCAGCATCCGAAAAGGAAGGGCCAACAGCAGCGTAGGACACAGAGGAGTTAGAGGCATCCGTAAAGAACTCAGGACGTGTATATTTGTGTTGAAGTTCCAGGAAGTATGTTCGGATATGTGCAATAGGCGCATGTTTTGTAACTTCTAGGAAAGACACATCGCAGTCTATAGTCTGCCACTGCCACGGTGGCGGGTAGGCTACACGAGCCATTAAAATGTGTTAAAGTGACACTCCAGTTTCCTCAGCTAGAACCTTGAGGCGAACTGAGAAGGGCTGCCTCATCGAAGGCCTGTTTTGAAACAGAATGGAGCTCGACAAATCATTAATAGTCGAGTATGAGGGGTGCTTCTTGTCTGCTTTCACCTTAAGAAAATAAACAAAGGACATGTAAGTTCTCTGCAGATGAAGCGACCACTCATTTGACTCAACGTAAAGGCTTTCTACGGGGCTGGTGCGAAAAGCACCCGCAGAAAGGCGGATGCCCAAATAATGCACGGGGTCCAGCATCTTCAAAGCACTTTGAGTCGCAGACTGATAAACAACGGCCCCATAATCTAAGCGGGTGTGAATCAGGCTTCTATACAGATTCATGAGACATTGCCTGTCACTACCGCACGTAGTACGTGACAACACTTTTAAAACATTCATGGCTTTTAAACATTTTGTTTTTAAATACTTGATGTGCGGTACGAAGGTCAACTTGTTGTACAAGATTAGGCCTAAGTATTTGTGCTCCGCATTAACAAACAGACGTTGACCGTTCAGTTCAATGTCGGGTTCTGAGTGCATGCCTCTCTTTCGGGAGAACAAGACACACGTGATTTTTTGTGGGTTCAGTCGGAATCCGTTTTCCTCTACCCATTTGGAGACCTTGTTTATACCTAACTGAACCTGACGCTCACACATTGCCAAGTTGCATGACTTGAAGCCAAGCTGAACGTCGTCGACATATGTACAATAGAACATATTTCGGGGGATGGACAGGTGCAAGGAATTCATTTTGATAATAAAAAGTGTACAACTGAGTACACCACCTTGCGGCACGCCTGTTTCCTGGAAAAATGTTTGGGAAAGAACACTACCCACACGGACACAGAATGTCCGATTGGACAAGTAACTCTCGATTATGGAAAACATTCTACCGAGCACGCCAAGGTGGGACAGGTCTCTTAGAATTCCAAAGCGCCATGTTGTATCATAAGCCTTTTCGGTATCGTGGAACACAGAGAGAAATTATTGTTTATGGACGAAGGCGTCTCTTATCTGTGCCTCGACACGAACAAGGTGGTCTGTGGTGGATCTACTTTCTCGAAACCCGCACTGAAATGGGTCTAGCAAATTGTTTGTTTCAAGGAAATGTACAAGTCGGCGGTTTATCATTTTTTGAAGACTTTGCAGAAGTAGCTTGTAAGTGCAATAGGCCTATAACTCGAAGCTAAAGAAGGGTCCTTGCCCTCTCTCAAAATGGGAATAATGATAGCCTCTTTCCAGGAGCTAGGGATAGTGCCAGAAAACCAAACATCATTGTACAAAGTAAGGTTTTTCGCGTTTCGATTGGTAGGTTTTTTAACATTTCATACACCACACGGTCAGAACCTGGGGCAGAAGTACTGCAGGAGTTTAGAGATATTCGGAGCTCAGCTAGATTGAAAGCTTGGTTATATTCCTCGTTTCTAGTGCAGTTGTGTTCGAGTTTCTGCTTTTCTATTCTTGTTCTGTACTTTTGGAAAGTGTCAGTATAGTGGGACGAGCTGGACACCCGCTCGATGTGTGCACCGAGAAAGTTTGCCTGATCTTCCAAGGTATCACCCTGAGTGTTTACGAGTGGAAGTGTGTGTACTTGTTTTCCTGCTATCCTACCAACCATGTTCCAGACTTTAGCCTCCTGTGTGTATGAATTGATCCCTGACAAAATCTTCTGCCAGCTTTCTCTTCTGGCTTGCCGACGCGTTCTCCTGCCTTGAGACTTTATTTTTTTTGAAGATGTCAAGATTTTCGGCTGTCGGCGAGTTCCGAAGCAACCTCCATGCTCTGTTTTGCTGTTTGCACGCGTTTCGGCATTTAGAGTTCCACCATGGGACACGCCGTCTTCCAGGATGTCCATGTGTTTGTGGGATGCATTTTGTTGCAGCATCAATCAAAAACGCTGTGAAGTAGTCAACAGCAACATCAATGCTTTAAGTACATATGTCACTCCACTCTAGACGAGCGATGGCATAAAACTGTTCCCAGTCGGCTTTGTTTATGAGCCATTTGGAAACACGTGGTGGACACTCAGTTACTGTAGTTGTGCTCAAAACTACGGGGAAGTGGTCACTTCCGTACAAATTACTGATGACTTTCCACTGGAGTAGAGGCACAAGAGACTTAGATACTATGCTTAGGTTTATGGAGGAGTAGCTAGTATTAGCGAGATAATAATAGGTCGGTTCTTTTCGATTCAGAAGACACGGGCTCGAAAAGGGAAGGAACTGTTCAATCAGTCGACCTCGCGCGTCACAACGAGAGTCACCCCATAGCCTGCTATGCGCATTCAAGTCTCCAAGGAGAACATAAGGCTCCAGAAGCTCATCAATTAAAGGTTGTAAATCATATTCTTGCAACTGATCGCTTGAAGGAATGTAAATAGTGCAAATTGGGATCAGTTTATCAAAAAGAACAGTTCGAACAGCTGCTGCCTCAAGGGACGTTTGGAGTTGTAAGTGTGTACATGTAATACCTTGATTCACGGTAATGACAACACCTCCGTATGATGTCATGGCATAATTACGGTCATTTCGGAAACGTTTCGAAATACGTTATTGTATTTACGAAGAAAACTTGTGTGTTTTGAATTAAGGTGTGTTTCTTGTACGCACAGCACTTTCGGTGAGTGTTTGTGTAAAAGTTATTGGATGTCGTCAAGGTTTCTGAGTAGGCCCCTGACGTTCCATTGTATAATTTGAGTGTTCATGGTGAATGTAAAATAGTGCTGTGTGTACGAAAAGCGAGCGGCTGTTTAGACGGGAAGTTTGAGGTCACGTAACAGGACCGTCACCAGGCCCTGTTATGTGCTTTTTTGTTTTCTTGGCGCGCTCCAAGGAGCCACGCCGCTCTTTCGGCACCAAGGACACCCACAAAACACATAATCATCACCTTTGATACTAGTGACTTACCTGATTCAATTGAAACTAGCTTGCAGTAGCCAGTTTCAATTGAATCAGGTAAGTCGCTGGTATCAAAGGTGATGATTATGTGTTTTGTGGGTGTTTCTTTTCTGTCTCTTTGTATAATTATTTTTTAAACCTTGACTACATTCTGGTCTTGCCAGCCTTTTAATAATTCCCTTTCGGACAGTCCAAGCAGGTCGTCATCAGAGACGACGCCGCGCACTGTATTCATTGACCTGTGTGAGCCCACTGAGTCTGGGACAGCCCCAAACGCTACCAGTTTAGGTAAGTTGTCGTATTGGAGATTGTCACGAGCCTCCAATAGGAGGTCACTGCTTCCCAGCTTCGTTACACGATATCTTGGGCCGATTGCTTCAGTGAGTGTTTTCGAAACAAGAAAAGGTGAGATCGCTCGGACTGTTTTGTTCTTTTTTTGGCTATGCACGACATGAAACTTGGGGAAGGACTGCTTTGGTTTAGAAAAAAGAAACGGTTCTTCGGTGCGCCACCTTTTCGGGCGGCGATCAGGAAGAGGGGCAAAAAAGTTGGCCATACAGATAGTGTACAGTTCGGCGGCGATGGTGGCGACGCACCACCGAGCCCAACAAGGGGACGCTACAAGGTTGAATAGTGAGCACTTGGAGACACCAGCCATGCATCGCCGCTATAACCGAATATAACCACCCAAGGTTGGGTAACTACACAGGGTTAACCCTCGCCGCCAGGAAGTTTGGAAGTAAATAGAAGAGAGAAGATGACAGGACAGATAAAAAGTGAGCTAGAGATAAAGACAAAGATTAGGGGGAGAGAGATAGGAAAAGGCGACTGCCGATTTCGTCTGGGTGGGTCAGCCCAGGGGTGCCTTCTATGTGAAGCCGGGGCCAAAGGGGTGTGTTGCCTCTGCCGAGGGGCTTAAAGGTCCAAGCACACAGCGTCAGCTCACCCCCCAGGATCCCCTTTTCCCCGGACGCGGCAAAGCCACGCACGGCTAGGCGTGAGAAAAAGTCGAACCCCCCCCCCCTCCCCATTAGCTCGGGTCCGTGGTGTCGCTACACACCAAACGCCTGCTTGCACAGACGCCCCTGCGGGGGCTGTACGTATGTTTGCCAGTCCAATCTCAATGTCATGTGTGCATGTATGCCCATTGTATCATCGCATATTTACTGTCCTTTTTAGTTGCCTTATTCACTTGCTTCAGCTGAGTTTCGTATAACTTGCAGTTCTCTCCAACCTTAATGCATAGGTTGTGTTTATTTTTCATGTTGTTTTTCGCTTTCGTGAAAATAAATCTCTCGCTTGTAAAATTAGACCTTGCTTGCGCAAGTCATAAAATTATGGTTGCCGATACCTTTACGTGCATTGAGACTTCACGGAGAACACTGCGGCATCAAAGTGAGAACTGCACGGGCTTCTACGTAGCTGATATATTACAAAGTGAACTGAAAAAACTAGTTTTCAGTGCTAATACACGATGCAGCGCGCTGCCAGAATTGCGACAGGTAGACTTTGTTATAATCTGCAGTGTAGCGTGAAATACTTGCAACAAAAAATGACTGATATGCGCGTGGGCGTGAGGAGGGGCATCTACAAAGCGTCCGCAGTGCCGCCGCATCCGCATGAATTCTCGCTCGCTCTCCGGCGCGCCGATGCTGACACCTCTCCTTCTAGCCACCATAGCAACGCGTCTTCGAGCGCACCGCTATAGAGGCTGGACAGGTTTTCCTAGTGTCGGGAACGGGCGCCCTTTTTCTAAGTGCCAGTGAAACCAGTCTGCGTGCTCGGCGAGCGGGTAGATGAGAGCGCTGCTGCTCTAAAGCGAGTTGTAAGCCGGGGCAGCCGAAGCAAAAAAATGCAGACCAAAACTGCCAAAGACGTGTGTCGACATAGTTTGCCTTGTTCCTGCCGTATTTTTACGTTAACACCGCACTGATATTATGACATGATGAGATGCAACGTGCCGTAATTCTTTGACAATGCCTTCAAAAAAAGAGAGGACATGTTTTGTTCCCCGTTGTAAACGCGGTTACAAGCCGTCCTCCGAAAAAGTTTCGTTGTTCCGCGCTCCGTTTGACCCTGTTCGCTTGAAGGAATGGACCCGAGGCATCAAGAGGGACGGCAAAGTGCTCACTGAGACCTGTGTTGTGTGTTCTCGCCACTTCGACGAGCAATTCATCCAGAGAACGTTCAGGCACGTAATCAACGGCGAGGTTTTTTTTTCAATCAATCAATGAAACTTTATTTTCATGAATAGATATATGCAATTACAGGGATTATTTGGACCGATAGCCTAAAGTGGCTAGTGGACGGTCCAATACAATGTGCAACATAAAAAAGTGTACAGGTCAGCTCTGAGGTAACAACATAAAAAAAACAATCATATGATACAGATAACTCAGTAATACATTTTTTCCTGCGCATACTTATTAGCTTGCAGCTAGTTTCTATACATAAGCACTTATTAAAAAAATACAATGAAAATCGAATCAAACACACACATGCTTACATGTCTTGACTCCACAGAAAAAATGATTTACATGCCATGCTGAAATTACGTGCCGTTTTATTCTCTAGGGGGACCATGTTCCATATTTTTGTCCCATTAAACTGTATCAGTCATTCTCCGTAAACATTAAAACATTTGGGCAGATTGAAATTACCATTCAAAGCATGTCGCGTATTGCGTTTAGGAATTGAAAAAAGATCAGCAGGCAAAGGTCAATTTCTATTAATTATGTTATTTACTGAAACGGCAATTTTGTAGCCACGCAACATCGGAACCGAGAGAATGCGTTGTGATTGGAAAATATTACTTACTGATTCACCTTGGCTTATGATTTTCAGTGTACGCTTTTGAAGTCGTTCAAGAGTTTTTAGATAACTGTTGTACGTCACACCCCACGATTCCAGACAGTAACCTATGTGACAATGACACAATGAAAAGTAGAGTGTGCGAAGTATAGCTTGTAGAAAATATTGGCGAGCTTTTATTAGAGAATAGCAGCCATAGGCTACCTTTGCGCACACACTCTGTACTTGCTCATGCCAGTGTAAATGTTCATCAAAAGTGACGCCTAAATATTTAAAACAAGGAACTTGTTGAATAGGAGCGTTGTTTATTGTTAGGTTAAGAGATTCAGCGTCAATATGTTTCCTACGAGAGTGAAACACCATGTACTTTGTTTTAGTACAGTTAACAGTCAGCTGATTTCTGGCAAACCATTCCGAAATGTTCGATAAATCGGTCATCGCGTCATTTTGTAAATCTGCTAAGGAGTGTCCTGTGAAAAGTAAAACAGTGTCGTCCACGTACATCAGTGCCCTTGACCTCTGTAGGGATCGCAGGACATCATTAATATAAAGAGAGAACAATATAGGGCCCAAAACTGAACCCTGTGGCACCCCGCATTTAATATAACCGTAAGATGACTTGATGTCCCCAATGACTACCTTTTGTTTGCGTGCCGATAAATAACTAGAAAAAAAATCAAGCGAGTTACCTTTTATCTCATAGGAATGCATTTTTTCCAGTAAAATGGAATGACTAATGGCATCAAATGCCTTTCGTATGTCTAAAAATACTGCTATTGCTATGTTGTTTTCATGTAGCGCGGAATCATTATATTGCGTAAGCATCGAAACAGCAGTTGAAGTGGACCTGTTTGCAACAAAGCCGTGTTGCTGGGGACAAAGTACATTCTGTTCACCCAGGAAGCGTCTTAATTGCGACGAAATTAGTTTTTCAAGCGTAGTGTTAATACTACTCAGGACAGATATTGGTCTGTAGCTGTCCGGAAGATTCCGATCACCAGATTTGTACACTGGTATAACTTTGGCGGTCTTAAGTATACTAGGATAAGTTTTAGAGGAAAATGCATAATTAAATATATGGCATAAGGGACCACACAAAACATCAATATTCTCTTTTAAAATCCTTGATGATATGGCTTCATGGCCAGCTGCCTTGTTCCCTGGTAACTTATTAATTACTTGTCGGATGTCATCCTCAGTTACATCAAATAGATCGAAATTATTGGTAACAGTACAGGGTGCGTTTTAATTATGCAGTACAGGGTGCATAAGCGCCGGACGTTCTCGGTCGAGCATAAGCTCGACCGAGAACGTCCGGCGCTTAAAAGGACGCTGTTCCCACAATTTTTCCTGATGCACCATTTTATTTCATGAATCAGCTACCGAAAAAAAGAGCAGGAAGAAACCTGGGCAACAGCTATTTTTCACCGGCAAAACGCAGAGCTCTGAACAACGACCCAGCTGAAGACGCCGAAACACAGACCTGCACCGATGAAACGCCGCAAGGACTGCGCCCGTTGGGAGAAATCGATTTACCGTCGGCATTCTACAGCAAGATTCAGCTGCCATGTGATGCCAATGCCTTGTGATTTGCATGGTACACCTGCACGGAGCTATGTGATGTCCGTGACTCAAAGCACGTTACGTTTTCGACGTCCATAAAAGCTACTGCGACGCAGGAAAACTTCTGTACTTGCAGTGCGTTTTGCCGTGGCATTAAGACGGAAGAGCTTTGTGTAAACAGGAGGCGGAGAGGGCGCCGCATGCAGGCCAGACACGGCTCCGCACAGGCTCCGTGAAATGACCACTTTTTCAAACAGAAAGGACAACAGCCAGCAGATAAAGTGCTGTGTGTGGTTACGGACGTGCTCAGGATCCTGTGGCTACCATTCCGGAGACTGTAAGTGGATTTTAAAGGATTTTATTGCGCCTTTGGTGTTCGGCCACGTTGTGCATCTCGCCAACTCCACCGTTCGGCCTAGCGCCGAGGCGGTCGGATCAGCATTCGAGGCTCCAGGCGTTGGCTCATAGAGCGTCCGTTGAGGCACTATGACGATGGAAGTGACTGTTAATGGTAGAGATGCCGATCAAGAAGAATTAGAAAGCTTGTACTGGGTGACGTAAGTGTCGAAACGTGTGGCAGAGCTCCAGGAGAGTCAACAATGAGAACGCGATGGCGCCTCCAAAGCGGCGTCTACCAGCACTGGATGCGGAAAAAAAAGCAGGACAGTGTCGGCCGGCTTCAATGGCGACAAGCATGGTGTAAGCGGGAGACCCTCATATAAAGCGGCAGGAAAAAAGCTTGCGGAGCGGTCAGTAGCATCGCATTTACCGCGTCTTCCGAACGCGGATCACAAGGTTATTATCAGGCCCAAAGAAGGACAGACGCTCGCCAGATGCTCGGCACCTGTGATTGGTGGAGCAGTAAGGATGGCAGCAGGCATTCCATGGCAGAAAGGTCGGGAGGAGAACAGAATCGTTGTCAACGACAAGCAAGGAACATTGATATACAGCACGCCCAGGGAGGATGATGCCAAGAAAATGTTGGGCATGAAAGTCATAAAGCTCGACAGCAAGGAGTACGAGGTGAAGACACATATGGCTGCGCCTGAAAGCTGTGGCAAAGGAGTGGTACGTGGACTTGATAACAGACTCTCTGAGAGGGGATTGGAACTGGCTTTCTCACACGAAGAGAATCGTCGTATTTTTGGTGTGCGAAGGATGGGCAACTCCCTTTCGGTAATCATCACCTTTGTTGACGATTACATGCCGAGATGGATGATCTGCTTTGGGACGCCAATGAAATGTTTTCTGATGATTTTTGATGTTTTGTGGCGCAAGGGCCATTTCACTGCCAAAGAGCGCCAGTTCATCTTACTAAAAATATAGACAATGATTGTGATAAGCGGCTGTGTAAGGGTCATAAAATTCCTCGCAGTAAGGCGGGTAAAAACATACAAGTGATAAAATCATGACCATGCCGTGAAAGGTGTGTGTGGTGTGAATAGGCGACAAAAGTTGGCGATAATTAAAAATGATGGTGGACATGTATGGCATTAGCACAAGTACCTCACTCGTTCATACCCTTGCGTCCAAGGGCCGTGAGGCAAGTGCTTTCCTGTGTAGACACCGCAGCAAACAGCTCTCTGGAGAGGTTGTGCTACGGAATGCCTGGGTATATGATATAAAAACTATGAATTTCTTTTAAAAACGCTAACAATGATTTATGACTAAAAAGCGGTTCCCTACCGACGAACATTGCAGGGTGTAAAGGTATATGTTGTCGGTAGGGTAATGAAAAATGTTTTTTCTTACTGTTTCTAGCTGTTTGCATTGTATTAACATGTGAAGGACTGTTAGTGATTCACCACATCTGTCACACTATGGTGGATCGCCACTGGACAAAAGATATGTGTGTGTCGTGTTCCTATCCTGAGCCTCGTTATATTACCTCTGTATGACGCGATTTTCATACTGGCAGCAAATGACCAAGGTGTGGCTTAATAATGTGTAGTTTGTTTTGTGTGTGTGTATCCCACTTGCTCTGCCAGTAGTCCCTGAGGTTTCTTTTAAGAGACGGCTTAAGATCAAGGGCCGGGATTGATATGGGTGTAGGGGCAGTGCTTTTGCGGACGGATGCAGCGAGCTGATTCGCCCTCACGTTGCCTTGGATATCACGGTGCCCTGGTACCCAGCACACTACAACATGTTGTTTGAGTGTGTAGAGTGTGCACAAAATGGAGTAAAGTGAGACAAGGACTGTTTTTTTTTGTTTTTTGAGAGTGTGCAGAGCCGTTACCACACTGAGGGAGTCCGTATAAATTACTGCTTTTTGTATTTGTAATTGCTTGATGTGTTTAGCCGCCACAAGTATCGCATAAGCTTCCGCTGTGAAGATACTTGTGCCTGGATATAGAGGGCCAGCATCCGAAAAAGATGGGCTGACAGCAGTGTAGGACACAGAGGAGTTAGACATGGAGGCATCTGTACAGAACTCAGGACGTGTGTATTTGTGTTGAAGTTGCAGGAAGTATGTTCGGATATGGGCAATACGCCCATGTTTTGTAACTTCTAGGAAAGACACATCGTAGTCTATAGTCTGCCACTGCCACGGTGGCGGGTATGCTACAGGAGCCATTAAACTGTGTTCAAGTGACACTCTAGTTTTCTCAGCTAGATCCTTCAGGCGAACTGAGAAGGGCTGCCTCATCGAAGGCCTGTTTTGAAACAGAATGGAGCTCGACAAATCATTAATAGTAGAGTATGAGGGGTGCTTCGTGTCTGCTTTCACCTTAAGGAAATAAACAAAGGACGTGTAAGTTCTCTGCAGATGAAGCGACCACTCATTTGACTCAACGTAAAGGCTTTCTACGGGGCTGGTGCGAAAAGCACCCGTAGAAAGGCGGATGCCCAAATGGTGCACGGGGTCCAGCATCTTCAAAGCACTTTGAGTCGCAGACTGATAAACAACGGTCCCATAATCTAAGCGGGTGCGAATGAGGCTTCTATACAGATTCATGAGACATTGCCTGTCACTACCCCACGTAGTACGTGACATCACTTTTAAAACATTCATGGCTTTTAAACATTTTGTTTTTAAATACTTGATGTGCGGTACGAAGGTCAACTTGTGTTACAAGATTAGGCCTAAGAATTTGTGCTCCGCATTAACAAACAGACGTTGACCGTTCAGTTCAATGTCGGGTTCTGAGTGCATGCCTCTCTTTCGGGAGAACAAGACACACGTGATTTTTTGTGGGTTCAGTCGGAATCCGTTTTCCTCTGCCCATTTGGAGACTTTGTTTAAACCTAACTGAACCTGACGCTCACACATTGCCAAGTTGCATGACTTGAAGCCAAGTTGAACGTCGTCGACATGTGTACAATAGAACATATTTCGGGGGATGGACAGGTGCAAGGAATTCATTTTGATAATAAAAAGTGTACAACTAAGTACACCACCTTGCGGCACGCCTGTTTCCTGGACAAATGTTTGGGAAAGAACACTGCCCACAGGGACACGGAATGTCGGATTGGACAAGTAACTCTCGATTATGGAAAACATTATACCGCGCACGCCAAGGTGGGACAGGTCTCTTAGAATTCCAAAGCGCCATGTTGTATCATAAGCCTTTTCGATATCGAGGAGCACAGAGAGAAAATATTGTTTATGGACGAAGGCGTCTCTGATTTGTGCCTCAATACGAACAAGGTGGTCTGTGGTGGATCTACTCTCTCGAAACCCGCACTGAAATGGGTTGAGCAAATTGTTTGTTTCAAGGAAATGTACAAGTCGGCAGTTTATCATTTTTTCGAAGACTTTGCACAAGCAGCTCGTAAGTGCAATAGGCCTATAACTCGAAGCTAAAGAAGGGTCCTTGCCCTCTTTCAAAATGGGAATAATAATAGCCTCTTTCCAGCAGGTAGATATAGTGCCAGAAAATTCACAAGGCACCCCATGATGGTGGTAATTGTGCCCAGGAGAAGTCAAAATCCACAGGACCACAGGTGGGTTGGGTAACTAAGGTCTTCCAGAATGCTAATACAGAGATGAATAATGCTCTTAAAGAGCAAAGCAGGATATTACAGGAGCAAAATGTGGAATTACGCAAACAGCTTGATGAGATTAAGACTCATCTGACCAGTAAACCAGGGCAGGCGCTGGAAACACCTCAGGTAGCAAACCAACCGCCTTTAAAGAAGAGGAGGGCTAAAGAAACCAAAATTGAAGAAAATCACGGAGCGAGAATTGAAGCGCTTAAGGTGGAAACAAAGTCATTACAAGGTATGCTCCAAGCAGTACTAGGACAGATGAAACAAGTAGGCAACGCTATTGAGCAAATTCATGCTGAATTTGCTAGCAGGGACCGACAGATAGAATGGCTATGCCAAGCGCTCAAGCTAAACCATGATGGCTCTGCACCATTGCAGTAATACGATTTGGAAGTGGAACTGTAGGGGCTTCTCGTGCAAACGTGCGGTTTTACAATCTTTTCTTACCAACGCCAATTGACCGGAGGTTATTGGGATCCAGGAGTGTGGGAAAAACGCAAAATTAGCAGGTTACAAATCTTTTGTTGGGTCGGGTGATAATACCCAAGTTACGACCTTTGTAAAAAGAAACATTACGACATTGCAGCACGAGACGGGGAATTCGCAGATCGATCATGTTTTAGTCAAACTCGTGCCTCGCAAGCGCAAAGACAAGAGTCTTTTTATCCTGAATGTGTATAGTTCCCCCAGGCAGCACAAAATCAACTTTGGTGATCTTCTCAGGAAAACAAAGGTTATTTCAGCAAACGGTCTACTATTCATTCGGGGCGACTTTAATGCGCATCATACGGCATGGTGTTATAAATTCACCAAGGTTAAGGGGAGAAATTTGTGGAACGAAATTCAACAACATGAGCTGATACTTATAACGGACACAATGCAGCCAACGAGGAAAGGAAATAGCGTATCTCAAGACACGACGTCAGGTCATACCCTGGTCAGTAGTGCCACCGCCGCCACATGGTGCAATACCGGGGAAGACCTAGGTAGTGATCATAGAATTTTAGAGATTATCGTTGCCATTGGCCCACTGGTGATCAATAAGAAAAAAAGTTAAAACTACAGATTGGGTGACCTTTAGAAACATCATGTCGAAACAGGACCCCATAAATGATATTAACGATTGGAGTAAAGGGGTGATTCAGTCGGTTCAGGACGCTACCGAAAAGATTGACACTGGCGATGAGGAAGTTGCTGAGATAGACATCTTGTAAGCATGTGGAAGAAAAAAAAACTTAGACCGAAAAATCAGTCAGAAAAGAGGAGACAGGAATCTCCGAAAGGAAGTTGCTGTACTGAATAGAGAGATCAAAGATTATGCATTAGAACTTACCCAGCAAAAGTTGGGTAGTATCTGTGATCAGATGGATAGAGAGATTGGCAGTGCTAAAACATGGCAGCTACTGCGGTATCTAGTAGACCCAGTGAAAACCAAGTCGGAGGCCCGACAGCAACTTCAAAATCTTGTGTATGAATATGAAGGTCAGACGATAGAATTATTAGCCGAGGTTAGGGATCGATACCTCAGCTGCGCAGAATCTCAAAAGCTCCCTGACTACGCTAGTTCAGAAAACCCAGACCTAGACAGCCCGATCACGGTTGGAGAAGTCAGGGCTAAAATTATGACGAAGATGGTAGATTTTAGTGGCGCAAGGGCCATTCAGGCCAAAGAGCGCCAAACACACGGTTTTTGGTCGATTTGATTATAAAAAGTCTACTCAGGGTGGCAAGAATAAAAGAGTAGTGTATAGGACTTAAACTTAGGTGTAGTGACCATGTATGATGGGTTTAAAACGGGTTATGCTTATGGGTTTTACAAAGTCATGCCGTGTCGTCAACAGTCCTCGTCAAGACAAGGAGTGCGTGCTGCATGACATTTGATAAAAAAGTCTCAGCAGTACCCTCAGGATTGAGAGGAGGCTGAGGTTAGTGAGAATATGTTATGGAATGTAGGAAGCCTACACTAGCTAAATACTTCGACTACTTTTGGGGGAAACAAGGGATCGTCTCCAAAAAAAATTGTGGATGAGGCGGAATGTGACATTTCTACAGCTTTGGAAAGTGACACAGTCTTTCTGGTTCGAGGTACGGACAGGTAATTAGAACGTGAACGACAGACAGCTCATCACCACATTTTGCACAATGTGGTGCTAGAGAGTTGTTTAAAAGGTGCGAGTGTGTTGCATGTGTATGGCCGATTCTTAGTCTGCACAGTGCAATCTCTTGGTCCCTGTTACGTTTTCCAGTCACATATCTTCCTATTCTTGGCTTTACTAAGTGCAGTTTGTTTGCTATTGCTGCACTCCATTCTTCTTGCCATTGTCTACGCATTTGGGATCTGATGAGTGGCCTCAGGTCCTCATACGAGATGGTGTCTACGTCAACTGATAGGCGGAGTGCTGCTGACTTCGCAAGTTTGTCCGCTATCTCATTGTCAGCAATGTTGCAGTGTCCCGGAATCCAGCATAGCGTGATTTTGAGCTTAGATTTGCGGGCTGACATGATGCATTTTAGAAGTGTATTAGTAACTGGGTTTTTGAGTATCTTAGTGGAGGACAGCGCAGACACAGCACTGAGAGAATCTGTGTATATGATTGAGGCTGGTTCTTTCTCCTTTAAAATGTGCGTTACAGCTAAAAGTATGCCATAGCATTCTGCAGTAAATATACTGGTATGTTCGTTCATTGTTCTAGATTCAGAGAAAGCGGGACCATGTGCCGCACATGCGACTGCGGAGGACTTGGAGGCATCAGTGTAATATTCAGCACACCTTTATTAGGCCTGCACGTACTTGAAGTGCTGATCGATTGCAACTGGGTGGCCGTTTTTTCCTACCTCTAGGAATGACAAGTCACAATCGATAGCCTGCATTTCCCATGGCACAACAGTGTCCTTGTGAGAGGTTAGTTGAAGATTGGAGACCAGTATGTGCATATTTCCAAGGTGTGAGGCCACTCTGAGGGGATACGGTGGCGTAGCTGATGGTCGCCTCAAAAACAGGAGGGCGTTTGATGTATCCTGCAATAGCGTACGAGCTGGGTGGTCAACATGCGAAAGCACCTTGGTGGCATACGTGACACTTGTAAACATACGTTGCCGTTCTAGTGACCACCGGTCTGTCTCAACATACAGGCTGGCTGTCGGGCTGGTTCGGAAAGCACCGCTGGCCAGCCAAAGCCCAAGGTGGTGCACTGAGTGAAGCATCTTCAATGCAGATCTTGAAGCTGACTCGTAAACCACAGAGCCATAATACATACGTGATAGCACTACACTGTTGAGAAGGTTCAGTAGACAGTCAAGGTCTGTGCCCCATGACTGATGTGAGAGAATCTTGAACAGGTTTAAGGCTTTCAAGCATTTGAGTCGTAGCTGTTTGATATGTGTAACAAAGCTGAGCTTTTCATCAATCACAACACCTAAAAATTTGTCATCTTTTTTGGTAGTTATGGTTTGCTGTTAATTGAAATGTTGGGGGTGGCCTTATGCCACGTAGTTTTGAGAAGAGTACACGAACAGTCTTGTCACAGTTAAACTCAAACCCATTTTTGTCTGCCCAGCTTGACAGCTTGTTTACTGCCAACTGAATCTGACGTTCACAAGTGGCTAGGTTGCATGATTTGAAGCTGATCTGAATGTCATCCACATATACAGAGTAGGAGATTGTTTTCGGCAATATTGTCACGTCGCTCCAGGGAGTGTCGACAAGGTTTAATGACGTCCGAGCAACAGGGCTCTAAACAAGCGCGTCGGTTGGGCTTGTTTGCCAGAGCGGGGGGGGGGGGGGCACACGCACTTCTTTCTTCTCTGTGGTGTGTGCCTTCACCTTGGCATACGATCCACTTCTAGAAGTAGGCGGCATTATTCCTCCTCAACAAACAAAAAAAGAAAGACATCGTCCCGATGCTGTATAGTTATTGCAAACAAAAACCAAAACTATGTAGCTTAAACAATGAAAAAGGGCACCAATAATCAAATGTTAGATGCGATAAGTTTACCAATGATGAGGCAATTGTCGGAGCACAAATAAAAAAAACACAGGAAAAGTCGTCTTTTAGGAACGCGTAAAATAAGGCTTCATGCGCACCACGTGAACTATGTCAGAGGTCGGTTGTTTTCGTTGTGCCCATCGTGACGACGTAGCGTCCGGAACCACTTCGTAGTTTACGTCGCTCACGCGGCGTATTACTTTATACGGACCGAAGTATCTGCTGAGCAACTTTTCGGAGAGGCCACGGCGTCGAACAGGGGTCCAAACCCAAACTTGGTCTCCCGGACTGTAAGATACGTCATTGTGACGCATATTGTAGCGTCGTGCATCGACCTGTTGCTGCTGACCAATGTGTAGCCGGGCGAGCTGGCGAGTTTCCTGGGCACGCTCTGCAAATTCTTCTGCGTCAGTTGTTAATTGGTCGGCGTCTTCACAAGGAAGCACCGCATCCAGCATCGTCCGAACTTCGCGGCCGTAGAGAAGACGAAACGGTGTAAATCGGGTTGTTTCTTGAACGGCGGGGTTATAACCGAACGTCACATAAGGCAAAAAGCGATCCCATGTTTTGTGTTGGACATCGATGTACATGAAGATCATGTTTGTGACTGTCTTATTTAGTCGCTCGGTTAAGCCGTTGCTCTGCGGATGGTAAGCATCGTCTGAACTTCGCGGCCGTAGAGAAGGCGAAACGGTGTAAATTGGGTTGTTTCTTGAACGGCGGCGTTATAAGCGAACGTCACATAAGGCAAAAACCGATCCCATGTTTTGTGTTGGACGTCAATGTACATGGAGATCATGTTTGTGACTGTCTTATTTAGTCGCTCGGTTAAGCCGTTGCTCTGCGGATGGTAAGCAGTCGTCGTTCGATGCCTCGTATTTCTTAGTCAAAACACTTCATAAATAAGCTGTGCAGTGAACGCTGTTCTTCTGTCGGTTGTCACTGTAGATGGAGCACCATGGCGCAGAACAATGTGGCACATGAAGAACTCTGCTACCGCAGAAGCCGTGGCTCGTGGTATCACCTGTGCCTCAGCATAGCGGGTCAAATAGTCAGTTGCAACAATGACCATTGTTGCAACAATGACCAACAATGACAACAATGACGATAACGGATATGGGCCGAGATTTTCCATGCCGACTTGGTCAAATGGCTTGTGGGGTGGATCAATTGGCTGAAGTAATCCAGCTGGCTTGCTTGGTGGCGGCTTTCGACGCTGGCATTCACGACAGCTTTTAACGTACTGCTTCACGCTTGCCGAAAGTCCGGACGAGTAGTACGCCTCACTTACTCTGGCGAGCGTTCGCGAGTAACCTAGATGACCAGATGTGGGCTCGTCATGACACGCGGAGAGGACTTCGTCCCGCATGTCCTTCGGAACGACAAGGAGGTAAGCGCGGCTCGTAGAACGGGCGTTTTTTTTGTACAGGACATTATCTCGGAGGCAGACAGATGTCACGACGCGAGATAGATGGCGAGGTGTAACGGCGCTATGACCCTCAAGATAGTCGATGAGCGGTCAAATCTCTTCATCTTCTCGCTGGCGTCTGCTCAAGTCAGATGAGTTAAGGGAACCCAGGAAACCGTCATCGTCATCTTCTTCTTGATTGACTAAAGGTATGGGTGCACGCGACAGCGTATCAGCGTCTTCATGCTTTCGTCCAGACTTATATACGATGGTCACATCAAATTCCTGTAGATGCAAGCTCCATCGGGCCAGTCATCCAGAGGGATCACGTATGTTTACCAACCAGCAGAGGGCATGGTGGTCCGTCACCACTTTAAATGGACGACCATAGAGGTACGGGCGAAACTTGGTGATCGCCTACACTACTGCGAGACACTCTTTCTCTGTGGTCGTGTAATTCACCTCAGTACGGGACAGTGAGCGGCTGGCATAGGCTACGGCTCGTTCTTTGCCGTGTTGATGCTGGACGAGCACTGCGCCGAGGCCGATGTTAATGGCGTCAGTGTGCACCTCTGTGTCAGCATCATCGTCGAAATGCGCAAGAACAGGGGCTGACTGCATCCGCTGTCGTAGCTCGGCAAAAGCAGCCTGTTGCTCGGTAGCCCATACAAACGGTGTGTCGTCGCGTGTAAAGCGAGTCAAGGGTTCCGCTATCTTCGAAAACCCTCTAATAAATCGTCGATAGTAGGCGCACAAGCCCAGGAAGTGCCGAACAGTCTTTTTGTCTGTAGGATGCGGAAACGCGGCTACAGCGGCAAGTTTCGGGGTCGGGCCGGACTCTTTTCGCGTTGACTATATGGCCAAGAAATTTGAGCTCTTCATAACCAAAGTGACACTTCTGCGGTTTGAGTGTAAGATCTGCTGATTGAATAGCCTGTAGCACACTCCTGAGGCGGTGAAGATGTTGCTGGAAGGTTTCAGAAAAAACGACAACATCATCAAGGTATACGAGACAACTTTGCCACTTCAGACCAGTAAGCACAGTGTCCACCATTCACTGGAAGGTTGCGGGCGCTGAGCACAAACCAAAAGGAAGGACTCGAAATTCATACAGGCCATCAGGGGTCACAAAGGCTGTTTTCTCGCGGTCTCGCTCGTCAACCTCAATCTGCCAGTACCCGCTTTTTAAATCCAAAGAGGAAAAATAGCGAGCGCGGCGTAATCTGTCTAACGAGTCGTCGATGCGTGGCAGCGGGTACACGTCCTTTTTAGTCACGCTGTTCAGTTTCCGGTAATCGACGCAAAAACGTAGCGTTCCGTCTTTCTTCTTGACTAGGACGACCGGAGAGGACCACACACTGTTGGAAGGTTCGATGATGCCGTCGTCAAGCATTTCTCGAACTTGCGTACGAATGGCTTCTTGTTCCTTCGCTGACACGCGGTAAGGCTGCTGGTGCACTGGGCGGGCTTCGTCGTAAGTGATAATTCTGTGCCTAGTGATCGAAGTCTGGCGCACCTTAGAGGAAGCAGCGAAGCATGACTTGAATTCAAGCAAGAGTTTTCGCAGTGCTGTCTGGTTTTCTGGTGTGAGGTTAGAATATCGATATTGTTTAGAGACGTATCGGCGGCCTCCACTGCGTCTGACGAGAAGCAGATGGGAACGGTTCCTAATTCATCTGCAAACGCTAACGAAGTGCCACGGAAAAGGTGTCGGTGTTCGTTGCTGAAATTTGTAACGAGCAGTTGAGATCGGCAATCACGTAGCTGTATGATACTCCTAGCCACACAAACACCTTCAGTCAGCAGGCGTTCAAAATTACTTTCAGCAATCGCTTCACCATTTCGCAATCCACAGCATGTGACGTCGACTATAACACTGGCTCTTGGAGGAAGCGTTATACTTTCAACAGCAACACGAAGAACGTCGGTACGTTGTTGGTCGTCCTGCTTGTCGATTGCTCGGTCGGCTGAGAAGGTGATGCGATTCTCTTGAAGATCAATGACAGCTCCATACTCCTGCAGGAAGTCAACACCAAGAATAACGTCGCGTGAACATTCACGGAGCACAAGGAAACTTGCAACAAAAGTATAACCGCAGACCCGAACTCTGCTCGTGCAGGTTCCAAGCGGAGAGACGGCGTGGCCACCAGCCGTTCGAATCACGGAGCCCTGCCAGGACGTGATTACCTTCTATAGCAGTCTGGTCATTTTCCCGCTTAGCATCGAATAGTCAGCCCCGGTATCAACTAAAGCACCTACTGCATAGCCGTCCATCAGCACCGGTATATCCAGAGAAAGCCGCACATATCAATCAGTCGAATCTACACCCTTTACTGTTTGCGTCGATCGGAGGTCTTCAGCACGTCGACTGCCAGCGACCTCGCCTCCAAGGGTCGCTTGCGTTAGTTTTCCCGGCGGGGACTGGGGGACCGCGCGCCAGCATGGCGCTGTGGCGAAGATGAAAAGCACCTCGGCGACGGTGAGCGTGACTGCCATCCAAAAGGCGGTGGCATGTGCTCTTGAGCCAGGTAGTCCTGAATGTCCCGGGGTCGCTGGCCATACCGAGGAGGCGCTGAATATACTGAAAAGCCACGCAGCCCGAGGCGCCGGTATGGACACTGGCGGTACAAATGGTCCGCTTCACCGCAGTGGAAGCACAGAGGTCGGCGATCAGGAGTGCGCCAAACATCAGATTTCCAAGGCGAAGCGCGTCTGTCGTCAAGGTAGTGTGCTGGTTGTTCCGCAAGATGCACAGGGCTGGCGTAAACAAGGGGTGGGGGCGTGCGTGTGTTCTCGTAGTACCGTAGAGGCTGCGCCGACTGAAGTGAAACCGTAGGAGGTGCCTGAACAAACAGCGGGGAAGAGGAAGCTGGGCGCTTCAAGGCTTCCGCGTAGGTCGCACGGTGGTAGTCAGCCGGGGCGGGTGTGGCGTTATCCAGACTCACAGGGTCACGAAGGGCATGATGCAGCTCGTCCTTGACAACGCTTGCAATGGAACTCACCGTAGGTAGTGGTGGTATGGCAGCCTTTTGCAGCTCCTCGCGTACTATAGAGCGGATAAGGTCGCGCAGACACTCGGTGTTGCTCCCAATAGTCGTGAGAACTTGAGCAGTGGACGTGTTCACTTGCCGCTCATACAGGGTGGATCAATGCTGCAGCATCGTTTGCATTGTGGCGGCTTCGGACAAAAACTCGGCGACCGTGTTCGGAGGGCTCCGTACAAGGCCAGCGAAATGCTGCTCCTTAACTCCCCGCATCAGGTGACGCAACTTCTTATACTCGGATCAGCCCGTGGGAACAGGCACGTCATATCTTTCACATAGATCATGACAGTTTCATTTGGCATCTGGATGCGGGCCTGGATCGCTCACTCCGCTCGTCCGTGGCGATCAGCACTTCTGTAAGTATCCAACAGCCGGCGGCGGAATTCGGGCCACGATGTCATCTGTTCCTCGTGATTCATGTACCAGGTACGTGCTCCATTCTCCGAATAGAAGTACACACGCCGTAGTTTGGCCGCGTCGTTCCAGTCGTTCAAAGCAGCTACGCGCTCGAAGTCGACCAACCAGTCCTCGACGTCTTCGAGCTCGGTGCCATGAAACGGTGTCGGAACCTGTGGACTTTCGAGGGTGTACTGAGTCACCGGGGGGTTTTCCGTACCTGTTAAAGTGGTTTGAGTGAACGTGCTCATCATACTGGTGTGAACTGTAGGGTCAGCTTTGGGTGGCACTCCCCTGATCCTGCGGCTTGTCCGATGAACGGGAGTGTTCACTCGCACTGGGCTTGTGGTGCAGCTACCAGGAGAGGTCTGAAACATCCGTGAGGGGCTACCCAGCACCTCCACCAATTGTCACGTAGCTTTTGGGGGTGTGGACAAGGTTTAATGACGTCTGAGCAACAGGGCTCTAACCAAGCGCGTCGGTTGGGCTTGTTTGCCAGAGCGGGGTGATGATGATGATGATGATGATGATGATGATGATGATGATGAATCCACAGACATGGCTCGTACCCACTCCGGGGGATTGGCCAAGAATCAATGACTTAATTAAGTAAGTTTTTTTTAATATCGAAACCACCCACCAGAAAAAAGAAAGAAAAAAGAAAAGACATCCTAGTCAGAATGAAAGGAGTGCAATAGTTGCTTGTCACTCGTGCAGATAAGACAATTATTCATTACCTTGAATAAGAATCAGCATGATTAAACAACGGTCTTGTGTTCGTTGGAATTATTTTTTTTTGCATGATTAAAAATCACGCAATTTAAAGCTTAATTCTTTTACTTTCATTCAGGTACTTGCAAACTGCGTAGAAAACGTTCTCGTGGCAGAAGCCCAGATCGTAAGCACCAAAGGAAAGTATGTTTTCTATAGTGAAATTCAACCCCAGGCTAGCGAATGGTAGGGCTAAGAATGTTTTCCTGAGCAATTTGTATCGGCGACATGATAAAAAATAGTGCTCTATTGTTTCCAATTCTGAACAAAAGTTGCATAGTGGTGATATCGCCAGACCAGCCCTATGTGAATAGGAATTTAACGGGGGGACACGACATCGAAATCTGGTTATTATGGTTTCCAACTGTTTTGTAGGACACCAATGACTTTTCCATGGAAATCTTAAGTGAGTAAATTCTGGTGTTGACAATATTGCTTCCATAGCGCCTGCACTGAGCGCAAGCTTTCTGTATCTTGTCGCCGTTATAGTGGCCACTTCGGGAAGGACTGATAGTACTGGCCCTTCCAATGCTGCTCGTGCTAGAGAGTCGGCGATTTCATTTACTTCTAAGCCGCGCTGACCGGGTACCCATACTAATTTCAGTAGCTGCAGCTGAGGAGGAACTAGCATAAGGAGCGTCTTTAAGGCCATCGATTTTGTTGACACCGTAATCGACGTACATACTGACAGGGAATCCGTTATTATGATCGTATTAGCGGCATTCAAAGGTAGCTTTTGCAGCGCTAGAACTATTGCCAACAGCTCAGCTTCAAAAACTGGGGTGAAATCCGGTAATCTTAATGAAAAAGACCAGTCAAGCGAATGTGAGTATATACCTACACCTGTCTTTTCATCCAATACTGAAGCATCTGTGGCTATAATATTATTCGTTTCCGCGTGTGCAAGATAATCCTGCAGTCGGCTATTTAAGACCCTATAGGATTGTAATTTGGGCTTAGAGGGAAAAATCTCATCGAATTCAATCTTAAGAATTTGATTTGTATCCTGCGCAGCAATCACATCTCGAATTTTTACATTTAACCTATCTAGTTGTTTCTGGACAAAAGCAATTTGAGGTGTTCGAAAGCGTGGCCAATGGGCAAGAAAAAAGCTGTCTGGGTCATTTATAAAATCATACTCAGATCGTCTTGGCGCATAGCTATAAAATTTCAGAAACGTCTGAACCGTTAGGATACGAAAACGGCAAGGTAATGTAGGTAATCGTGCTTCCTGATACAAAACATTGTTTCTTACAAACCTCGGAAGTCCTAGACACAATCTCAAGGCTTCTCGTTCCAGCATAACCAGAGGCTTTATTTTATAGGCAGGGCCACCTGAGAACAATACGCACCCGAATTCTAGGATTGGTCGCATATACATTTTATAGATCATCACCATTGTGCTTCTGCGTAGACCATATCGGCGGCTGCTCAGTCTACGAAGAATTCCTAAGGCGCGTTGTGCTTTAGATGCCATGCTTTCTATGTGAGGAGTCCAGTTTAGGTTGGCATGATAAGTTACTCCCAAATATTTAAGAGATTCCACCTGTGGAATGGGCTCTTGTTTATAACATATTGAAATTGAGATGGGATTGGATAACGGGAATATCAATACTGCACTCTTATTTACATTTAAGGTCATGCAGACTGCATCTAGCCATCTCTCCAGCATATTGACATATCTCTGTAGCGTTTGATACAAAGAATATATGTCACTATGTGCCGTGAAAAATGTAATATCATCAGCATATACAAACACCTTCACGTCCAGGCAATGCGGTATAGTGCTCATTAAGATGTTAAATAGAACTGGCGATAATACAGCGCCTTGGGGGACACCACGTGTTTGTTTGCACTTTGACGATGCGCAACCATCCTTAAAGCAATAGAACTCTCTTCCTCTCAAAAATTCCCTCACCCACGCCAATATATATTTTGGGAGATTGTGGCTCTCTAATATGTCTAATAATACTGAATGTTCTACACTATCGTATGCCTTAGCTATATCCAATGTCACTAGTGCCGCATGTTGTCTTTTTTTGCGAGCAAGCCGAATGTGGCTTTCTAAATCTGCATGTGCACACCAGATTGAACAATCTGTTCTGAAGCCAATTTGATTTGGATTTAATATCGAATTTTCCTCCATCCATGTTAGAATTCTTTTATTGAGCACTCTTTCGATGAGCTTCACCATACTAGATGTAAGAAAAATGGGTCGAATGTTTTCTATGACATATCCGAATCCTTGTCTTTTTTGTATCGGCACTATTTTAGCTAATTTCCACTCATACGGAATCGAAGCATATTTTAACGAATAATTTACAGTGTTTAGTAGGTCACATGGTGATAATTTGAATAATATTTTTATCATAGCAGTTGTGATTCCATCCGTACCAGGAGCTGACGAGGGCAAACCTTGTATCACTTGTGCTAACTCTTCCTCTGTAACTTCAGTAACTTCAATCGTTGACGCTGGTTTTTGTGGATCGTAAGGCTTAGTTGATGTAAATCTACACTCCAGGCCTTTAGCCATGGTTTCTAAGGATTTCTTTGTTTCTTCCAAGGACATAATCTCAAACCCTATATTATTTTGAGATGGTATCATTTTACGTGATCTCATGAACCTGAACAGCGCCTTTTTGTTACAAGCTTTTGAAAGGTAATCATAATGTTTTCTGTCATATCGTTCCTTAGCTAAAGAGACCGTGCGTTTGAAAATTGCAGCTTGATACTTGTGATCAGACCAGTTTTGAGGGCACTGGTTATACATAAGTTTTTTCCAAGCTGCCTTTCTTCGTCGGAAATCCCGGGCACAGTCTGAGTTCCACCACGGACTGTGGGTTGTGCTCTTTGTGGATTCCACAACGAATTCTGCATTTTTATATGTTCTTTTGATCAGTGCACTTAGACTCATGGCTTTTGTATCTTCTTGCTCTTTAGAATGAGTTGCCAAAGCAGATTCTAAATCTTTCCTAAATTTGGTGTAATTAATAAACACTCGAGTCTGAGAGCCTGACATTATAACTTGGCAAGCAATCTCGAATAATATTGGCAAATGATCGCTGTTAGTTGCACAATCACACGCACTCCACGACAAACTAGTGAGTGATGAACTCACAAAGCTTAAATCTAAGGCTGAACGAGACCTATCACTAATGTAAGTGGGTGTTCTTGAATTCAGGCAACACAAGTTATTATCCGCTGTCCACTCCCACAATCTCTTACCGCATTGATCAGTTCGGAAACCCCAGCACGTATGATGAGAATTGAAATCGCCGATTAGAATTTTATTTTGATAACTAGAAGTCACTGCAGCGTCTAAACATCGAGTATCTATTACACCTTTAGGAAAGTATGCATTCACCACCAAAAAAGGCATGCAGCCTGGTAAGGTTATTTCTAAGGCGAGAATTTCACTGTCAGGTGACATGAGCTTATACGCAATTTTTGCTTTGAGACTTACTCTATTATTAATAAAAAATGCCAAACCTCCACCTTTCGATGGACGGTCTAGACGGAAAGATCTGAATCTATTTAATTGAAAAGAATGATGCATTAAAAGCCAAGTTTCTTGCAGTGCCATATTATCTGGAGAAAATTTCGATGCCAAGTTTATTAGATCAGTTGCTGCAGAGTGAATTGATCGGCAATTCCAATGAAGAATTTTAAGTGACCCTATTTTTGCTCTAAAATAGCCTCAGCGATGGCCTTGTTTAAAATATTTTCTTTAAGAAAATCAGCTTTAGACAGGGTGTTCTTCTGGTACTTTTTGGTTTTTGAATTGACAGGTGCGATGCCTTTTTTGTGTAAAGGGGATCTCGAGCGCTTTAGCGATCGGGGATCCATCTCCATTTCGTCTGAGTCCTCCACTTTCCTGGTAAGCTCGCATTGAGATACGCTACCTTCCTGTACTGAATCTGCAGCTACCATAGGTTGCTGTGGCGTATCGGAGCCATACTTCTTTGAAATTTCAGGGGAGTCACGAATGTGAAGGGCTTCCGTAGCCTGATGTGGCGTAGCAGAGTCATACTCCTTTGCAAACTCCGAGGAGTCACTAATGTTACGTGGTGCACTGAGGTTGTTTTCCGCTGTACCCAACATTTGAGCCATCTGGTTCGATAGAATCTGGGCCAAGGACTCACAAATATTCCCAGCGATGCGCTCCATTGCCTTCTCCACTGCCTTCTCAATCGCTTCCGCAATAGGGACAGAGAGAGCTTCCATTGTTGGCATATTACGAGCTGTAACACCGGCGTAGCCTTGTGTTCGTGCTTGTATTTCAAGTGCTGCTTCCTTCCGTGAACACCGTCTTCGTTCTACTATCTCTAGAATTTGCAGTTCACGTACCTTTGCCGAACAACTAGAGCTATCGGCCGCATGAGCTTCGCTACATAGGCAACACTTTTCTTTATCACTCAGACAGTCGCTAGAATTGTGACCTTCCCCACATACCTTACACCTGACCGCTGACCTACAACCTTTCATTGTGTGACCATATCGCCAGCACTTTATGCATT